>NC_143058.1:26240000-26551184 GCF_052426305.1 Pelodiscus sinensis | reverse complement strand
CTGTGCATGACGGTAGACAGTGGAATACTCAGGCATCATGAACTTTTCCAGTGCAGCACATGATGGCATCCATAAATCAGCCTCTGTGGTCTACAAGGATATGCAGGGCAAACTGTGGGCACAGCAGTCCTATCAATAGCCCCAGTGCAATTAAGTCCCATTAACTTGAACCTACTAATTACATTTGGGATATTATTTATGCTCATCACCTTTGGTTAAATTGCATGCGTGATTGCCTCAGAAATCTCCACCAGTATTTTATCAACAATTGTCTTTCCAACACCGAACTTGTTATCAATAGACATTAGCAGTTTGGGATAGCCAGCTTCCAGAAGGTAATACCTGCCAACTTCAGCCATTGTCATGTTTTGACCCTGGAAGATTGGGTTAAATTGTGCATAAAGCTCCAGAAATGTAGCTTGCTTCTGAAAAAGTTCTGAAGCTACTTCTGATTGTCCAAGAACTGCATGATGATGTAATCACACTAGTCTAGGTTTGTGGCCCTTTTCTAGAACCTCTGAAGTACATCACAGGGCATCAGTGGCTATGCTGAGTTGTGAGCAGCATCAGGCAGCTTTAGTCTGCCATGTCTGTATCCTTCTCCTCCTCTGACAGGTGCCTTTGGTAGGTAAGAAGACACCACCAAAATATTCACCAGAGTTTCTTGGATGCTCTGTCCATTTTCTGAAAAAGGAATTTATTCTGCTTGAGCTTTAACTCTTCAAATGGTGACTCCTCTGGGTTTCTAGAAACATGCAGGCTCAAAAGGCAACTTGGCAAGATATGTTGGTGGGTTGTGACAACTTCCTGTAAAATGCTGTGGGATGGACAGTTTTTCTATAATGCACCACAAACAATAGGCTAGGGCAGCTATTACTGGGGAGGACCTTAGGAAGCCTGGAAGAGGTTAATTTTACTGGGATCTGTGTAGTACAGACGGCACCACCAAGTGCAAAATGTGTGAAGGGGTGGCGCCATGCCCTCAGAAGGGGTGGACCCTTAAGAGGAAGGGGTGGACCAGGACAGCCAGCTCTCAGCACTGCCTGGATTGTGTGTGCCCTTTCCCCCAGCCCTCAGAGGCATGCAGAATGGTGAACTCAAGTCCCACAGACCCAGGGTTTATATCTCCTAAGTGACTTGTCCAAGGTCTTAGAGGAAGTCTATCATGGACAAGGGAATTGTGAATCTGTTTTTTTTTTCAAGTCCTAGGCTAGAGTCCTAAACATTAGACCAGGGCTACTCAACACATGGCCCGTGGCGTCCACGGCGCATTTGTTTGTGGCCCATGGTACGGTTTGGGTTTACAGTGGGCTTAATATGCAGCCGTAGGTGGGAGCCAAAACAAAAAAAGGAGTAAACAGCTCTTCTGTTGATATTCATTTTAATATTTAAATTCCTGGACTGTCATTGCTCATTAAAAGTGCTGTCATATGGGTGGAAATCAGATAACTATTGCATTTTATTAATATCAGCAGAACTGACTTAGATGGGGCCTGCATGTTGTGGACTCTTGCCTTAATCTTTGTATTCATGACTGTCAGTGTGAAAGAAGCTATTTGCATATATTTGCAGATATATTTGCATGTATATGCAACCACACTAAGTTGCGGCCCTCGGCATGTGCTGTAAGTATCATTGCAACCCTCGGGGCTTCCAAAGTTCAGTAGCCCTGTGTGACAGGGTGGCGGGGGTGGAAGAGCCAAACCTCGTGCCCCGCACTCAAACAGCTGGCGGCCTCGGAGTCGCGGGGCGCAAGTGCCTCTGCCGAGCCTGCTCGGAGGTGGCCTCCCCTGCAGGCACAGGAGTCACCCCGGCTGGAGGGCTGGGGAAGGGGAGGAGGAGCCATGGAGTGCATGCACTGGCAGTCCAGAAAACAGGCGCCGGCTTTGAAAAGGGAAGGCTCTCACCCCAAAATGGGGGGGGAGCAGGAACCAGGTCCAACAAGGCGCCGGGAACCGCCAACCCAGCTGGGCCTACAGCCATACCAGATGGACCAGCAGGCTCAGGGGCTACGAGGGGGCCAGGACGCCCAGTGGACCAGAGCGCCAGGAGCGCCCGGAGGAGAGATGGCACTGGCTTGCCCAGACCGGGTAGAAGCAACCGCAGGGACCAGAGACTGGACGAACCAAACAGTGGACACTCCAAGGGAAGGAAGGAGCCCAGGACAGGACCAAGGCTGGCCCGAGGACCAGTGAATCGCGACACTGACCCCCCCGGTCGAGCAAGGCATCATTGATGCCTATTCTTAGGGTCCTGGGCTGGGACCTGGAGAGAGGGAGGGCCCAGGTCTCCCTTCCCTCACAACCGGTGCCGAGGCGTCTAGGGTGACTAAATGGGCTGGAAAGGACTGAAAGGCACAAAGAAAGAGGTCTGAGGTAGAGGGCCAGCTACCGGATGGGGAAGGACCTTTAACAGGTGGTGGAGGAAGTGGGTACCATCCCAGGGACCCTAGACTCAAAGGAAACCCCCCCCCAAGAAAAAAAAAACAAAAAACCACAACACCTCCCCCCGTAACAACCCCGAAAGGGGGCGATCAGCCCCTCCCCGGGGTAGGGGGAAAAGGCAGGGCTCCGAAGGCAGGCCACGGGAAAGAGGAAAACCATGGATCCCGCCCAGATATTTGAGTGGCTAACCGAACAGCAAAAACAGCAGCAACAACAACAAGTACAGCTGTTGCAGCAGTTAGCTGCCCAGAGCCAGGAACAGCAACGGCAACTGTTTAGAGAGTTGTCCGAACAATAGGAAAGATGGGTGCAGCATGGGGCCAATTTAGGAAGGGCCAGTGCCGTGCCTCTAGTAGAGGGGCATGAGGGGCCGGTAGGATGACCCAGTTGCCCATAAGGTTGATGAAAATGGGGCCATTAGATGACCTGGTGGCCTACCTCATGACTTTCAAAAGAGTAGCTCAGGCGGCCTGCTGGCCCGAGGAACACTGGGCCATGCTCTTGGCCCTATACCTTACAGGGCTGGTGCAATTGGCTTACAGAAGCCTGGCGGTCCAGGATGCTTTAAAATATTTTAAGGTGAAGGGGGCTATACTCGACAGATAGGAGTCACTCCAGAGACCTATAGGCAAAGGTTCTATCATGAGAGATACCCTAGTGGAGCGCGGCCAAGGGCCGTGGCACAGAAGTTGAGAGAACTAGCCTGGCGCTGGTTGGAACCAGACAAGAGAAACAGTAGCCAGTTAGCAGATGTGGTGGTGCTAGAGCAGTTCCTCCCCTCGGGGATGCAGCAATGGGTACGAAGGCACTGCCCCCAGGCCTTGGTGGACACGGTCGCCCTAATGGAAAATTATATGGCCACCGAGACCCCAGGAGTGTCAGGAAAAGGGGAAAAGGACACCCAGGGAGAGAGGGTAGCCAGCGGGGAGAGGACGACCTGTAACGGGGGGCGGGGGGAAGGAGTAGAGACCCGATGGGGCCTAGGTCGGGGGATAATGAGGCAACCCCCTTACGAACTGAAAGAGGGGCCCGACGAGAGCCCGGGAATGAGTGGGCCGAGGGCTGAGGAAATGGGGGAGGGGGGCGCCGCGGGAGGAGGGTAACCCCTGGAACCACTGCTATGAATGCAGTCAGGAGGGGCACTTCAGACAGGAATTCCCCTTCATGGATTGCTTCTTTGAGCAAGGGGTACCTGTGTGGGTACCTTTGCCCCCGACCAAGGAGCTATAGTAACCACTCCCATACTGGTGGAGGGGGTGCCGGTGCAGGCCTTGGTGGACTCAGAGTGTGGACAAACTATGGTCCGAACTGACTTGATGCCAAGCCCAAAGCCCGCTGGTTCTACAGTTTGTGTGTGGTGCATCCATGGAGACGTCCGGCCCTACCCCACAGCCTGGGTACGGATATGCTGCAAAGGAGAAGAAGGCATCTGCCAGGTGGCCTTAGCCCCGAAGCTGGTGTACCCCGTGGTCCTCAGAAGGGACTGGTCAGGGTTCCGAAAGATCTTACAGGCCTGGAACCAACAGACCTGCCCAGAGAACTGTGAGGTGTTGGTGTCGGCAGGATCAGACCAGAGGGTCGGGACCGGCAAAGAGAGGAAACCGAACCAGACTGGGTCACAGATCGCGACTTCCTCCAGGAGCAAAGGGATGATGTGTCCCTCATCGAGCCTGGGAACAGGCCAGGGGGAGTGAGGAAGACGGAACCCAGGGTCAGCAAGGGCCATATTTTGAGGTATAAGGGGACCGCCTATATCGCGTGACGCGGGAAACGGAGGGGTAGGGGGTGATATGGCAACTACTAGTACTGGTCCACTACCGGAATAAGGTTTTAGAGCTAGCCCACACAAACCCCTGGGCGGGGCACCTAGGGAGGGAAAAGACCTTACAATGACTCACGCGACTTTTTTTTGGCCAGGGATATATAAAGCCGTTCAAGACTTTTGCGAATCCTGCCCCACTTGCCAACGTACCCACTTACAGCTAAGCCCTAAGGCCCCTCTGGTTCCTCTCCCTGTCGTAGGTGTTCCCTTTGATCGGGTTGGCTTGGACCTGGTAGGACCGATGAAAAAATCTAAAGCCAGGTTCCAGTATATTATGGTCCTGGTAGATTATGCCACCCGGTACCCCGAGGCAGTCCCACTGAGGAACACCACAGTGGCTACATTAGCAGGGGAGCTGGTTAAGATATTTGCCTGGGTAGGGATCCCCAAAGAGATCTTAACGGATCAAGGGATTAATGTATCCTCCAAATTAATTCGAGAATTGTGTAAATTGTTACGAGTGAAGACCCTGCGATCTTCAGTCTACCACCCACAAACGGATGTCCTAGTAGAAAGATTCAACCCAACTTTGAAGGATATGTTAAGGCAGTTCTCAGAAGAGGACCCCCAAGACTGGGATAAAGCCCTACCCACCCTGCTCTTCGCTTTAAGGGAGGTGCCACAGGCCTCAACGGGATTCTCTCCCTTCGAGTTGTTGTTCAGGAGACAAACCCACGGCATCCTAGATCTTATCAAAGAAACCTGGAGGGAACAGGAGACCCACGTACAGGGTACCATAAGTTATGTCCTAAAGTTGAGGGAATGGTTACAACGGCTGGGTGACTTTGCAAAGAAGAATCTACAACAAGCCCAAGACCGGCAAGCCTTCTATTATAACCAGGGCACGAAGCCAAGGGAATTTGAGGCTGGAATAGGGTGCTCCTCTTATTACCGATAAGAGAATCAAAGTTGCTAGCGAGGTGGCAAGGCCCATTTGAAGTAATATGGAGGGTGGATCCAGTAGATTACGATGTGTGGCTAGCAGGGAAGAAAGCGGGCTCTCAAATATACCATGTGAACCTGCTAAAAAAGTGGAAACTCTGCAAGGCCCTCATGATAGTGCCAGAGCTGGAAGAACCTGAAGTGGGACCGTGGTCCGAGGACATGGGGGGACCCGCTCCACTGGCCATGGGGGGCGAACTAATGACCGCACAACGAGAGGAAGTAGGAACAATCGCTCAAGACTACATCGCAACCCTCTCCAAGTCACCTGGCAGGACCCAAATGACCTACCACCACATCGCCACAACCCCTAGACATGAGGTATGCAACGTGGTAGGACCCTTACCCCGAAAGATGTGGGAAACCGTACAGAGGGAGGTACAGGAGATGTTGCACGGGGTGATTGAGGAATCCTGTAGTGGATTGAGGAGCTCGATTGTGCTGGTGCCAAAACCAGATGAATCACTCCAGTTTTGTGTGGATTTCCAAAAGGTATACGCGATCTCCCAGTTTGACGCTTACCCCAGGCCCCGGGTGGACGAGCTCTTAGAGAGGCTGGGACAAGCCCAATACATATCGACCCATAACAAAAGGCTATTGGCAAATTCCCCTCACGCCAACTTCCAAGGAAAAGACCACCTTCTCTACTCCATTTGGTTTGTTTCACTTCAAAACTATGCCATTTGGCTTACACGGAGCTGCTGCAGCTTTCCAGAGGTTGATGGACCGAGTCTTGCGAGACCACCAAGGATACGCCGCGGCTTATATTGATGACATCGTCATCTACAGTCAAAACTGGGAGGAGCACATGCGACACCTACGGGCCGTGCTGGAGTCCTTGAGGGATGCGGGCTTAATGGCCAACCCCACTAAATGACACATAGGGCAATGAGAGGTACTTGGGGTATACCATGGGGAGGTGGAAGCTGAGACCTGTGACAGATAAAGTAAAAGTCCTGGACGATTACAGTTTTCCAACAACCAAAAAATAAATACGGCAGTTTTTAGGCTTAGCAGGCTACTACCAGAGATTTATCCCCCATTTCGTGACCATAGCAGCACCCCTCACCGACCTAACATGGGCCTCACAACCTAAGAAGGTTGTAAAGTCAGAACAGGGCAAGAAGGCCTTCAACAAGCTAAGGATTGCGTTGATGGGGGCTCCAGTGCGAAGGCAACTAGATTTCTCAAAGGAATTCATAATACAGACCGACGCTTCTGCAGTAGGGCTAGGGGCAGTACTGGCCCAGGAAATAGACGGCGAAGAACATCCAATACTATACTTAATCTGAAAGTTGTTCCCCCGAGAGAAGGAATAAGCCACTATAGAAAAGGAGGCCCTAGCAGTAAAATGGGCAGTAGAATCCCTATGGTAACACTTGCGCAGGAACCCTTTTAAACTCCTAATGGACCACGCCCCCCTAAAGTGGTTGCAGTCTATGAAAGAGGCAAACCTCAGAATAACGAAGTGGTATCTGTCCTTACAACCCTACAGGTTTGAAGTGGTGCACCGTCCGGGACGTAAGCATAGCAACGCAGACTTTTTCTTAAGAGTGGAGGAACTGGGAGAAGAAGGAGAAGGTGAAGAGGCAAAAGACCCAAGAGGAGGGGAGGTGTGATGGGGCGGTGGGGGCGGAAGAGCCAAACCCCGTGCCCCGCACTCAAGTGGCTGGCGGCCCTGGAGCCGCAGGATGCAAGCAGCTCTGCCAAACCTGCTCAGTGGTGGCTGCCTGCGCAGGTGCAGGAATTGCCCCACCTGGAGGGCTGTGGGAGGGGAGGAGGGAGCTCATGCGCCGGTGTCCTGGAAAACGGGTGCCGGCTTTGAAAAGGGAGTGCTCTCGCCCCGAAGGAGGGGTGGGGCTGGAGCAGGGACCAGGGCCAACAAGGCACCGGGAACCAGTGGCACAGAACCGGCGGCACCAACCTGGCTGGGCCTACGGCCATACCGGACGGACCAACAGGCTCGGGGCTACGAGGGGGCCAGGACGCCCGGCGGACCAGAGCGCCAGGAGTGCCCAGAGGAGAGGTGGCACCGGCTCACCCAAACTGGGCAGAAGCAACCGCAGGGCCCGGAGACTGGATGAACCAGACGGCGGATGCCCCGAGGGAAGGAAGGAGCTCAGCATGGGACCAAGGCTGGCCTGAGGACCGGTGAGTTGCGGCATTGACCCCTCTCTCCCCCCAGTCGAGCAAGGCATCATTGACTCCTGTTCTTAGGGTCCTGGGCTGGGACCTGGAGAGAGGGAGGGCCCAGGTCCCCCTTCCCTCACAGCCAGTGCCGAGGCGTCTAGGGTGACTTAATGGGCCATAAAGGACTGAAAGGCACAAAGAAAGAGGACTGAGGTGGAGGGCCAGCCCCCAGATGGGGAAGGACCCTTAACACCCTGCATTAGACCATTTGCCCTGTACACTTTGTGTGTTGTGAACTATTAACTATCTAATCTGACTACAACACAACACTATTTTGGCAGGCAGGTAAATAAGTGTTTGTATTGCCAAAAGGCAGTGGTTCTTCCCTTAGGGAATTCAGAGGCAATAAGCACACACATTGGGTGAAGGCTTACAGATTTTACTAAGCAAATATTAAGGTAAAATGCAATGCTTAATATCAGAGTAAAATACAGTGAAGCAAATCTTAGAATAAAATGCAATACTTACTAAGCCTAAGCAAACCTCATAATAACATGCAATATCTATGCCCCTGCTGCTGCTCGGAACCCCCTGAAGAAGGACAGCGGATGGACCCCAGTGGCCACCTCCTGCGGCTTTGGTCTACACTGAGGTTCCAATGTTAGGAATATTCTTGGCCTTTATATACTATTGGATCTACAGTAATCACACCCGTTGTTTTGAGAACCTAATAAGATCATTGATACATTGCATATTTTCCCAGATCCAATAATTAGCTTGTTGATACTTTGCATAGTTTCCCAGGCCAAATAATTAGCATTATCAGGTGGGAAAAATTCAGCATAAATAGCTATGTGATCTTCCCAAGCACTCCTACACTTCCATGCCAGGTGGCTAGCCTTGGGACCTGTCCCAGAACTTGTTGAAAGTCAACAGTGTATTCCTACATTGTACCATCTTGAGCAAACAGCTAACTGTTTGAGAATAACAAAAGAATAATAAGAAGCAAAAAGCACAAATGGCTGCTTAAAGCATCTAGGCCTGTAAACAAATGTAGGCACAAAAGGAACAATTGTGGTACACCACCTAATTTCCTTGACCTCACAATCGTCTTCCTCATTTCAACTACAGTGTTACACTCATTTTGTAAATGAGAAAACAAAGAGGTGGGTTATGAATTGGCCTGGGCAACACAGGAAGTTGAAATGTCAGAGATGGGAATTGATCTGTCTGTGTATTCTTAGTCCCAGATTTAATCTTTTAAACCACAAAACCTAAAAGCTAAGGATATATTACAACTTTAGCCCTGCATCTGAAGCTATTGATTGGTGGGACAAAAACACAGAGCTGGTCAAATTTATTTGATTTTTTTTTTAACTAAGAAATTAAAAACAGAATTTAATTTCAAATCAACATATTTAAATGAACCAAAACTTTTTATTTCATTTTCACTTAAAATGAATTGAGATTATAGCACTATTCAACATTTTGGAAGCCAAAAATCTTGGTTTCTCATTTTCAGTCTCTGGATTTTAGGGACTCAAATGACATTGTAAGTCAAAATTAAATTGAAATGTTCATTCTGAAAATTCCCGGCAAAGGGATGGTGTGCTCTGAAAATTTTTGGTTTTCCTACCACCTCTGACTTTTGTATGGAAGGAAGTGAGAATCTTCCCAGGACCTTCCTCCTCCCCCAATAGTTAGAATCATAGAAACATAAGACTGGAAGAGACCTCAGCAGGTCATAGGGTTGGTCCTGATTTGGACAGGGGGCTGGATTCTAACTAAATCATGCCATGTTCAAAAGCTTCAGGGGGTAGCTGAGTTAGTATGTTCTTAAAAATAAGAAATAGTTTTGCAGCATCTTAAAGACTAACAAAACATGTAGATAGTATTTTGAGCTTCAGTGGGCACAACCCACTTCTTCAGATGAATGGAGTTATTAAAGATCCAGTTTCAAAATAAATGGGGGGGCGGGTGAGAAGAAGGGGAAAAAAGGGAAAGAAATAGTCAGTTAGAGCGTCCATGCTACATGAAGCTGATAGAAAAGTTGCAAATTGATCTTAAGTACCCATTGGCTGGATGGCCCTCTACAGTCCACATCCTAATGACATAAAAAACAAATGAACAATGGGTACTTAACAATTTGCAACTTCTCTATCAGCTTCATGTACCATGGAGACTCTAATTGACTATTTCTTTCCCTTTTTTGCCTTCTCTCCCCACCCATTCCGTATTTATTTTGAAACTGACCCTTTAGTAACTCCATTCATCTGAAGAAGTGGGTTGTGCCCATGAAAGCTCATGTTACCATCTATATGTTTTGTTAGCCTTTAAGGTGCGGCAAGACTATTTTGTTGTTTTTTAAATCATCCAAGTCAGGGCTTTGTCAAGCCTAGACTTAAAAACTTCTAGGGATGGAGATTCCACATCTCCTTAGGTAAGTCATTCCAATGCTTCACTATCCTAGTGAAGTAGTTTTTCCTAATAGCTATTTCAGATCTTCATTTCTGAAAAGTGCCAATGTGGCTCGCTCTGGTTTTACTTTTGCTCACACCAGTCTACAATAAGACAGAATTTAGGACTCTGATCAGCAAAGACATATTCAAACAGTAAGTATATGTACTATGAGTAGTCCCAGTGGCAGTGTGTAAAGTTAAGCATGTACATCAGTCTTTGCAAGACTAGGGCCTCGGTCCTTAATCAATATCCTTAAACATTTCATTCATGTTTTGTTAGACTGTCAAATAATTTTTTCCTCTGTCATCAACTGAAAATTATTTCCATTATATAGTTGTTCAGCTTACATGGATTCACTGGACTACAGAAAAGTGAAATTTTAGACACACTTCTTAAACTGAGTTCATAAAGGCCCACATTTCCAATAACAAAACTAGTAGTGACAGTGATGTATGGTTTTTTTTATGAGACCCGATAACTGATGGATATGTGATCTTATAAATGCTTAGACAAACTAATGCACATAATTATATTTTCCATTTGAAGTCTATTGCTAGGCATTCTAATACAATATCATTAGTTGAAATGGCCACAATGATACAGCTTGGGCAGTTTGTCACAGTAATTACAGGGTGATTATTTTTGACTGGAATAAAGATTTCAGTTTTAGTATGGTGGAAAGCACAATCACAAATTAGAAACAGTCTCAGAATAAAAAAAAGTGGTATTTAAATATGGATTATAGAATAATTCTAAAACAATTTCTTTAAAAAGTAAAGTGCATATATTTGGCTGAATATGTGATTTTTATTATCGTTGTTATTGTTTAGATTTAAACTGAGGTTCTGCTAAGAGGTTGACATTTACATAATTAATAGTTCCAATGTTTAAATATTTTAATGTAAGAGAAAATTTGGGCGTGCTAACTAAGGTTTGTGTTACAATTTACATAACTGCTCAAATAGGCTTTTTTATAATCGACACAAAAATAGATAATTTTTCTTCACTGTTTTCAGAATGGTTGATTAAAGTAGACAGTGTCCTAACATCTGTATTGAAAACTATATTAATCAATTGATTAATCACAAGGCATTAATCAAAATCTTCCTTAAGTGTTTTAGTTTTGGAGTGGCTCTTAATATTTTCTATCAGATTCCTTTTAAGGTGTCCATTATAGAGATTAAATTTGGGTGGTAAATATTGAGGGGTTGAGGCACATGTGGCTTTCCACTTGAAGGTCACAGCCATTGCTCATTAGTGTTACTTTTAATGGGATAAGAAGCAAAAGTTTTTAATATATGACTAAATCAATTCATCAAATGCACAGTTGATTCCCTTTCCAGTAAGCAGTCTGTATTTTCAGAATATGCAAAGGGAACCCTAGCCTTTGGACATCGATGAAATAGTTAGGCTGAATTAAAGAATATCTTCATTTAAAGGATTTAAGAGGAACATACAATATAATGAATGAATGCATTGACTGCAATAGACTAAATTATTCTCAGCTACTTTTAAATATGCTGTTTTGTAAAAAACCCAATTAAAGAAACCCTGAGTCAACCTTCATATGCTTTCCCTATACAATGAGTGTAAAGCTTCTGATTACTGGAGTGAAATGTTTTAGAATTAAATAAGTTATTTCAAGCATTTAGTTTGATTCAAGTGAACCATAGATGAGCTATGCAACTGAGCTGATCAGCTGAGAATTTAAAGATTTGTGTGTTTGCTGTGTTTGTTTTTACTTGTTCCTATTTGTTTTTCCAGTCTGAAACATTAAATACTTGTACTCAAGTAAATGTATTTAGTGAAACATCAATTATAGTGCAAAATAAAAGCACTGATTACATATCTTTTCATGTGAGATGAAGAAACATTTTGTATCCACAATTCCTCCTGGATTAAGAAAAAATATTGTATTACTGTGACTATTTGTACTTTTGATAGGAAATATGTGTTTTTAACTCAGTTTCTTTACAGTGCAATATTTCTATGTTCAGACTTCAATTTTGGTAAAAAACCCCGCCATATTGGGGATGATGGGATGCAGAGATAGCATTCATCTGAAATTCCATTCAACTTCCAGCATAAGTTTAAAGAACCAAGGCATCAACACTTAACAAATAGAAAACCTCTTCAGGGGAAAAAATAAATCTTTATCTATCTGTATATTTTCAGTTAGGGGCACAGAGTATTTATTCACAGTTTTATTGCATGTGTCACAATAATATTCGGAAAGACATAGCAAATGGTTATTAATGACTTATGGCAGCAGCTAGAGACCAACCCAGCTCAGGACCCTTTTGTGCTAGGCACTGTACAAACACAGAGTAAGAGAAAAGCCCTGTCCCAAAAATATCATCCCTTGTGAGGCCCCTTTGCCAAGTCAATCGTACAACAAAGCAAAGTAGGTTCATCTGTTCAGATTTTTTGAGACATATGATGTAGCCTAGGGTAGCTATAATTTAAAAGAGGGGAGAAACTTCCACTGACTAAAATGGGTTTAGGTGCAGACTTTAATGTTTTAATTACAGGGAAAACATTTAATGCAGCACTACTAATCTAATTGTGGGAACCAATTGCTACTGGTTTGCACTATATACTTGTTATGTTAAAATTCTTAAAAGTTCCTTTGATGTATGTTAACTGCATGCCACTTACAGCAATAGGGTTGCTACATATTTCAAGCTATTAAAATGCACAGGACATTTTGTAAGCTTTTAAAAATGTTACTTGGACTACTTGTCACACAATTACTTGGAAAAGAAACATGTGTCTTAAAGTCTTGAAATAATGAGCAATACATATTTGAAAATAAAATAAAATCTACTCCTATGTTATTGTTCCACAGCTGAGCTCTATTTTCATTTTGCTCTTGGTGGTGAAGGTTGGTTGCCTTCAGCAGGGAAGGAAATGTAATCTGCATAATTCCCATTAGTTCTTCATTGCACAAATATATACTGATAATAATTCTATAGTGGGTTAGTTTGTGGCTAATCATCTTTATGCTTAGCAGCAGGTGCTGTGGCAGCATTGAAAAAAGTAGCATGCATTTTAGAAATTATGGCTGTATAATTCATCTATAAAACACCTTTCTTGTTAATAAAATTATGTTCAACAGCTCATCAGTTCATATCTTGGAAAATACAACAGTGAGGCCGGCATGGAAGGTTTATCACTATTTTGTTATCAAGAGCTACTGATAGAGACAGTGATAGAGAAGCTAGGCCTTGAGATGATATGTGGATATACTCAGTTAAAACACAGGGGCTGTTCTCCATTTCCAGATGATCAGGAGAGTATTGGAAAAGTGCTTTCTGACCACTCTACATCATAGGAAATATATTTGTTTGAAAATAATAGGTATGCATTGGAAATAGAGGGGTGAATAGTTATAGGGCATCCAGGGGAAAGGTATATGTTGTGTTCATTAGAAAGAAGAATTTCTTGGGCCAGTGTCCAAGAAATAGAACTTTCCCAAACTCTTGGTTTTATCCATAATCAGCAGGGCTGTCAGGCATTGTGGGACCCAGGGCAAGGTGTATGTGGACTGGCACCATGCCCCCAGAAGGGATGGGGCCTTGGACACGCAGCACTTAGTGCTGCCCAGACCAGGGGTGCCCCTGACACTGTTTGGTCACAGAGCTGCATGGAGTGCCTACCAGCAATTCAGAGGGGTTCCCAGTTCCAACAGCTACAGCTGCTGCTACCACAGTAACAGCAGTGGCAGGTAAGAGTTCTAAGCCGCTTTGAAGCACTGTCTCCCCCAGACAACTGCCCCCATAGCCTCCCTCTCCAAGGGTAGGCCTGTCTATAAGTACTTTTCCAGCTCCAGCCACCAAATCATTTGTCTCCCTCTGACTTCTCCCCCCTTACTTCCTCTGGGAAAAGGAGAGGAGGAGGATAAAATAGTTTTGTATGTGAACCTGAAGACCAACAAATCACGGGAGGAAGCAGAAATAGAAAGAAACATGTAGGATGATAGGAGAAGAAATGAAGCTGAAGAGAACAGTCAGAAAATGCACCTGGAAAAGATGAGTTAAAAGACTAATCAGAGTAAATTGAAAGATTAAGTAATCAATGTCTTAGGAAGTTGTGTTGGAAGGAAAGCAAACAGAAAAGAAAGCACACATCAATGGGTCAGAAAGAGAGGAAAAGTAGAGTAAGACAAGGAAAAACAAAGTAAGAGAGATAGTAGGAGATTAACATGATTTTTAAGGAAAGGCACATACAAATATATTATAATTAATGCACAAATAGCAATATTATTGGGCATACTGAGCTAATGATCCAGGCAGGGTACAGCTGAGGAGAAATAGGTGGTGTAAGTAATCTCCTGACTGACTGAGGGAGCCCAGTTGAGGAGGAACAAGCTGAGCTGGGTTTGCTAAGGCAAGAAGCTAACATCAGAGGTAATTACAAGGAAATAGTGTGCAGTCACTTTGAGTGAGAAGAGATTTGTGTTTGGGATTACAGAGGCAAGTAATTTACAGCTCCTCCCTAAGAGTGGGGAAATTGAGGTTGGCAAACCCAGGGAAGTGGTAATAGCCAGATGGTAAGGAAAGGCTGAGGGAAAAGATAGTAAGGTTTAGGAAGGTGCAGACCTTGCCTGATAATTAGAGGGTCCTTGAGCAGAAACCCTGAGTAGAAGTCAGGCCTGATTTTCCCTGCCAGCTGCTGGGGAAATGGCACAGTTCAGGCATGGAGATAGATTGCCTGAGACAGTTTGCCATTAAGGACTTTAATATCCTGGAAAAGGAAACGTGCATAATAACTTTGCCAGAGGGTAAAATCATGAAGGCGGCACATCCAGACTCACAGAGGCACTGAGAGAGTGACAGTATGGTGTTCAGTGAGCAGCAGAGGGGATCTTGGACTTAGGAGGAGCTAGTCCCTAGAGCACTGAGGACAAGGTGCCCACCTACAGTAAGTGAATCACATGTCAGTCTGTTTTACCTTGGTGTGGCTTGTCAGAAAAAATCAATTTTTTTCCATAGAAATTTCAGTAAAAAGGTAATATTTAATTAAAAAGTGGATATTTTTGCCTTTTTTCTCTGATGAAAACTTTTTGGTTCAAAACAATAAACATTTTGACTGAAAGCAAAAATATTTGAATTTGTGTTTTTCTGAAAAAGATAAAGTAGAGAAAAGCAGACATTTCCCATTAACACTTTCACTTTGTCCATCAACCAGTCTATTGACAAGAAACTGATTAGAAGTAATCGATAGGCACATAAAAATGTCTTGCTTTTCTAAGGTCTTGAGCACTTGCATGGCTCACTGATGTAAAAAAAAAAAGTTGTGGCTGCTCTGCAGCTCTGAAAATTGTTACTTTGTTAGGTATCTAAATATAGATTCAAAGGTTTACATATAGTTTGCAAACACATACTTTTGATGCCCTCTCTTCCTAGTTAAAGTAAAAACTAGTATGGCACTTTCCATACTTACTTTGAAGGTAAAAGAGAATGTTTTTGCAGTTTGAAGTTTGTTTACACTTTGTTTAAAAATTTGCTTTGACTTGAAATAGTCCTTTAAACCTAATATTTTGTGTCTCCCTTGAAATCAAAATGGCTTTAAACTTCCTAGATAATTAAATCCCCTTGAAAATATGCATTTTCTATATTAATGGAAAACAAGTTGTAATTAAGTATCAATGACTTTTGGTTAGATAATTTGGGGTCTATTAAGTATCATTAAAGTTTTTTGCCATGGATCTTCATGGGAGCAAGATTATGCATGTGTGTGTGTGTGTGTGTGTGTGTGTGTGAGAGAGAGAGAGTATACCCCTCATTGGTTAGTTATAGCTTGGAATATATGTCTGATGCTATGCACCACTGAGATCCTTAGCTCATGTGGTAAGATAGGTGTCTTTGGAGTAGATTTGTAGTCTTGGTTTTTGGTATGTGTTCTTGTGTGAGGATGGAGTCTTGAATGTTATGGTTGCAACCACACTCTCTTCATCAGTAATTTTGATCTCCACTATTACTCAAAAAATGAAAGCTATTGGTCATTTGTCTCCCTGACAATTAGAACATTTTTCTAAAATTCAGTTAATTTTTTCAGATTTACACAATAGTAATAAAAAACATTTGGACAATAGATTTAGATAATGTAGAGATATTAGAAATTGTTATTTGAACACTAGAGAAGACTCTTCTGTCAATTTTAGACAATGGCGGGGTGGGGAGGGATGGGGAAATGTCAGTATAGAAAATTTCTGCCATCTATCTGTAAACTGTTACTTCTGCTGCTATATTCTCCCCAGCATACTATCTGCACTGACGACTAAGAGGGAGTATTCAGTGGTCAAATAAAAAAAAACTACAGCATCTGCTCTGTAGGCTAAATATCTTGCCCATGTTAAAAACTGTGGTACACAAACACCAAATGGTACAAGTCCCTAAGTTAGATATTGTAAAAACATAGTTACAAAAATCCATTCAGTAGAGGTAGTTGGAAATTTTTTGTTGAAACTTTCCTTAAAAATTACCATTTTTGTGATCTAAAATGTTTAGAAATTTTAATTCAATTTCATTTAGGAAATAACTCACAAACTGAAGCATTTTGATGATACAGAAATAGTCAAATTTAAAATTTTCAGACCGGAATGTATCAATTTTTCATTTTAAAATGTATTGGTATTATAAACTTTTTGTTCTAATTTTGACCTTTTAGATTTCTTTTAAAAAATTGTTTTGGTAGTTTTCAAGCCACTCTTCTTAATTTCTTTTCAAGGGACACTTTGATTTTGCTTTTTAGAGCAAACTTATTTAGAAATTGAAGAATTTTTCAGAAAAAAGGGAAAATCTGATTGCTCTCCAGTTCTCGTTAGTAGCCCAAATATACTTTAAATAGATACTTTTTAATATTTGTGTATATATTGATGTGCACATGTATGCATTGTAATAGGTTTGCCCTCCATCCACTAGGCTGCAGGGTAGTGAGAGGCCAATTAATTGAAAGGAAGAATTGTTCTTTGGAATGGTGTCTCCTGCAGCCAGTCTTAGGGAATGCAGGCAATTCAGTGTTGAGGGCTCAGTCTTCGCTGAAGAATTATTATATTTGAAGATACAAGGGCAGATCCTTAGATGCTGTAAAACTGTCATAGTACCATTCAAGTCACTAGAGATGTGACAATTCAAACTAGCCGAGGCTCTGCCTCAAAGTGGTCTGACTTTACCAGATACCTTTTACACACTATGGGTACGTCTAGACTACATGCCTCTGTCGCCAGAGGCATGTAGATTAGGGTACCGGACATAGTAAAATGAAGCGGCAATTTAAATAATCGCCGCTTCATTTAAATTTACATGGCTGCCACGCTGAGCCGACAAACAGCTGATCAGCTCCTGGGATGAGGCATACCTGGGTGGTCGACAAATACCTTTGATGTCGGCAGGGGAGCGTCCAGACTATGGCGCTGAGCTGACAAACAGCTGATCAGCTGTTTGTCGGCTCAGCGCGGCAGCCATGTAAATGTAAATGAAGCGGTGATTATTTAAATCGCTGCTTCATTTTACTATGTCCGGTACCCTAATCTACATGCCTCTGTCGCCAGAGGCATGTAGTCTAGACGTACCCTCGGTCTACTGTGAGTAAAAAGAAATACTGAGCTTAACTATTTAAAAGTGAATGTATTTCTGAGTTCATGATGTTTCAATTTGGAGGAGTGTCTTTTTAAAGTCCAACTGTGAGTTGCTAATGATGGAGACTGCAAATGGAATAATTAATACCATTTTAATAATGGCACTGCACATATCATGACTGACATAACTGCTGCTTTTGTTATCATTGCTCTCTGACTCCCGTTCTTATTAGTATGTGACTGAATTGTTCAAACACAATGGTTAAACACAAATGTTGTATTTTTGTTGTGGCAAGAAGCCTACTTTTGACCTTTCTTTCTGAGTGTGATACTAGTTGAATCCTGCTTCAGTTCCTGGCAATTGACTAAACCCTTTGAGAGTTTGCTAGTTAATTACTGCTAAGTGAATTTTTAATTCGCTCCTAAGATTACATAGTGAATACGGTCATTACTGTTAAGCTTATCTTGGAAATTGGCACTAGAGGGAGCTAAGTAATTGTATCATTTATGTGTCTGAGGAAAAACCCATGCATTTAAAAACTAGCAATTTTTCCGAACCTGCTGATTTTACAAATATGGCAGCTATGCCTCAGCAAGTTATAAGCAATAATGAATTAGTTAATTTTCTTCAGTGAGAACTGCTATGTTAAGATTATTAAATGACTCCCTTTCAACTAGGGGGAAGTAGTGACCAGTCACTAAATTAGGATTTCTAGGACTCTCTTGGGGGAGAGATTGTGTACAATTATCCTTGTTTATAATTATTTTTGTTTTACAAAAATGTTAGTGCTCCTTGTTACCGTCTCAAAATGTTTATTCCCAAATGTTACTGAATGAACACCCTATTGGAGCTCTATGCAAAGCAAAAGAAGTTATCTGTGGTATAAATTATGGAGCCTTTAGGAGATGGTCTGACTATAGGAGAGCTTGCTTGAAAACAGTAATTTAGTTTCTGAGAAATTGAGGCTGCACAATGTTTTGCTTGTGGTGTACAATGAAAACAAGACCTTCTGAAAATGATCAGGGAGAAAAAGGGTAGAGACCAATCCACTCCCCGCCCCCCCCCCCCATGACAATGGCACATACCTAGGATGTAGATGATCTAGATAAAAATCCCTCCTCTGCCTGATTTGATGTAGGAGACCCAGGTTCTAGTGACCTAGGTGCCAGCTGTAGAGTCAGTCTTTCTCATTAAAGTGCTTCTGTTGGAGCTGTTCCACTTCAATTAAATCTATAAATAATACGCTACTGACTGAATAACCTAGTATGAAGGCATTCAGTTGAAATGTCGAAGACACATGTGCATCCCTATTCACAGCCTTGCGTGTGAGCTCCTACCCTGATCATCCCTGCTTCTTCTCCCGTTAGTTTTTTAGCAGAACTTCTGCTGAAAAGGACATGGAATTACAGTGGATGAGAAGCTGGATATGAATTAACTGTGTGTCCTTGTAGGCAAGAAAGCTTAACAGTATACTGGGGCACATTAGTAGGAGCATTGCCAGCAGATCGAGGGAAATGATTATCTTCTTTTTATTCAGCACTGTTGAGACCATATCTGGACTATTGCATCTGGTTTTAGCTCTCCCCTCCCCACCACTACAGGAAGACTATGGACAAACTGGCAAGAGTCAGCTGTTCTCAGTGGCAGCAAATGACAGAACAAGAAGCAATGGTCTCAAGATGGAATAGGGAAGGTCTAGGCTGGATATTAGGGGGGGGAACCCCTATTTTACTAGGAGGGTGGTGGTGGGGAAAAAAAGCCCTGGCTAGAATGATTTAGCTGAGGTTGATCTTGCTATGAGCAGGTGGTTGAGTTAGATCAGAGGTGAGTAACCTATTTTGGGTTGGGAAGTGGGAAGCAACCTCCCCCCCCCCCCCAACAAGAACAAAAAAATCTTCCCTGACATGGTGGCCCTCCCGCATCAGTCTGGTGGGGCCCACAAGTAGATTTTGTATTCTCCAGCCCTGTGGGGAGGCAGTGGGCAGCTGGAGTGCAAGCATGGACACCCCAATTAAGGGGGGACACTGAGCCTCAGGTGCCAGATCCAGGCAATCTAGGGACTACATCTGGCACCCGGGCTTTAAATTCCCCATCCCTTGAGTAGATGATCTTTAGAGATCTTTTCCAACCATAATCTTCTATGATTCCTGGACAAAAGGACCTGAGAACTTTTCAGTCAGTACTAGTGTCTATACAAATGCCTTTTTTTTTTTTTTTAAACAAATGAAGGCTACATCTAGACTACATGGCTCTGTCAATGGAGCCATGTAAAATAGTTTATTCGGCATAGTCAAAGAAGTGGGGATTTAAATAACTGCGGCAGTCTAGATGCGGCGCGGTCGACAAAGGAAGCCTTTGTCGACCACTCCAGTAACCTTGTTTCACTTCCTTTGTCGACCACGCCGCGTCTAGACTGCCGTGCTGTGCCGGATCAGCTGATCGTTGGCACAGCACGATGGCCATTTTTATTTTAATAAAGCGGGGATTATTTAAATTGCTGCTTCTTTGACTATGCAGAATAAACTATTTTACATGGCTCCATTGTTGGAGCCATGTGTCTAGATATAACTTAAAGGTCCAAGCCACCTCCCACTGAATAGGTATCTTCCTTTGTTTTAGCTGTTTTGGGATGTTAATCTGCATAGCTCCTAGCTCAGACTTTCAGTGGAGCTCTGTCTTCAGAACTGCATATATTTATTTCTGAAACATGGACTAACATGATGATTCTAACATGGTTTTGCTGTAATCCAGAAAAGCTTTTCAGGTACTTGCAATTTTTCTCGCTGTTGCAGCTTTCTATAAAGACAAACAGCTCCATTCTAGAACTTCATGACATTTTTTTCTACTGCCATTTAATTACTTTACTGAAGTATATTTAGTGAACTCTTAGCATAGTTGGTGACCTAAAAAACTTTGTTACCAAATAAATCATGGATCTGAGAGGCACTAAGAGGAGAGTACTCTTATAAGGGTTCAGTGGAGTAGCTGTGTTAGTCTGTTTCAGCAAAAACAAGGAGTCCAATGTCACTTTACAGACTACCAGATTTATTAGGGAATAAACTTTCATGAGATACAACTCACTTCTTTAGATGCTTGGAGAGAAAAGAGAAGAATAAAGGAAGGTATGTAGAGATGGGAGTGTGACATCAGTGCTAATTAAAGCAGAGTAGATGTGGCACACCTCCAACAGTGATGAGAAGGTGAGAGTACCTAAAGGAGAAATTACCAATTGTAATGTGAGAGCCATTACATGTTTCTATTTAAACCACTTTGACAGTGTCAAATTTGCATATAAATTCCAGATCAGCAGTTTCTCATTGTAGTCTGTTTTTGAAAGGTTTTTTTGCCTGGGAATGGCGACTTGCAAGTCCAAATCTGTGTCTGGAGAGGTTAAAGTGCTTTGCATGTTGTCATTTTTTATGTCTGATTTGTGTCCATTTATTATTTTGCATTTCAACAGTCCAGTTTGTCCAATTTACATGGCAGAGAGCTGGCATTGCTAGATCTGGACGTGCATGGGATTTGCATGGTATAGCTTATGTTGTTAGGCCCTATCACGGTATCACTAGGGTAGGTACATGGATAGAGATGGCAACATGGTTTGTTGCAGGGATTGGTTCTTGGATTAGTGTTTCTGTTGTGGATGTGAAGTTAGGTACTAGTGAGTATTTGTCTCAGGTTGGGGGGCTGTGTATAAGTTAGGTCTGGCCTGCCTCAGAAGATCTGTGAGAGAAAGGGATCATTATTTATGATAGGTTGTAGATCCTTGATCATGTGTAAGAGATTTTTAGTGGGGGGCTGTAAATAATGGCTAGTGACATTCTGTTGCTTTCTTTATGTCTGTCCTGTAATACATGACTTCTGGGTACCTGCCTGGCTTTGTCTATCTGTTTATTCACTTCTCCAGTTGGGTAATGTAGTTTTAATAATGCTTGATAGAGATCCTCTAGGCTAGGTGTTTGTCTCTGAGAGAGTGGAGTAAATATGCATAGAAGGAGAAGCAAAAATGATTTAAAGTGTATAAAACATGACTTATGAGGGAAGGTTAAAAAGACTGGTTTGTTTAATCTGGAGAAGAGAAGACCGAGAGGGGGGACAACTGTTTTCACATAAGTAAAGGATTGTTAACAATGAGGAGAGAGAATAAATTGTGTTTAACATCTGAGGATACGCCAAGAAGCAATGGATTTAAATTACAACAAGGGTGGCTTAGGTTGGACATTAGGAAAAAATTGCTAACTGTTGGGGTGGCTAAGTATTTACTCAGCTGTCTAGAGAATCTCTATCATTGGAGGTTTTTAAGAGCAGACAAACTCCTCCTGTCAGGGATAATCTAGAAAAGATGTACTCCTGCCATGAGTACAGGGCATGGGACTAGATGAACTCTTGAGGCCACTTCAAGTCCTATGAGTCTATGATGGCATGGACTTTCTTAAAAATTGTTGGTAAATTTTAAACACAAATTTAAATCAGGGTCACCAAAAAGTTTGTCATCTAGCTATGGATTACATGCAGAAATTTGTGTAACTTTCAGATGCCTCATAGAAATTCCATAATCCTCCATCACCATAGACTTTTAATATACAAACATTTTCTGTCTTTGGATATCTTAAGTGGATTACCCCTCATGTTTTTTTTCAGTGTAACTCCCCTTATAAGCTTCAGGGATAGCCACGTTATTCAGTACAGGATAAACTTAAAAATCAACAAATGGAATGGTAGAACATTATAGACTAACAACATGTAGCTGGTATCATGAGCTTTCATGGACACAGTCCACTTCTTCAGATGACCAGAGTTTTGAGTTTAAGATGTGCAGACCCAAAATAAAAACCTTGCAATATTTTACACAACTTTGTGAGATTGTGTCTGAGGCTGCTTTGTGTATCAGTGCATGTTCACCTTTGACCAAACCCATTCAGACAACTTGCCAGGAACAGGACTTATTCCTAAAGAACATAGAACAGGATTATAGTTCAGCAGTCTCCTCTCTGCTTGTCTGCTACCTTCTCCCAGTTTAGTCAATTCTAAAGGCATATCCTGTCAGGAACCAGGAAGTTCTCCCAACACGCACAGTTTGTAGTTCCCATTCAGATTTCAAGAATTTAGTAGAGAGGAGAACTAGGGAGTGTGACAGAAGTGACAGATATGAATGACCCTTCCTCTCCTGATGGTGACTCCTTAACATTTTGATATTATATGTTTGATCCTGAGTTGAAAATGTTGATCTTCACTTCCCTAGAGCATCCCCAGATGAAGCTGTAAATAGTGTCCGTGCCAACTAGTATTCTTTCCCATGAGTTATAGAGCTCTCTCAAATGTGTGAAGTGGTTATGGAGACTAAAATCAAGAAGAAGCAGCACCTAGCACAGTGAGGTCCTGTTTTGTGACAGTGGCTCCTAGATGCTATAATATAAATTAATAATAATGAAATTAATATTTAAAAGGTAGAGTTCTGGGATGAATTCATTCGGTAGCATTTTATTTCCTATTTTTAGAAAAGGAGGTGAGGTGGTAGTAGTAGTAGAATGGAATCAGTTTATTCCATATATAAGGCTGCAGTACTCCCGGTTACAAAAGGGAATGTCTAGAATTGTGAGTCTGAAAACCAAATATGAAAGTTGCAAAAGATTCATTTACATGAATTGAACATCTTTTGGGAACTGTATGGCATAGTGAAAGGTCCAGCTGTAAGAGGTTGTATAAGAGCAGTGCTCTCCTAAACTCTTCAATAGTTCTGCTGACTTCAAATGATATGCTAAACTGTTCTTCACAATGTAATCGATCCGTATTCTTGCACTCTTTGATCAGCTGTAAAATATTTAATAACACTGCCAATTATACTTTCATCATCATATGTCAGAGTCAACACCCCACTGATATCAATAACGTTGATATCAATAAGGTTGATATCAATGGGTGCTTGAATAGAGTGGTTGGAACATGAATTATTTATATGTCTTAGCTGTTATTTCAAGCTGTCTATAGAATCAGACATCTTTTCATTGTGTGTTAACTCTTGTCACACTTTTAAGGATATCTTTAAAATAATGAGGACTAAAGACAAAAGCTTTTTTGTTTGGCTATTTAAATGTTAACTTAAGTTGCAGGGCACAAGATAATGTAATCCACACACTTAAGCTATGTCTACACTGCGCTGGTTTTGTGCAATAAATATGCAAATGAGGCTAAGTGTGGAATATTGCTGAGCCTAATTTGCATAATTAATGAGCGGCCGCCCTGGTGGCTGCTCTGGCCAAAACAGGAAAACTCTTTTCCTCCCTCCCACACCCCCTGGAGCTCTTAAAGATGTAGAATCTGTCCAGAGCCTTTGTGGCTAGCACCAGGCCTGACAGCCCGGAGCTACTGTATTGCTACTGTGGCGCACAATGAGCCAGCCAGCCTTCCAGCAGTCCTCAGGAGCAGTCCTCCAGTTCCCAAGAGCCCTCCAGGGTCTGGAAGAGATGGTCTCGTGCGGAAGTCATGGACCGTATTGAGGTTTGGGGGGATGCCACCAATCTCCATGATCTCTGCACAAGATGCAGGAACACAGCCATCTTTGGCTGGATGGCTGCCAGCATGGCTGACAGAGGCCACATCCGCAGCCAGGAACAGGTGAGGATGAAGATCAAAGAGCTGGCAGAAGACCTATGCCAGGGCCAGAGAGGGTAGCTCCCGACCAGGGGCAGACACAGGCAGTTGCCCCTACTTCAATGTCCTAGACCACATCCTGGGGGGCGGGACAGTTCATTCCCCAAAGGTAGTCATTGACTCCGGGGAAGAGCCAGCCAATGTCATCCTCGCTAAGGGCCCTGATGATGGTACGGAGGAGGAGAAGGAGGCCAGGAGCCATAGGAGGCCAGGGTCACCATCTAGCTGAGCCAGGACCCCCAAGCCATCCCTGTGGTCATGTCCCAGGCATCGTCTGAGGCTGGGGATGGCATATCATGTGAGTGCCAGCACTGTCCCCTTATGTAGGGCGGTGGGGTGGCGGACCAAGGACTGTGTGCCTAGGCTTTGCTGGCTACAGATCACACAGCAACCTGTGCACATGTGAGCACGTGCTGTGCCACTCCTGGGCACATGGCCGCAGCTGGCTGCCATACAGGGGCCTTGACCTGTTAGCTACAAGGGTGTGTGGAGAGATATGACATGCTCCTGACCTCAGGGTGGGACACGGTAGGATGACCTCGCTCCACAAGCCCTGTGTACAAGGAGGCAGGGGACACCTTCCCCCCCCCCCCACCGAAATACAGCACAGGGGCATGGGTGCAGTCTTGGGGCAGTTCCACTCCCGGGGATAGCAGGACCTGTGTTCAAGCACATTGGCTCTGATGGCAAAGAGAACTGTCGTCCTTGCCTTGCAGAGCGGGGCTGGGTTTCAGGCACTCAGTCCTCATGGATCATCCCAGCACCTTGTTCTTCACAGCTGGACCTGCTGCGAGTGGAGGGTGCACCACACCATCTGGGACATCCTCCCACACCCGAGGGCTCCACAGGCCCACCCATCCAATCAATGAATACCAGTGGCAACACCTGGGTGCACTGCGAGCCCTGCACTGCACCCTTGACCACTGGGTTGAAGAAGACCTACAGGAGAGGTGGCAGGAGCACCTTGGTCAGGGTCATGACATCTGTGCCCATCTCTAGACCCTGGTGCAGAGTATGCTGCTTCCTGCTGCTCCAGCCTCTGCTGCCTCCCCAGCGATCGCTCCTCCTCCCACTCCTGCTTCACCCTTCACACCCTCCTGGGGATGCCGAGGCCCCTGCACCCATGGTGCTGGGAGCCAGAGGCCTCAGCACCACTCTGACCCTGAGCCCTGAGCTTCTCTTCCGCCTTCTTCCCCTTTCCTACCCTTTTCTCCCCCTTCTAGCTCTCTCCTCCCTTCTCCCACCCTCTCTCCTTCCCTCTTCTGCCTTCTTTCCCCAGTCTCACCCAAGTCCCATTTCCCACCCAGTTTGGTTAAATAAACAGAGTTCAGTTTGTTCAAAAAAACCCTGTCTTTATTTTCAATAAGGAATGGGGGGAAGGGAGGGGTAAATGGAGGGATGTGAGGGAGGAGTGAGATACAAACCCCCAGTGGGGTGGATCAGGGAGCACTGTTACTGGTCCTCCTGGTAGAAGCTCTCCCATGGGGCCTCCCAGATGCGGACAGCCCCCTAATGGGCCTCCTGGAGGGCAACCATGTGGGGCTGCATTTACAGGCTGGCAGCCTCTGCCACCCAGCTTGGCAGGAAGGCCTTCCCCTTCCGCTCACACACATTGTGCAGCACACAGACACCACATGTGGAATATTCTGTTCTGGGAAGTCCAGGTGAGTGAGGAGGCATCTAAAATGAGCCTTCAGGTGCCCAAAGGCACTCTCGACCATGATGTGGGCCCTGCTGAGCCTGGCATTAAATGCCTGTTGGGAAGAGTTCAGGTGTCCAGTGTACGGCTTCATCAGCTAGGGCTGTAAGGGATAGGCCGCATCCCCCACCATGCAGACAAGCATGTCCACATCTCTGACCGTGATGTGGCAGTCGGGGAAGAAAGTCCCAGCATGCAGCCTCTGGCACATGGAAGAGTTGCGGTAGACCTGCGCATCGTGTGCTTTTCCTGACCAGCTAACATCAATGCCCACAAAGTGGCCCCAGTAGTCAGTCACAGCCTGCAGGATCACTGAAAGGTATCCCTTCTGGTTGATGTACATGGAAGACTGGTGATCCGGGGTACAGATAGGAATGTGTGTCCTGGCGATAGCCTCCCACCCCCAGCAGTTGGGGAAGCCCAGGGTGCCAAACCCATCGATGATGGCATCGACATCTGCCAGGTGGATGATTCAGCGCAGCAAAACGGTGTTAATTACCCTGACCACCTGCAGAAGGACACACAAAAATCTGACAATCACAGGTGCCTGAGAGTTTCTCCCCTCTAATCCCTTGCTCCCCCATGCACCAGGAGCAGCCCCCAGCAATCCTGGCCATTGCAGGCAGGCCTTTGTATGGCTGAGACAGAACAAACCAGGGAGGGGAATTACACCACCTCCACCCTTCCCTTTCTGTAGGTCAGCCATTCCCTCCTTCCCCTGCCCTTCGTGGGAGAGTCATCTGAGATTGCCATACCTGCATGAGCACAGCCCCGACAGTGGATCTCCTCTTGACAAACTAGTTCCCCATGGATCAGTAGTTATCCAGCGTGGAGAGTTTCCAGAGGGCGATGGCAATACACTTTTGGAGGGGAATGATGGGCCTCATATGTGTGTCCCGTCACCTCAGAGCAGGGGGGAGCCACTTGCAGAGCTCCAGGAAGGTGTCCTCCTTCATCCTGAAGTTCTGGATCCATTTTTGGTACCTCCAGCATTCCAGGACTATGTGGTCCCACCATTTGGTGAGAACCCTTTGAAGCTCTTCTTTGGACTTAACTATCGTCAGCAGTTTTGAATCAGCTCAAAATTTTGCCACCTCACTGTTTACCTCTTTCTCTGGATCATTTATGAATGTTGAATAGGACTGATCCCAATACAGACCCTACTAGTTATCTTTCTCTGTTCTGAGAACTGAACATTTATTTCTATCTCTGTTTCCTATTTTTTAGCCAGTTATCATTGCATTAGTGGGTTTTCCCTCTTATCCTATGTCAGATTATTTTGTGAAAGTGCCTTTGGACCATGTCAAAGGCTTTCTGGAAATCTAAGTGCACTATATCCACTGGATCCCCCTTGTCCACATGCTTGTTGATCCTCTTAAAAGAATTCTCATAGGGGAAATCATGCCTCAGAATTTTTTCCCCAACAAATTATATTCATCTATGTGTCCAAAATTCTGTTCTTTACTGTAGTTTCAACTAATTTGCCTGGTATTAAAGCTAGACTTATCAACCTGTAATCACCAGAATCATCTCTAGAGCCCCTTTTTTAAAAATGGGGTCATGTTAGCTATCCACCAGTCATTGGTACAGAAGATGGTTTAAAGGATAGGTTATAAACCTGCATTAGTAGTTCTGCAATTTCACATTGAAATTTCATGTTTGAGAACTCTTGGGTGAATGCTATCTGGTCCTGGAGATTTGTTGTTGTTTTATCAATTTGTTCCAATACCTCCTCTAATGACGCTTAAATCTGTGAGAGTTCTTTGGGTTTTTATTCTGAAAAAGAATGGCTCAGGTTTGGGAATCTCCCTGTTGGCCTCCGCCATGAAGACTGATTAAAATAATTTTCATTTTGTTTCTCTACAATGAGTTTATCATCCTTGAGTGCTCGTATAGCATCTTGATCATTCAGTGGCTGGACTGGTAGTTTAGCAAGCTTCCTGCTTCTCATGTACTTAAAAAAATTGCTATTACTTTTTGAGTTTTTGGCTAACTGTTCTTCAAATTCTTTGTGGCCTCCCTAATTATATTTTTACACTTCATTTGAAATACCAAGTTTATGCTCTTTTCTAGTTTCCTCACTCGGATTTAATTTCCACTTTTGTAATGATGCCTTTTTATCTCTCATTGCTTCTTTTACTTGGTTGTTAAACTTTGATGGCACTTTGGTTCTCTTAGAATGTTTTTTTTTTTTTTAAATTTGGGATATATATTTAAGTTGAGCCTCTATTATGATGTCTTTGAAAAGTGTCCATGCAACTTGCAGGGTTTATACTTTTGACACTGTGCCATTTAATTTGTCTAACCACCTCATTTTTTGTAGTTCCCCTTTCTAAAATTAGATGCCACAGTGTTGGGCTGCTGTGATATTTTCCCCACCACAGGGATGTTAAATTTAATAATATTATGGTTATTATTTCCAAGCAGTCCAGCTTTATTTGCTTTTGGACTCCACTTTGGACTGAATCAAGAATTGTCTTTCCTTTTATGAGTTCCAGAGAAAACTGCTCCAAGAAGCAATCATTTTAAGGTGTCAAGAAACTTTATTTCTGCATCCCATCCTGAAGTGATGTGTAACAAGTTATAATGGAAATCCCCCATTATTGTTGAGTTTTTCTTATTTTTATAGCCTCTGTAATCTCTGTAAGCATCTCACAGTCACTATTACCATCCTGGTCAGGTATTCAGTAATATATCCCTATTGCTATATTCATATTTATTATCCATAAAGAGTCTGTGGAACAACTGGGTTCATTTAAGATTTTTACTACAGTTGATTTCTATGCTTTTTTGATATATAGTGCCACTCCCCCAACAGCATGACCTGTTCTGTCCTTCCAATATATTTTGTATCCTGTTGTTACTGTGTCCCATTGATTATCCCCATTTCACCAAGTTTCTGTGATGTCTTTTAATCAATATCCTCATTCAGCATGAGGCACTCTAGTTCACCATCTTATTTAGACTTCTAGCATTTGTATATAAGTACTTGCCACTGTTTAACTTTCTGCCATCACATGACATGATTGAATGGAACTCTTGTTACTCATCAGATCTTACCCATATTTTATTATCTTCCATCTTCTCCTCTTTACTAAGAAAAGAGAATCTCTTTTAATAGACCCTCTCTTAAGGAATGTCTCTGCTTTTACATCCTTGCCAAGAGTAGTTATGACTAGGGAGTAATGATAGTCTATCTCTGTACCTCTGCTCCTCACTACGTGGACCCTGCATATGGTTACCACTTAATGAAGAACCAGTCCACAAACCTCCTGGATATCCTCCAATCTACAGCTCCTGGCATTCTTGATTGACAGGGTCCATGGTAGCTTGTTGGAGTGGTCTGACACACTTCTGCCATTTGTGCCAAGACTAAAGAGTGTTAAGAAATACTACTTCATTTGTTCCCAAAGATGTGGAATTTGTTTTACCATTCTAAATGCCAACTCCGTGGTGGTCCAGATGATTACAGAAAAGAAACTGGCTACGTAATCCTAAGTACGTTCTACTAGATAAAAATGATGGGAAGGAAACTGTTAATCTTTAGATTAAAAATTCAAATATAAAATTACCAGTGTTTGAAGTCAAACTGTGAATTCTTGAATTCAGCAGCTTGTTGCAATGTCATGAACAAATAAAGGATCTGAGGTCTGCATTTCTGAGGGAATCCCAGATGAGGAAATGCTACTTGCAAAAATTTCCTTCCAAGTGTCCTTGGCTGCAGCAGACTCAGCTCCACACTCCTTGTCTACCTCTAGTCAAAAGGAGGCTTTGTGGCAGTAGATATAAGGGTTCCACAAAGAGGTGCAAACCACCAGTAAAGGACCTTTTTTGAGAATAGCAACCTCTTTATGATAAAGCCTATGAGTTATTGCATACCCTCACTCTTGTGAGACCCTTTACTCCCTGGGTATTCCTATTCTAGCACCAAGTAGAAAATACTTCAGGCTCCTTCTCTCTCAACATTGATCCTTGCCTCCTTCCAACAGAAGATATAGGTATTCCCCATGAAATAGTAGAGGAATCGGTGGGGTAAGCAATCTGAACCACTGTCCTCTACCTTTCAGTCTCAACACCTTTCAGAAAGCTATTTTGACATACTTGAGAGTCAACAGCTGGTCTCCACAATAACTGTTTGTTACCGCCTTCCCTGGGGACACCCCGAGTTCGGATGCCCACGTCCCACTAGGCACGTATTCGTCTTGCGACCGACCGCCTGACCGCGGTCTGAGGCTTATAGCTCCGGCGCCCTCCGGACCCACACGGGCCTGAGGGGGTCGGGAAGGGGGCTCGGGCCCTCCCACACTCCGAGCCCCGACCCAGGGCCCTAAGACAGGGACATCTGTCCCTTGACAGTGGAGGGGGTCAGGTTCCCCAAACCCTCCACTCTCGGGGTCCGCGGCCCCGCCCTGGGTCTCTTCTTCCTGGCTCAATCCCCGTGAATTCCCCAGCTGGGGGATAGACTCACCCTGAGTCCCTTCCTCTGGCGGGGGTCTGAGCACAGGGGTCCTCTCGCGCTCCGCTCTCCTGGCAGGGGTCTGGCCTCCTTCCGCCTCCCGGAGCCCCCCCCTTGGCGTGGGCTCTCGCTCTTTTGAACCTCCCGCCCCACCACCTCCTGGGCCCCGCCCTTCTGTGCATCCCGCTCGGCGCTTTTCGTGACATCATCCGGTCGCACCGGACCGTCCTCTCGGCCACTGGCTGCCCCTAATCTTACTCCGGGTTCCCCATGGCCGGACCTCTCCCGTCCACCCGCCTTCCCGGGGGCCCGCTCTCTGCCCCGGTGCCCGGTTCAGTGCGGGGGAGCGCGGGCAAGGCGCCTGCCCCGTCACACTGTTCCTTTTATAAGCTTTTATAAAGCCTTATAAGCCTGTTGGCCATTTCCCCCAATGCATGTAGACAAATGGATCCTGGAAATAATATCACATGTCTACACACTATGGAATTCCAAAACTTCTACCATGCATTTTCATGCATCAGACAAATCCTCAGAGAGTACATCAGGCATGGGATTAGTTAGCATATGGATACCCCAGAAACGAACTTTTCAGAGCTCCTCATAGCTGAGCTAAATACATATCCATGCCTACTGCACTCATCTTAATGGAAGCCATACCAAAACTAACCTGAGTCTTGGACTAGGCTTGAGCATGCATGCTGTATTTCAGTGTCCAATTCTGGTTTACAAAACAATACAAAACAGGGTTCTAAAGAAAATGGCCAAATCATATTAGATAGGTTTTAAGGAGTTAGTTGTATGTATCCTGGATATAAATAGTGTAGCTAAATGTACATATATATAGGCCTCTATACTTCATTGTGATTTCTTAACACACATCACAGTCTTTCATCTGGGTGGAGGGGAGCAATATAAATTATAACCTGACTGCTGCATTATTGTCCTCTAGTGCAGATGCTATGCACCCAACATACCATACTTGACAGAGTTGGTAGCAGAGTCCACGTTCCAACAAACTCCCTTTCCAGCTAGAAGATCTAATATGATTTGGCCAGTTTCTTTAGAAGCCTGTTCTAGCCAGTCTGAGATCACTTTTAATATAATGTCTTAAAGCACTAGTCTATAGTCCACTCATGTGAATGAATGAGAATCTTATGTTTCATTTAAATTCAAAACATGTACATCTCTAGTCCTCATGCCTGTAGAAAGAAGTTTGGAAATGTGACTTGAGTGTACCTTAAAGATCCAAAACCCAGAAGGAAAATAAAATTAACCTGAGCTAAATGTCATGATATTGAGACTGGCTTTTTTGTAATTCCTCAGAATGTACCCTTTCAGGAGACAGGCCTTCCATCTTCATTTCTGAATGGATTCATGTGATTCTTCCACTCCTAGGCTGAATCCCCAAGCAGAATCACCATGTGTAACCACTGTTTGCTTAGCAGGTACAACTACATTTGACTAACTCTGGGTCTTCCCTTCAAGAGCTGTATATAGTAACTAAAATAGCCTTCTCAAAACCAAGTATTGTTTAATCTTAACTGTAGGAACCAAACATAACACAATAAATGTTTTTTAATACAAAGAATGAATACACACACCTATCTTTCTTATAGGGCTAGGTAAGCTAAGTTTATCCCAAACATCACAATGACTGTTGGCAGAGGTTCAGTCTTCTCCCCAGCAGACTCTACCTTCCCTGTTCTTTAGGTTTTGTCTTTATCTTCCAAAGTTCCTTGTGTCCCTTCTACCTGCTTAGATTCCCCCCTGTGGTTACAAACACAGATTCCCCCATCTTCCAAAATTCAACTGACCTCAGCATGGTTGAAGGAACGATGTCATAAGCAAATGACTCCCTCATGGTTCTTCAAATACTGACAAATAGGGCAATTTGGAGTTATTGCCCCCTTTCCTGTAAATATCCCACTAATATGTACTTGAATTTACTACTTTTAATCCAATAGCAAATCACATAAGGACAGCCACATAGAGGGAACACTAATATTTATACATTATAGGTATCCCTACATCATTCATAGCATACGTATATAGTCATGTATGCAAAGAAATATGATTGCAGCCTGACTTACGGTTTTTGAACAGTTGGGTTTGCAGTGCAGGGAACAGTCTCCCTGTGTTGGTGAATGCTTTCTCGCACATTGTTAGGTACTGCCAGCATATAAATAAAAATATGACTGAGCTGCTTTACTTCACCTTCAGAGGTAAGAATAAATTAATGTCAGCCTGGGTTCACAGTTTATAGATTTAATGTGTTGTTGTTGTATTTTGCTTTATAGATCATATATTTCCTCATTTAAAAGCTATAGTGAAAGAAGATGGCACCTACTGAATTTTATGATTGGAGTTTCTTAGAAAGATGAGACAAGAATAATAAATGCGTTGTATTTGATACAGCCACCAACTAAAGTTTAAAAGGGATGAGCAAACAAATTTGTCAATTAAATTCTGCTGTATGGTAAACATTTCACCCAAGCTAGAAGATAAATTGAACTAATTCTGTAATGAACTTTGTTTTAGATAACTTTTTTAAAAAAAACAGTCATTTTTACATTCTTCCATATTTCCTGGTTCTGTGAAAGCAAGTTCAGTCATATACCTATCATAGAATCCTAGGGCTGGAAGAGACTTCAGGAGGTCATCAAGTCCAGCCCTCTGCCCAAAGCAGGACTAATCCTAACTAAATCAACCCAGCCAGAGCTTAGTCAAGCCAAACTTAAAAACCTCAAGGGATGAAAATTTCACCACCGTCCTACGTAACCCATTCCAGTGCTTCACCACCCTCCTAGTGAAATAGTTTTTCCTAATATCCAACCTAGACCTTTGCCACTGTAACTTGAGACCATTGCTCCTTGTTCTACCATGTGTCACTACTATGAACAGCCTCTTTCCATCCTCTTTGTAACCTCCCTTCAGGAAGATGAAGGTTGCTATCAAATCCCCCCCTCACTCTTCTCTTCTGCAGAACCCAAACAAACAAACCCAAATCCTTCTGTCTCTTGTCATAGGTCTTGCGTTCCAGCCCCCTAATAATTTTGGTCACCTCCGCTGGATCCTCTCCAATGCGGCTGCATCCTTCTATAGTGGGGGGCCCAGAACCGGACACAATATTCTAGATGTGGCCTCACCAGAGCTGAATAAAGGGGAATAATCACTTCTCTGGATCTCCAGGCAATGCTCCTCCTAATGCACCCCAATATGTCATTAGTCTTCTTGGCTACAAGGGCACACTGACGCAAATCCAGCTTCTCATCCACTGTAATCCCCAGGTCCTTTGCTGCAGAACTGCTACTTAGCCATTCAGTCCCCAGCCTGTAACAGTGCTTGTGATTCTTCCATCTCAAGTGCAGGACTCTTCCCTTCTCCTTGTTGAAGCTCATCAGATTTCCTTTGGCCCAATTCTCTAATCTATCCAGGTCACTTTGGACCCTATCCCTGCCCTCCAGCGTATCTACCTCTCTCCCCAGCTTAGTGTCATCTGCAAACTTGCTGAGGGTGCAATCCATCCGTTCATCCAGGTCATTAATAAAGATGTTGAATAAAACCGGCCTTAGAACAGATCCTTGGGGCACTGCGCTAGAAACAGACTGCCAACCTGACATTGAGCCGTTGATTACTACCCGTTGGATCTGACATTCTAGCCAGCTTTCTATCCATCCACAGTCCATTTATCCAATCCATATTCCCTTAACTTGCTGGCAAGAATATTGTGGGAGACCATATCAGAAGCTTTGCTCAAGTCAAGGTATATCACATCGACTGACTTTCCCGTAACCACAGAGCCAGTTACCTCATCATAGAAGCTAATCAGATTGGTCAGGCACAACTTGCCCTTTGTGAATCCATGTTGACTATTCCTGATCCGTTTCTCTCTTCCAAGTGCTTCAAAATTGATTCCTTGAGGATCCCCTCCATGATTTTTCTAGGGACTGAGGTAAGGCTTACTGGTCTGTAGTTCCCTGGATTGTCCTCCATCCCTTTTTTTTTTTTTTTTTTTTTTTTTTAAAGATGGACACCACATTTGCCTTTTTCCAATCATCCAGGATCTCTCCTGATCGCCACGACACTTCAAAGATAATAACCAAAGGCTCTGCATTAAATCCAGGCCCATGGATTTGTGTATGTTTAGCTTTTCTAAACAGTTCCTAACTTGTTCTTTCCCCTCCAAGGGCTGTCCACCTCCTTCCCATGCTGCGTTGCCTAGTGCATTTGTACGGGAGCTGACCTTGTCTGTTAAAACAGAGGCAAAGAAAGCATTGAGTACTCCAGCTTTCCCCACGTCCTCTGTCACTAGGTTACCTCTCTCATCCAATAAGGGCCCCACACCCTCTCTGATCACCCTCCTATTGCTAACATGCCTGTAGAAACCTTTCTTGTTATCCTTCAAATCCCTTGCTAACCACAATTCCAATTGCTTTTTTGCCTTCCCAATAACTCCCCTGCATTCTTGAGCAATATATTTATACTCCTTCCTAGTCATCTGTCCAAGCTTGCACTTCTTGTAAGCTTCCTTTTTGTGGTTAAGCTCACCTAGGATGTTTCTGGTAAGCCAGCCTAGTTGCCTACCATATTTGCTTTTCTTGCAGCGCATTCTTTAAAATACTGCCAGCTCTCCTGGACTCCTTTTCCCTTTATGTAAGCATCCCAGGGAATCCTGCCCATCAGTTCACTGAGGGAGTCAAAGTCTGTTTTTCTGAAGTCCAGGGTGTGTGTTTTGCTACTCTCCTTTCTTCCTTTGGTCAGGATCCTGAAATCTACTATCTCATGATCACTGCTTCCCAGGTTGTCACCCACCTCTACTTCCCCTGTTAGTTCCTCCGTGTTTGTGAGCAGCAGGTCAAGCTGTGCATAGCCCTTGGTTGGTTCCTTCAGCACTTGTACCAAGAAGTTATCCCCAATATTCTCTAAAAACTTCCTGGATTGCCTGTGTACTGCTGTATTGGTCTCTCGGTTGTCCAAAAAAAGCCTCATCTACCTCATCCACCTGATCCGGTGGTGTATAGCAGACCCCAACCAAAACATCACCCCTGTTCCTTCCACCTCTAAATTTAACCCATAGACTCCCAACAGTCTTTTCTTCCTCTAAATACTGGAGCTCCAAGCAATCATACTGCTCTCTTACGTACAATGCAACTCCTCCTCCTTTTCTCCCCGGCCTGTTCTTCCTGAACAGTTTATACCCTTCCATGACAGTGCTTCAGTCATGCAAGTCATCCCACAAAGTCTCCATTATTCCAATCAAATCATAGTTCAACTAGGCCAGGGCTTCTAATTCTTCCTGTTTGTTTCCCAGGCTTCTCGCATTTGTGTACCAACACCTTAGATAACCAGTTGATCACCCTACCTTCCCCATCTGAATCGGGGTTCTTCTTTTGTTGCTTGTTCCTCCTTGTGATTCTTCCCAGTGTCCAACTACCTCAGTTACCTCAAGGCTTTGGTCAGTGTCCCCCAATGAACCTAGTTTAAAGCCCTCCACACTAGGTTTGCAAGCCTGCCTGTGAAGATGCTCTTTCCTCTCTTGGTTAGGTGGATCCCATCTCTTCCTTACAATCCTTGTGACCGGAACAGAGTCCTGTGGTCGAAGAAACCAAAGCCCTCTTTCCAACACCACCTGAGCAACCATACGTTTACTTCCTCAGTTCGATGATCCCTACCCAGACCATGTCCTTCAACCAGAAGGATGGATGAGAACACCACTTGTGCTTCAAATTCCTTGATGCTTCTTCCCAGCACTACATAATCTGCTGTGGCCCACTCAAGATCATTCTTGGCTGTATTGTTAGCTCCTACATGGAGAAGCAGGAAGGGGTAGCGATCTGAAGGCTTAATGACCTTTGGAAGACTCTGTCACATCCTGAATGCGAGCTCCCTGTGAGCAGCACACTTGTCGAGATTGCAGGTCTGGATGGCAGATGGATGACTCAGTCCCTCTTAGGAGGGAGTTGCCGACCACCACCGCCCATCTTCTTTTGGGGGTGGTGGTTGTGAAACCCCCATCCCTAGGACTACGCATCCCATGCCTCCGGAAGATGGTGTTCCCTTCTGATTTCTTCCATGAGAGGTCCCTGCCAAAGCATTCAACACCTTAGTGTCTGTGGAGAGAGCCTGATAGGGGTTACTTACCTCTAAAGGGATGGGGGATACCTGAGTTGGCTGCCTTCTCCTTCTAGAGGTTACATGCTGCCAGTTCTCTTCCTTATCCTGTACTGTCCTGATTGGCTCTTTAATCCTTCAGGCACAGCAGGCTGAACACAGCCTTCTATCGAGGAAGTCTTCATCCTCTCTGATAGAACATAGGGTCGATACTTGGGCCTCAAGTCCTCTAATTTTTTCTTCCAAAATGAAGACTAGCTTGCACTTAGTGCAGATGAAATCCCTTCTGTCTTCTGGAAGGAAGACAAATATGGCACATGCTGTGCAGATAACAGCAGACGTATCACCATCTACATCTGGACTCTTTCTGAGAGATTCCTCAAATGTTGTTAAATGAGTCTTTGACGGGGAAGGAGTGTAATGAAAATACTTTAAATAATGGCGAGTGTATCTTTCCCCTTCCCACTCTCCTTCCCATGCCCTCTCCAAATTCCCTGTTAATAGCCCCTATTCGCAAGCTCCCTGGTCGCTGATTCACTCCTTTATATAGCCCTGGACTGCTTGATAGCCCCTCTCCCTGATTAAGGCTCAACCAATGAGCAGAGGCTTCTAGATTTCAAACCCTGATTAGAAGCTCACAGCTTCCACCTGCCAGCCACAGTACTCACTCCGTTTGTATGTTTGGGGAGCGGGAGGTAGGGCAGGGGAAAGAGGAGGGGGACAGGAAAGGAGGGGGGAAAAAAACCCAAACAGCCAAACACAAGCTCAGCACACAAGAAAAACACACACTACAAACAGCCACTTCCCTAAAGGGTCCTGTATTCGCTTCCTCCTTTATCTGGAGAACTCACTCTCCAAACTCCCTGTTAACAACTCCTGTTCACCTTATGTAAGCAGTCTAACCTGCATATTGTTATAGAACTTCATCTTTTCAAATATTTCACTTAGGAATTGCATTGATGGCTAATAGTTCTTGTGTTTGACAATATTAAAGATATTGTATCCTCCATAGCATGTGTATATATAAATATGTAAAGTGTGCACTATATAAAATGTGTGTTATATTCAAGGAAAGATGATAGTTAATGGAGCTTTGGAGAGATGGCCATAGATATTAAACTGTAGGGAATTGTAATTGCATACTTTTAACTGCAATGTTCAAAAGGGTAAGTATGGACTTTTAAATTACTTTTTGTTCATTTACTTAAACTTCCCAGATGCATTATTTTCAACTGTGGATTGCCACCAATCTGTGCACTAAACTCATTCTTTTACAACATTTTATTTCTTTTCTCTCTGTATGTGTGTATGTTATGAGAAATGTAGTTGAGCTCATTTGTGCTTTAAGTTTCATGACTTTTATTTTCTACATGGCAGGTCCGTTCTAGTGATTGACACATCTCCATAGTCTCAGGACTGAAGATGGCATAGTGGTCTGAAAGTTTAGAAGATTATTCAAGTAGTCACCTGAATTATTTTAGAGGCTGGGCTGAAATTCTCATGGAAAGAGACTTTCATGTAGAAGCTTCAGGAATTTCTAGTCTTTCTGAAAACAGAAGGGATTTCATCTGCACTAAGTGCAAGCTGGTCTATTTTGGAAGAAAAAATTAGAGGACTTGAGGCCCAAGTATCATCCCTGCGTTCTAGCAGAGAGGATGAAGATTTCCTCGATAGAAGGCAGTGTTTAATTTTTCAGACACAGCAGGCTGAAGAGTCAGTCAGGGCAGTACAGGTTAAGAAAGAGACTAGAAATATGTTATGCTAGAATTACTAGAACCAACTTTTTGGGGATAGTGTTTTGGTATTGTAACTCTTCTCCCAGTCCTTCTGCACACTTACCAAAAGAGAGCCATCCATAATTGGTCTGCATATTTTCTTCGGCAGTGCCCTTTGAATTCAGTAGGTCTCTACACGAGGTCAGGGTTACACCGTCACCTGAGAGACCAGATTGTAGGATTGTGGTGGTCATTTGTCTGTTTGGCAAACCTCAAAAGACATTAGTTTCACAAACTGCTACTAATTAGCCCATTTCTATTCTTGATTGTAGCTTTAAGAAGGTCTTAATTCATTGACCAAAGATTTTGCTAGTGAAAATTCCATGTATTTTAAATAAAAGATTCTTGTGCTTTTTACTTAGAAGAAACATAAGCATTCAGGTGAAAAACATGCATAGAGATGTGCTGTCTGAGTATATAAGTGAATGGTATTTTCATTTTTTCATAATATGTGCCCTGATCTTGAATTACTTGAATATGAAATTGGTGGGAGCATTTTGTACCATTTCAAAGAGAACACCGGAAAAGCATAAGCATTCCCATACACACTCATCTGCTTAATTAGAAATTTCTTTGCATGACTACAAAAGAGCAGAATTATGCTCAAGGCTAGGTTTTTTTTCACTTACATAGAAGTTGATTTCCTCAAAACAAAATTAGCCCTCTCCAACACTGACTTCAGGCTGGCTTTATTGAATATGATCCTGAGTCTGATTTTCCAAAGCCATAGTGCTTTCCATTTATGCCTTCCTATCCTCTGTGTTGAGCATGACTGAGATGCGGGTATTCAGGCCTGATGGTCAGGCTTAGAGATGAGACTGGAGCTGGTATGAAGGATTGGGGCATAGTCAAGAGAATAGCCAAGAGTTAGTTCCAGGGTGGTGAAGGAGCCCCTGCCAGGATCAGCTGTGCTCTATGTGTTGCTAGGAGACTGACCTTGCTGTGGCAGGTTCCTTGACACTCAGAATTCGCAACAACTTTTGTGGGTTATACCTTTGCCTCCTTTTCATGGCGTCTGATGAACTGAGTTCAATGTCTGTGTTGATCTGTTTTTCCATTTGGGACCGTGTCTTCCTATGTAGTCTATAAAGTACCATGCCGCAATATGATAAAGCAGATAAAATAAAGTAATTAGTATAGAATCATAGAAATGTAGAACTGGAAGGGACCTCAGTAGATCTAGTCCAAACTCCCTGTCCCCTTAGTGCAGTAATAGGGATATTACTTGCTCTGATGTTTCATCAAATGGACTAAAGTAGGGCAAAGCTATTTTTATTGACTATATGTGATGACTATTCAGCCTCTTCACCATCAGTGATTTAGAGCTATATTAGTTGAATGTATTTTACAGTTGAGCTAGCTTCTCCTGTCCTTACTCAAGCTGGGTAGTAACTTACTCTATAAATTAGATGTAGTGAATGTTCTTAGGAAGCATTCTTAGCATTCCCAGTCTGAGTATGGATAAAATAATTTGTCTCATATGCTCTGGTATTCTCATGCCTTTCTGCTATATTTCACAAGCCTAAAGTACTTTGCTCTGTTTACAGTTTTCAGTTTGGTGTGGAGGGTTAAAATGTCAGAAAACTGTCTTTGGAGACTAAGTATTAGATCCTCACCTAGGTGTTTTTTTTTAATGTAGCCCCAGTGAAGCTATGCTGATTTAATCTCCCCTCCCACCAACAATCTGCCCTAAATACCTAAAATGCCCCAATCTGAACATACTTTTATGTATTAGATGCATTTTGTTTCCATCACTTTAATATCTTAGCACCAGCATCCCACTGGCAAAACTCCCCTTTTATATCAATGCAAGCACTGCATGTGCACTAATGGCAGGATTAGACCTCTGGTCTCTGACATAATCAGCCCAAGATGCTCTGGGCTGCAATTCGCTGCTTGAAATGATCAAGAAAGGAGCATTTCTTTTTCCTAAAATTAGTGCTAAACTAATTGAGTAATCATGAAAATGGTTTTTGCTAGATAATCTGATTTTTATAAAGAAATATATCATTAGAGATGGCTATATAATCTTACCATTATGGGGAGTAGTTATCTTTGTCTACTAATTAGTGCAAGGATTAAGTATGGGTTTCATTAAAATGTGAAGATTTGAATCATGTTGTTGTTTTCTGGTTACTGAATATGCTAATTAGTCAAAACGTTCAGGTAGCAAGCACCCTACTCATGGGAGTTTTGGTGAGTAAGCGAACCTTTTTTTTTTTAACTGTTACAGAATTTTTCCAGTTGATACTTCCATGTTGTGACATGTCATGTAAGACTGCATCTGTTATGTTGAATTAAGAACATGAGAGAGACTCTGACATGGTGAATCACAACACAACTTAATAGCCGCAACATTTAAACACTACATTATTTCCTTGTCAGTAACCTTAGCGGTGATAAAGATGAGACGTTTAGTTTCTATCTTCATTGAATCTGCATTGGCTCCTTAATGCATCTTTTGGTAACTTCAGGCCCAGTCCTCAGAGCGTTTAACTAGAAAATGGTCATTAACATCCACGTACTGAAGTCATTGGAAACTTTGCCTGAGTAAGGACTGCAGGACTTGGCCCCAGAGTTTTTACCATCTGTGAAGTATAAAATAGACTCAAGATTAAACTAGCAGACTTGTTATTTGACAGTTTATAAAATATTTTAGTATCTTTTTGGCAGTAGCACTTTGAATGCTGGCAAATGTACACATTGCTTGCAGTTTCAAAACCTTGTAATGAGTATTTTCCACTGTAATAGCAGTGAGTTGAAATTTGGATAAACCACTTAGACTTGCGAACTCTGACATGCATGGTAACTATGTCTTTGCAAAAGAATTTTGTAAAGTATTGGAGCTCCTACTAATAGCACATCCATCTTTCTGCACACCATAAATCTTAAGAAAATTTCTATTACTCTGCAATTTGTCTGGCTTATGCTATTTATTAGCCATTTTATTCTGCTGCTTTAAGAAGTAATGTGATGTTCATTTTATTGCTGGTTCAATAAATTGTTAATTATAATGCAGTGATTGCTGCTGACGTGATTTAAAAGCTACATTAGCACTATAGCATTAAGTTTTAACTATTTTACCCTTCAATTCCCTGTTTATACAACAGTAAAAGGAAAATGGCCTTAGACTAATTTAAAAAATGAAGGTACTTGTATCTATTGATCACATGACATACTCGAAATTTTGTTTAAGAAAGGAAAGGTTATACTCAGGTCTGAAAGAAAAAATGAATCAACCAAAGTATTGCATTGCAGAGAAAAGTGTTCTTAAGGCAAAATTAGCACTAAAGTTAATTTAACTAAATTACTCAATTAAATTAGAATCTTCTCATAGTATATTAGGGAGGGAAAGGTATTCATCCAAACCGCCATAATTTTCTAGACTTTGAATTGTTTGGAGTACACATACTATATGTGACTATTAAAGCAAAAGAATTTTACTAAGGCCTAGAGTGGAAAAGGAACATAATTTGTGTAAGAATACTAGAATAGGATGTATGAGACTTGAGGGAAATCCTCTTAAAGAGAAAACAAATTGGTACAAGTATAATAAAAAAAAAATCCATGACTGAATACATAGACAACACAATGGTCTCTAAACCACAGACCATGAACGTACTACGTGGGGAAAGGATTCAGCTCAGAAACACAGACTTTCTATCCCCTACATGCATGACAGATATTTATTAACTTCTAATAGTATTAGAGTACGTAGCCTCTAGAGAGTGATAACCTTAAGGAGGTCTGATCCATGTAATAGAAAGCACATGCATTGTATATGTCCAGCCAGTTCTTCCCCAATTATTTACTTTTCTCAATTAAGTCCAACATCAATTTTGATCATTTGGACTTTATAGGAAGACAGTGCAGTAGTTGGGTACCAATCAGTACTGTAGCTTGATATATGTATACACGTAACTCTTGAATCTGAGTGTTCAGCTTTTGTAATCTACTCGTAAAGAAAAAGCATCCTTTAAAACTGTCACTTGAGCATGTGCAGGTGAAATAGGACTGAGAGCTTCTTGCTCTGTGCAAAAAGTCTGAGAGGTAGCCATGTTTCATCACAAAGTATAGTGACCAAAAACTAACTAGATATATGTTCATATTAACCCAAAATAAGCAGCTTTTTGAAGATTGCCATAGCCAAATTCTGCCTTCAATAAACCCCCTCCCTACCTGAGACAGTGCTCAGTATCTTCAAAAGCAATGAGTATTTCTATTTCAGGACACAACCGGCTGAATGCTTTTATAGATCAGACTATATACATAATTTTGACCTTGGAGAAATAATTCCATATTTGAGTGTCATAGGATAGGCACCATTAAAAAGTCCACACACAGAACATTAAGACAGTAGTTTCTTTTCCTAAGCATAGGACAGTATTAGGTGACATTTTGATACTATTGGCAAACACTGACTTTAAGTTATTTTCATGAATGAATACAACACTATGTGTCTGACCATAAACATGAGGATAAAGCCCACTCCAGCTTGCAAAATTGAAGCTGAAGACTCAACAGTCACACAGTTCATGTAATATCAATACATCCTCAAACTTCTTAAAGAAAAAAAAACTACTAAACCACTGAGTAAGAGACAACAGAAAACACACATGATTATTTCCAACGTACATCACAAGATTAGTCTGAGGGATAGCAGTGTTAGTCTGTAACGTTAAAAACCATGAGCAGTCGTGGGGTACCTTAAAGACTAACAAATGTATAAGGTAGTGAGCATTCATGGGTAAAACACACATCATCAGATGAGAGAAAAAAAAAAGTAAAATAAAAATAAAAAAAAATCATCAGATGAGTTGGAGTGGAAATTACATAATCCAGAATATAGATAATAGCAAAAGCAGTTACCTGTCAATTGTGAGACCAGTATTATTGAAGCTAATCAAGACAGTCTGTATGTCCCATTCATAGCTTTTGATTTATAAATGTGAATGTCAAAGGCAGCAGAAATTGCTTTTGTTGTGCATTAACTAGTTAATATCTTTATTCCAGCCCAAGTTGATAGTGCTGAATTTGTAAATGAATTCCAGTTCAGCTATCTCCCTCTATAATTGGGTGACAAAGTTCCTTTGTAGAAGAATGGCTACTTTTTAAATCTATTACTGAATCTTCAGAGATGTTGAAATGTTCCTCTACGGCATAGGCTTCCAACCTTTCTAAAGCATGAGATCACTTTTTGAATTTAAATGTAATCCAGGATCCTCCTCAAACCCAAATACCCTTGCCTCACCTCCTTCCTGTCCCTTTTCCAAGGCCCCACTGCTGCTCACACCATCCTCCCTTCCTACCCCACCCTCACTCATTTTTATCAGACTGGGGGAAGAGGTTTGGGGCTTGAGGGAATGGTATGCAGACTCTGATCTTGGGCTAAGAGATTTGGGGTGTGGGAGAGGTTCTGAGCTGAGATTTGGGCAGGGAGTTGAGGTGCTGGAGGTGGTTGAGGGGGTTGGTTCTGGGAGGGAGTTTTGGGGGCTCAGGGCAAGGGCAGTGGTTTGGGGTACAGGAGGGGTTCAGGACTGAGGCTGGGGTTTTGAATGTGAGCTCTAACTTGGCTTATCCAAAGTACTTCTAGATGGTGGTGCAGGGGTCTAAGGCAGGCTCACCCCTTCTCTGGCACTGTACCACTTCCAAAAGCAACCAGCAAACTCTCTCCATCCCTGCCTCCCCTGCTTTGTTGAGATGGGGTACAGGATGAGGGGAGGAGCACCCTGACATTAGCACCCCCTCCTCTTGTTCTTGTGCCCTGCACAGAAAGCAGGAGGCTCCCGGGGCTGTTGGAGCAGTTCCACAGCAGAGGCGATGAGCAACACAGCAGTGCTGAGAGAGGCAGATGAAGTGCTGGCACTTGACAGCCTCCTGGCCAAATCTGTCAGTATCCCCTGTCAAAGGCTCCAAGATCTACCAGTAGATCCCGATTGACTGGTTGGTGACCACTGCTCTACAGGTTTATGTGTGTTACCATTCCTGATGTCTGATTTGTGTCCATTTTTCCTTTTGTCATAGAGACTGTATAGTTTGGCTAATATACATGACAGAGGGGCATTTCTGGCATAGAACACATTAGAGGATGTGCAGTTGTAGGAGCTCTGATGCAGTGATTTACGTGCTTAGGTCCTGTGATGGTGGGCTGAGCTGGCAACGGGGTTTGTTGTAGGATTAGGTTCTTGGTTGAGTGCATCTGTGGTGTGGTTTGTGACTGATGCTAAGTATTTGCTTCAGGTTGGGGGGCTGGCTATAGCCAAGGATTGGCCTGCCTCCCAAGGTATATGAGACTGAGTGGTTGTTTTCCAGGAGATATAGTAGATTGTCAATGATGCTCTGGGGCAAGTATAATATAGGTGATGACCAGCAAGTGGTGGTCAGGTATTTTCCTTGTTGGGCCTGTCTTGAAGTAATTGATTTCTGGTTACTTGTCTGGTTCTGTCAGTCTGTTTCCTCACTTCTCCAGGTGGGTATTGAAGTTTTAAGAATGCCTGATAAAGATCTTGTAGGTGTTTGTCTCTGCCAGTGTTATTGGAACAGCTCCAATTATATCTTGGGAGTTGGCTCTAGACAATGGACCGTGTGATGTGTCCTGGAAGCTGGAGACATGTAGATAAGAATAGTGGTCAGTAGGTTTCCGGTATAGGGTGGTGTTTATGACCATCATTTATTTGTACTACAGTGCTAAGGGAATAGATGCTTAAATCACAGCCAGGGCAGCTTAGGAAGTTTTTCGTAATGTTCATAGAATCCTATTAATATTAGGAAAAACTTACTCAGCTGCCCTTGCTGTGATTTAAGCCCATTGATCCTTGTCTTATCATCAGGTATTAAAGAGAACCTTTTTTCCCCCTTCCTCCTTGTAGCAATCTTTTTTGTGTGTTTGAAAGCAATTATCATGTACCCACTCAATCTTCTATGCTTCAGACGAAACAAAACCTGTTTTTCCAATCTTTTCTCAGAGGTTATGTTACCTAGAGTTTTAATAATTTTTTCTGCTCTTCTTTGAACTTTCTCTAAATTGTCCATGACTATCCTGAAATATGGAATATTCCATCTGAGGCCTAGTTAACATAGAGTAGAACAGCTGTACAGAAGAATTACTTCTTGTGTCCTGCATACAACACTCTTGCTAATACATCCTGGAATGAAGTTTGCACTGTGTGTGTGTGTGTGTGTGTGTGTGTGTCTTTACAGACAAGGTCAGCTTCCAGTCTACTGCACTAGCCCACACAGTATGGGAAGGAGGTGGGAAATCTGGGATCATCTACCATTTGCCAGGCAGGCCACTGAGAAGGTGGATAGTTAAGCTGGCAGGAAACCAGAGAGGTGTCCATAGAACATTTCAGTTTCAACAAATTATCATTTCCAATGAAAAAAATGTTCCAACAGAAAGTTTCCAGCTATATCCAATTTTCTTAGTCAAATACAGCCGTTCCCCAAGTTACGACCACCTCCACTTACGACCATCTGCACATACTATCAAAGCATTCATAAATGCGGATCCAAGTTATGAACGGCGATCCATGCTACAAATGGCGATCCGCGCTTATGAACAGCGCAGTCACCATGTAACTCTATGGGATCCGAGTTACGAACACTTTGAGTTACAGACCAAGTGTTGGTCTGTAACTTGTTTTTAACTCGGGGACAAGCTGTATAAGATAAGGCTATGAACCAAAAATGTATGTAAGATTTAAGGAATAGTGAACTGTATTGTGGAAAGCGGTACATGAGAATGGAATAGATGTGGACATGATGTCTTTCTTTGGTGTAGTAAAGCAAATGTAGTCCTTGTATATAAGAATAGAGGAAAAATACAGTGGAATAAGGTGGTGGAACTACATAGAAGTATATGAATCAGTAAGACCATTACTGGAATAGTGTGAAACTTTTTTCTTAACCCTTTTTAATATCTAAGACTGTCAACAGAAGAGAGTCACAAGAATGTATATAAGGTCTAGAAAACCTGCCTTACAGTGAGGGGAGAACTTCAGACTTCCAATAGCAAAAGTTTATGGTATAGATAGGTATGAACAATTAGGCCAGATATTTCCTGATATGTACCAGAAATATCAAGGAGATTGTTAGAAAGGTGGCGTGCAGAGCAACTGTGGCAGGAGACAATAGGCAACCCGTTAAAGAGAACTGAAAGAATGAGAGTGGGCTATTTTATTTGAGGCATGAAGCATTATGATCGTCATCCTTTGTTTTTGAAAGTTGTTCAGATTGTAAATTTGGAGATACCAATTTAACACTGATTGTAGAGATCACACAAACAGTTATCCAAAAATTCATAACAAAAAAAGAAATCATTAATGATCTATGAAACTTTATGCAGAAGTGCATTCAACAGTCTGCATATTATTACTTTGTATTTCAGTAGTACCATGGTATGCCTAGTAATTTTCAAACATAAATGCAGACACAGTTTCTCCCCTGAAGTGCTATGAAAGGAGTGCTATGAAAAGAGTATTTTCATATATTTGTTTGGGTTTGGGGTGGGAGTGGAAAAATATTTGTGATGAATAAGGGACCCCTCTGGTTATTGTTGAGATTTCTAAGTATAAATTATAAACTCCATGTTTCAAGAATTCCATGGAGGGAATGAATCTATTTCAGACAACCCAAACCCAGAGAGTCGACCACCTTTAATATGGAGTAATCAGGATTTGACTAAAGTTGTGTCATAGTGATACGAGAACCTTTTTTACCTGCATGCTTTACGTGAGAGCTTCTGAGAGAGATTGGGCTAAAACTGATGGGTTTGATGTTCTAGAAATATGCATGAGACTAAGGGTACGTCTAGACTACCGGGTTTTGTCGACAGAAGTTTTGTCAACAGTATCTGTCGACAAAACTTCTGTCGACAAAGATCGTCCAGACACATTGAGTTCTGTCGACAAAGCAAGCTGCTTTGTCGACAGAACCCTGTAGTCTAGACGCAACCCTACAGGCAATAACACCTTCTGTCGACAGAAGGTGTTAAGCCTCGTAAAATGAGGTATACCAGCGTCGACAAAACTGCTGAGTTCTGTCGACATTATGTCGACAGAACTCAGCGGTAGTGTAGACACTGATATAGTTTTGTCGACAAAAGTCCACTTTTGTCGACACAACTCAGTCTAGACACACCCTATGAATATGCTTAGAGATTATATCTCAAAAGAGTTGTCAGGAGGGGGTGGGATATGGGACAGCAGTATCTCTGCAGGAGAAGCCTTTTCCACACACAAACGCAACTGGCTAAATTACTTCTGGCTTAATCTTCTCTGGAAAGAAGGAAGGAGGAGGCTTTTTAAAAAAAAGACACAAGGGAAGACCAAAGAAAAAAGGCTAAAAGAACAGCATGCAGGTTGTCACTTAGAGCATGAAAAGTCACAAAGCAATCATTGCTTCTAAAGAAATGTAATCATCTTCTTTTTCTGTAATCAAATCTAACAACCTACAGAACTAATATTTGGGAAATAAAATAGTAGTTTTAATTTTAACTGATTTTGCATTTGAACATTGGAAGCAGACAGTGTAGCTTATCAAGAAGTCTGTAGTCTGTTTGAAAAGATTACTCAAGGTTTTCTACTTCCAAGGAAAGATAAAGACCCAGGATTCTGGGATGCACATGGGTATAGGTGAGTTGCAAAGGCTGAAATTGGTCAGTTCTCCAGAAGGCAGCTGAGCTATTAAAAATAGAATAAATGATGCTGGTGGTCTGAAAATGATGACCCTTTTGAAAATTTGAGAGCAATATTTTGATCTTTAGAATGTTTGAGAAAATAAACATGAATATTTTTGCTTGATTTATAGCGAAGAAAATGTCTTTGTAGATCTGGAATTTGTCCAGTCGTGGAATAGAGTGAATGCTGCATGACTTGGGTGACCAATCAGAAATAGTGAAAAATAACTATAGGCTGCAAGATGTCTGAATTAAGTATTCATCGATGTACTGATAGAATGGTAAAAGCCGAACATTTGTTCATAGATAATTTGTGAACAGAAAAAGGGTCTACATTTGTTTAATAATTTATTCAATATGAATAATTCACCCCATTCTTGCAAGCACCGAGACACAGAAATAACTTTCTGAAATATATGTTAATATAGAAATGATTAGTAATAACAACATATGCTCTGACTAATAAGTCAAGCAAAAATGGTTCAACATGGCAATATTGCATTTCACTTTGTTTTGCTGTGACATATTGTGAGGCATTGTACAATCATGGAATTTATTTTATTGCAAGGAGAGAGACCAAAACTTGCTATTAAGAATTTGCTACTTGATTCTTTTAAACTCTGGCACAAACAACCTTCCAGGGATTATAGGCAGTGTATTCCAACAGGTGTTCCTGAAAAAAGTGTTATAAATAGAACTACTACCCACAATTTCCATTTTCTAAATTACATATTACTAAAATTAAGATTGTCAATTATTTTCAATAAAAGCCAGGGACAGGTCATTGCAAGAAATAAAAATTCATGGAAGCCACTGACTTTTACTAAAAATAACCATGGCAAGAGCTGATGGGGGAGAGGGGAGCCAAGGAGAGCCTGAGTTCTGATGGGGAAAAGGGTGTGGCCCAGCATGCACTGTCATGGTGTCTTGTCACACCAGAGGCTGCCTGAAATGGCTGGGAGTACCTGATTGGGACTTCCATAGGACTGAAGTGGAGAATGTCACAGTGGTCTCAGTCATGGAATCTGTGACTTCTGTGACATCCATGACATGATTTTATATTTACCTATTACAGGGACCACCTCTAATGCAACTGAACACATGGAACTCCTTTTGTAGGCAAGGCTATAACTAGTATAATTTGTATTGGTTGCAATTTAATAGCTTGGGTCATTGCTGGAGAATTTATGAATGGGACTGGGCTTTGAGGAGGAATGTGAAGAAAGAGAAAGTATGTCATATTTGACCATTTCTTCTATTGTCCTATGTGGGAGAAATCCCAAGTTTGTGGGTGGAAGAGGACAGTAAAGATGTGTGAAGAAAACAATACAGCTACGTCTAGACTGGCATGATTTTCCGCACATGCTTTTAACGGAAAAGTTTTCCGTTAAAATCATTTGCGGAAAAGAGCGTCTAGATTGGAATGGACGCTTTTCCGCAAAAGCACTTTTTGCAGAACAGCATCTGTGCCAATCTAGACGCACTTTTGCGCAAAAAAGCCCTGATCACCATTTTCGCAATCGGGACTTTTTTGCGCAAAACAAATCTGAGCTGTATACACTGGCCCTTTTACCCAAAAGCTTTGCGCAAAAGGGACTTTTGCCCGAACGGGAGCAGCATAGTATTTCCGCAAGAAGCACTGATTTCAGACAGTAGGAAGTCAGTGTTGTTGCGGAAATTCAAGCGGCCAGTGTAGACAGCTGGCAAGTTTTTCCGCAAAAGCAGCTGATTTTGTGAATAAACTTGCCAGTCTAGACACAGCCGTTGTACAGCATGGGGCCCAACTTGAGGAGTGATTGGTAATGAGAATTAACATGAAGATAGAGCACACTTTTAAAAAGCCTTGCAAGCAAGAAAGTAATTTGATGTGATCCCAGCTGAAGAGAATATGGCTAGGAAAACATGGTTAGAGCAACATGAATACTAGCTTGGTATCAGCGTTCAATGGATTTGAAGAAGCATAGCTTGAGCATTAATAAAGTCAAACAGATGGAGGTTGAAGTAGTGAAGATAGGAAATCATGGCGCTCCAGTACTATTTTTTGAGAAACAGAAATAATTTTTCATTTTATTTCAGTTCTGGCATTTTCAGTCTTGGCTAGGATGAAGGGCCAAGAAACAAAATAGAGAGCAAGAGGTCAACCAGAAGGATCAACAAAAGTATTTCAGACCTAAAAAGCTTCTAGTTTTGTTTGTTTGGACTGACAATTTGAAGTGGCTTTTACTTCACCTGAACTGATTCATTTATCCTTTAATAAGTGTTCGACCAGTTCTTGTAAATAAAACCACATATATGCTATATAGAAAACTCATATTTTGGTCTTTGACCAAAACACTTCATCTGTATCATAAATCTATGATAATGTTTAAATTAGGCCTGTAGAGAATTATTCATTTTAAAATCAAAATCCTTCCATATCATCTGAAACTGATGGAATGGGGAAGAGTAAATGTCTGTTCATCAGCCACTAATAACGTAAGGTACTCTCACTTTTGTTTTTCAAGTGTTAGCTTATTCTGAATCAATTGTTAATTTTTCTTATTCAAACTCTCATCCAGCTTTTTGTGTTTTGACTGGTATTTTAAAATTTTAGTAAATTTTTGTTTTTATGAAGTTTGTGATTGCTCGGAGTTAAAATTTGCTAAATAAAAGTTTTAAATGTAAACTGAATTCTAATCCTGCCATCTCTGTATTTTGGTCTGATTTCTATTTAAATTATTTTAAATTCCTATTGATTTTTCAAAATCAAACATTAACAAAATAAATTAGAGTATTAGTGGACAATATCCTTATTTACAGCATGAGGAACAGTTGTCCTGGCAAATCCCAAAGGACTATGGCTTTTTTGGAAATCAAGTGTTACCTGGATTGATCTTTGGAAAGATGTTTTAATTAGTATGATTTTATATATTGAATTTATGTCCAATGCTAACCGTCTTATCATACCACTGATGCTTTTAATTCCCAATGCATTCTTTTGTAGACATACTTTGGAATATATAGTTTTTCATTCATATAATAATTCCATACCATGAAGTCCCCCAAAACTGCGACAGTTGCTGGGTTCAGCTTGAAATATCCTCACTTCTGAGCTTGTCCTTATCTCAAGACACCAGAAAGTTACTTTAACATGGGAAAGTTAAAGTTCAACTTAAAAATTGAAGTACAGAAAAAAGACTAGGCAAGGGAAATAACGCTCAAGTACATATTAGTAAACAGTGATTTGGAGGTCCCTTCAGTTTCAGTATAACATTGTATCACTTTTTTTTTTTTTTTTTTTTTTTAAGTTCTAGTCTGGTTTCAGATAGACCGTTTCAATGTCAAGTGATACAGTGCCAAATATATTAGCACACAATCCTTAGTTCAAAGGACCAAATGTTTGAGGCCAGGGCCATTCTAGTGCCACCAAAGTGCTAGTCACCAAAAAGGAAAATAAACGGATATGCTGATAACATCTGCATACGAAGGAACCAATTTTTGTTCCTGTAAATATTTGCAAATTCATATTATAATGTTTGAGATGTTTTAAAACCTGCATAATTCTACGTCTCTTAATTTTGGAATAAAGGGAGTTTGCACCTGAAATTGTTACTCTTCTTTGCTTGAAATCCCAAGAAATCAATGGAGTTGCATTAATAAATCATTGTATTTGTCAGTGCAGAGAATCAGACGTCTTGTGACAATTTAAGCCATGGTCTAAGCAAGTAAGCAAATAAGACTGACCATACTGCATGAAATTAGTGGTATCTAGCCCAGTATTCTGCCATCGAAGAGGTGCCATTTCTTTAGAGGGAGTTAACAGGATGCGGCAATTTATCCAGTTATTGCCTGTCATCCCTTTCAGTTGTCCAGAGGTTTAGGGACCTAAACTATGAGAGCATTGGTATGTGTCCCTAACCATCATGGCTAACAACCACTGATGGACTCAAGCTCAATTAACTTCTCATTCTTTGTTGTTGAACCCAGGTAGACTTTAGGCCCTTATAGCATTCCCTGACAATGAGTTACCCATGTTGGCAGTGTATTTATACAAATGAAGTACTTCATTATATTTGTTTTAAATATACTGCCCATTAATTTCAAGAAACAGGGTTTCCCAGTCCATTATGTGAAAGGATAAATAGCACTTCATTATGCACTTTCTCCACAATCTGAAGCAAATACTCACCAGCAGCCACACACCACACCACAGAAACACTAACTCAGGAACCTAGTCCTACAACAAACCCATTGCCAACTCTGTACACACATCTATAAAGTGACACCATCACAGGACCTAACCACATCATCCATACCATCAGAGGCTCATCTACCTGCACGTGACCATCTGCCATGTATTTTGGCCAAACTGCACAGTCTCTGGACCAAACGATAAATAGAAACAAATCAGACATCAAGAAAAGCAACATACAAAACACAGTAGGGTAACCTCCCTGGAAACTCAGTAATGGATTTAAAAGTAGTAGTCCTTCTACAAAAAAACAAAACAAAAAAAGCATTTAAAACCATACTACAAAAAGAAACAGTGGAACTGAAATTCATTCTTAAATTTAACATGGTCACATTAGGACTCAATAAAGACTTAGAACGGTTATATTCGTATCAAGGCAATTTTCTCTCTTTTGGTATGCACATCTTCCCATCTACTGCTGGGAGTGAGCCACATCCATCCTGACGGAATTGGCCTTGTTAACATTGGTCCTACGCTTGATAAGTAACTCCCTTCTTTTGATATGCTGCTACAATGAAAGCTTTGTGATCTGGCACTCATGGGGCAAGGGGGTTGCTGGTTAATTGAATGTGCCGGATAACAAATCTTATTGTTCTGCCCCAGCCTCCTACCACAGATCCAGCTTCCAGCAGTTCAAGGCAAGCTGAGGGGGGAAGGATACATCTACTGATGTCAGCCATGGCTGACTGGATAGGTGGGAATGAGGCTGGGGACAATGCTGGTTAACAAAGTATTCCATTTAACAGAGTTCCAGATCACAAAACCTTCACTGGGTGTGTATAGTCCTACCTCTGATTTCTACTGCATGCATCTGACACTAGTTTTTACCCACAAAATTTTATGCCCAAATAAATCTGTTAGTCTTTAAGGTGCCACAGGATTCCTCATTGTTCTTGCAGATACAGACTAACACAGCTACCTCTCTGAGACTTTTATCCACATCATTCTTCTTATAGACCTCTATCATATCCTTCCTTAGTCTGTCTTTTTAATATCTCATCAAATAGAAACTGTTCCATGCCCTTAAACATTTTTGTTGCTCTTCTCTCTTTTCCAATTTACATGTTTCTTTTGTAGTGAAGCACCCAGACCTGAATGCAACATTCAAGGTGTAGGTGTATGCCATGGATTAATATAGTAGCATTATGATATTTTCTGTTTTATCTATCTCTTTTCTAATGGTTTCTAATATTCTGTTAGCTTTTTTGACTGCCAATGCACATTGAATATATATTTCTCAGAAAGTTATCCGTGATAACTCCAAAACTGAGCGGAAACAACAATTTCAGTCCAATAATGTTGTATGTGAAATTGGAATTGTTTACTAATGTGCATTATGTTGTACTTAGCAGCATCGAATTGCATCTGCCATTTTGTTGCCCAGTCATGCTCAATTTTGTGAGAGCCCTTTATAATCCTTTCACTTTGCTTTTGGATGCAACTCTCATGAGTAATTCTGTACCATCCACAAACTTTGCCAGGGATTCCCTTTTAACAGATCATTTATAAATAAGTTGAATAGCACAGGGTCCCCAGAGACTTTATGGAACCATACAATTTACCTCTCTCCATTGTGAAAACTGATGATTTTTATGCAATTTTTGCTTCCTAACTTTTAATCAACTATTGATCCATGAGAAGACCTTTCATCTTCTCCCATCAGTCCCTATTTTGCTTAGAGCCTTTGGTGAGGGAACTTGTCAAAGGCTTCTGAAAGTCTAAGTACATTATATTCACTAAATCACTTTGTCCACACACATTTGACCTCCTTAAAGAATTCAAATAGATTGGTGGGGCAGGGTTGCCCTTTCAAAAAGCTGGATTGAGTTAATCTACATGTCTGATTGTGCTCTTGATCATACTTTCAGACAATCTGCTTGGTATTGAATTTAGCATTACTGCCCTGTCATGGCCAGGGTCTCCTCTAGAGCCTTTTAAAAAAATTAGCATCATGTTAGATATTCATCAGTCATCGGGGTGAAAAGCTGATTTAAGCAGTAGGTTGTGTACCATCATTAGTGGTTTCATAGCTGGCATAATGCAGGTTGGACCTCCCTGGCCTGGCATCCTCGGGACTGAATGAAGGATATTGCTGGACCAGAGGAGGTGCCTTGCTCCTAGCCTGCTGTCAGCCCCAGGAGATCCCTGGCTCTGCTGGCCCAGTGGATGAAGATCCCTGGCTACCTCTGGCCAGCACTTTTTGATCCAGCAACATTCAGAGAGTCCTGGATTTGAGAGGTTAAAACTGCAGCAGCAATATCACGGGAGTCTTGGGTGTTAGCATGGGCACCCAGTCACTTATTACTCTTTAAATTATCTGTTTGTTCCTAAAGCACTTCTGTGGATGCCTCAATCTGGGACAGATTGGTCATCTGAAAATAATTGCAAGTATGTAAGAATCTACCTCACATTCTCTGCAGTGAAGATTGAGGCAAAAAATTCATTTAGCTTCTCTAAAACAGCCTGGTTTTCCTTGAGCACTCCTTTTGGCACCTCAGTTGACCAGTGGTTCCAGTGCTTTGTGTTGCAGGCCTTGTGCTTCTGATGAACTTTTCTTTTTCTGTTAGTTTTGTGTCTCTGTATTTGTACTTCAAATTATTTTTGGTTTGTCTAATTATACTTTTACACTTGTCTTGGCCAGAGTTTGTTTCTGTTCTGTTCCTGTCTTTGAGAGATCTCGATAAAATAGAATTTACCAGGGCTTTTATTTGTTACCCATGAACTTTTCCTTTTCCTCTACTGAGTCTCCATGACATTTAGTTTAAAATAAACTAACTCCTTCCCATTTTCCCCATCTCCTCTCTTCACTCATCTGCATGTTTTGTTGTTACAATTCAGGCTTTCCTCTTTTTTTGTCCGTTCCACTTGAAAATCTCTGAAAAATCCAGGTTACCTGTCAATAATGTACAGAAGATTAACAATGTACTTAGCATGCACACCAGTAGTAACTCATCATTACCTATAAATGTTCAATAAAAGTTTTACAATGCTTTTACTACGTTATAAATGATAAATAGCTGACAATAGGTGTCTTATAAAGTATTTATATTCTATTGTGGCTATGTTAAAGCTTTGAAAAAAGTATACTAAAAATGACAAAGTATAAATGCTGGAAATACTGTACATTTACTAAGCCATTTGTTTTTTTTAACAATAAAAAAAAAGTCACTCAGTGGATAAACATCCTGTAGACATTTTTACCAGTATTTTCCCCCCTATTTTTATTCCATTTGATGTAATACATTTTTGTGTAACACTATTGGTTACATCTATGGGAAGCAATTGTGGCATCACCCAAAGCACTTGAATTTAGGTTGTGAATAAGCAAATAGACTTTACTGAGACAAATTACATATTGAATTCAGTGAAATCTTCCATAAAGTTTAGGCCAGCAGTCTAAGTCCCATCATATGTGTTGCCTGCATCACATCTAGTCACTGTGGGAAAGCTTCCTACAGTATGCTTTCTGTAGTTCATGTAGCAGAGTGATTTTTTTTTAATTGACAATAAGAACTCCTTAGGCACTCCAACAGGGAAAAGAGAGAGAACTAAAGTTTTCAGTACTAAAAGATTTAATGGGATTAATTCCTTGTAAAATACAAGTGACAGTATTCTGTAATGTTTCTCCTATACAATGCACATGTTAATCTTTAATTTCCTTCACCAGATGCAGTGTAATCCTCCTTCTGAAAACACAGAAACACAATTGCTGTTGAAAAAACAATTGCAAAAGACGTTCACATACCCATCTAACACTGTACAAAGAAACTTCACATTTTTAACTTGAAAAGTTATTCTTGGAATGGAATAATGCAGCCCAAAGTGAGAAGGTTGCACTTCTCTGGAATCACGTTTCCACCCTTTGTAAATTATGTCCTCTCCTGTTCTTAGTCATGGATTTAGCCAACCCCCTTATTGAAAATATATACTTGTGTTCAGTGTGATACTTGGTTTTGCTTTTGTCCTTTTAACAAATGGCAACTAAACATACATTCATTAATAGCATGGGGATTCCATGCATATGTCACAATTCACTCGTTTTTCAGTTGCTTGGTTTTGCCACTTATTAATGAATTATCCCCTGTCCCAAAAGACCATGCAATTAATCTTAGGTGGGGTCAGTACATTAGCCCATAAAAAAAAAAAATCAGAAAAGAAAACTACAAATGAAATATCTACCGTAGTACTTTTAACAATTGGAATGTGTGCAGCAGTAAAACAATTAACTGTTGGAAATATGAGTTGAATTAATTGAAATATCCAGATTGGTAGGCTGTCCTTATTACAAACAGGTGGCCACAAGCAATATCCTAGGGATAAATCTAGGAACTTCATCTGCAAAAACAGAGATATTTACCAGTTAGTCAAAGGTTACTGTAATATTAAGTGTAGAAGGTCATGTTTACATGACCCCTGATATTGGCAACAATTATATAGCTCAGGGGTTTGAAAAAACCCCACCCCTCATGAGTGACAGAAGCTTTGATGGCATAAGTGCTCATGTGCACAGAACTGTGTCCATAGGAGATGCTCCACCACCATAGCTACTGACACTCGTTTAGGTGGTTTTTATTACATCAAGAGCAAAGCTCTCCCATTGGCCTAGCCCAGCTACACAAACTACTTTCCAGTGACACAGCTATAACAGAACAGCTGCGCCACAGTAAGCTTTCTAGAGTGTTGAAATCATGAAGTTTTCTCTTAACTAATACCGAAGAGGCAATTTTAAACTCACATCTACCAGCAATGATGAGCTTACAATGGTCTGCAGATATCCTGTTCACAATGAGCATGCTTGGAAATATTAGTATGGTTACGCCCATCGTAATATCCTATACCTATCCTTAGAAAAGCATTGGTAACACTGGATTTATGGATAGATACTATCTGGATGTAGTGTGGGATTGGAGATCCATTAGGCAGGCTCAGAAGATAGGCAATGGAGTAATTGGACAAAGGAGAAGTGTTCAGGGAAAGATGGAATGAAGATGTGGGCCTGCATAACAAATGGAGTTGAGGGATCTAGTTGCTAAGGAATGGTGTGAGGAAGGCAGAGTGGTGAACTCAGTGCAAGGGCTAAGGAGAAAGTGGGGTGAGCTGCTTTGGGAAAGAAGGATGATAAGGTAGTGGAAGAACATAAAGAAAATCTAGCCATCACCATTATGGGTATCTCTACACTGCGAGGGTTTTCCGGGATACCTCCAGTATCCCGGGAAAAACTCCGCCACGTCCAAGAAACGCATTTGTTCTTTTGCTTTTTTTTTGCGGAATTTTGTCATCCATTATAAAATATAAGAATGGCCATACTGGGACAGACCAATGGTCCGTCTAGCCCAGTATCCTGTCTGCTGACAGTGGCCAATACTAGATGCCCCAGAGGGAAGGAACACAACAGGTAATCCCAATGTGATCCCTCCCCTGTCACCCACCTCCAGAGAAAACAGAGGCTAGGGACACCATTCCTACCCATCCTGACTAATAGCCATTGATGGGCCTAGCCTCCTATCTAGCTCTTTTTTGAACCCTGCTAAAGTCCTAGTCTTCACCAAATCCTCTGGCAAGGAGTTCCAAAGGCTTACTGTGCACTGAGTGAAGAAAAATGTGCTTTTGTTTGTTTTAAACCTGCCACCTATTAAACATTTTATTTACTTTCTAATTAGATTTGAATGAAGAAATAATTACTCCCTGATTATTTTTTATTTCAATATGCATGTACCTTAATTTAGTAATATTATAATGGAACGGGTTAAGAGTGAATTTGGCTATCGCGAAGAGTGAACATCCTGAACTGTTTCAGTGCATGATAATGAGCATTCCCCTCTTCAACTTTATCACCAGTCAAGAATTTTGGTGTTACAATCACTTTAGCTGTGTTGGAAAAGTGGGCATGTCTTAGTGCTGCTGAAATGTGTTTGGTCTAGTCAATTCCGCTGTGTAGGAAAGATAGAAAATATGGCAAAAGACCAGCTTGGCTTAACAAGGAGATCTTGCATGATCTCAAAATAAAAAAGGAGTCATATAAAAAATGGAAACTAGGACAACTAACAAAGGATGAATATAGGCAAGCAACACGGGAATGCAGGGGCAAGATTAGAAAGGCAAAGGCACAAAATGAGATCAAACTAGCTACAGGCATAAAGAGAAACAAGAAGACCTTTTATAAATACATTAAAAGCAAGAGGAAGACCAAGGACAGGGTAGGCCCACTGCTTAGCGAGGAGGGAGAAGCAGTAACAGGAAACTTGGAAATGGCGGAGATGCTCAATGACTTCTTTGTTTCGGTCTTCACCGAGAAGTCTGGAGATGTGCCTAACGTAGTGAATACAAGCAGAGAGAGGGTAAGTTTAGAAGATAGGATACACAAAGAACAAGTTAAAAATCACTTAGGAAAGTTAGATGTCAGCAAGTCACCAGGTCCTGATGAAATGCATCCCAGGATACTCAAGGAGCTGATAGAGGATGTATCTGAGCCTTTAGCTATGATCTTTGAAAAATCATGGCAGACAGGGGAGATTCCAGAAGACTGGAAAAGGGCAAATATTGTGCCCATCTATAAAAAGGGGAATAAGAACAACCCAGGAAATTATAGACCAGTCAGTTTAACGTCTGTCCCAGGGAAGATAATGGAGCAGGTAATTAAGGAAATCGTATGCAAACACTTGGAAAGTAATAAAGTGATAGGGAATAGCCAGCATGGGTTTGTGAAGAACAAGTCATGCCAAACTAATCTGATAGCTTTCTTTGATAAGATAACGAGCCTTGTGGATAAGGGAGAAGCGGTGGATGTCATATACCTAGACTTTAGTAAGGCATTTGATACGGTCTCGCATGATATTCTTATTGATAAACTAGGCAAATATAACTTAGATAGGGCCACGATAAGGTGGGTGCATAATTGGCTGGATAACCGTAGTCAGAGAGTTGTTGTTAACGGTTCTAAATCCTGCTGGAAAGGGATAACAAGTGGAGTTCCTCAAGGGTCTGTTTTGGGACCCGTACTGTTCAATATCTTCATCAATGATGTAGATATTGGGATAGAGAGTACGCTTATTAAGTTTGCAGATGATACCAAACTGGGTGGGGTTGCGACTTCTTTGGAGGATAGGGACATAATTCAAAATGACCTTAGCAAGTTAGAGAAATGGTCAGAGGTAAACAGGATGAGGTTTAATAAAGAGAAATGCAAAGTGCTCCACTTAGGAAGGAACAATCAGTTCCATACATACAAGATGGGAAGCGACTGTCTAGGAAGGAGCATGGCGGAAAGGGATCTAGGGGTCATAGTGGACCACAAGTTGAATATGAGTCAACAGTGTGATGCTGTTGCAAAAAAAGCAAATATGATTCTAGGTTGTATCAACAGGTGTGTTGTAAGCAAAACTCGTGAAGTCATTCTGCCGCTCTATTCTGCACTAGTTAGGCCTCAGCTGGAGTACTGTGTCCAGTTCTGGGCGCCACATTTCAAGAAAGATGTGGAGAAATTGGAAAGGGTACAGAGAAGAGCGACAAGAATGATTAAAGGTCTAGAGAACATGACCTATGAAGCCAGGCTTCATGAACTGGGCTTGTTTAGTTTGGAAAAAAGAAGATTAAGGGGGGACATGATAGCGGTTTTCAAATATCTATAAGGAGGAAGGCGAAAATTTGTTCCTCTTGGTTTCTGAGGACAGGACAAGGAGTAATGGGCTTAAAGTGCAGCAGGGGAGGTTTAGATTGGACATTAGGAAAAAATTCCTAACTGTCAGGGTGGTCAAATATTGGAATAAATTGCCAAGGGAGGTGGTGGAATCTCCCTCTCTGGAGATATTTAAGAACAGGTTAGATAGACATCTGTCAGGGATGGTGTAGACGGAGCTTGATCCTGCCTTGAGGGTGGGGGGCTGGACTCGATGACCTCTCGAGGTCCCTTCCAGTCCTATTATTCTATGATTCTATGATTCTATGATTTTCAACTTCATACCTCTGTTATAAAACAGGGAAAGCATTTTCTTTGATACTTGGCCTAGTATAGGGACTAGGTCATGAATGAGAGGTAGTTGACTGGTTGGGATGATTTGCTTAGGATTGGTCCTGCTTTGGGCAAATGGCTGGACTCTGATTTCCTGAGGTCTCTTCCACTCCTGGAATTCTATGATTCTAATCCAGGCAGGAGTGAGATGATTCTGGGTATGTGGAGAAACGAGATGATATTGAGGACGATAATATTTTCTACAGTTGGAGAGGGTGCCATACTTACTAGCATCTGCTTTCAGGACCATCCTATACCTTTGTCAGATCAAAGAGGAAACAAAGCAGGGCAGTTCATTATGGATATACGAGGTTACCCACTGTCACCCAACACTTATTTCTCCAGTGTGATTCAGGGATAGCTGCAAAAATTGAGAGGACCTATGCCACTGTGATTTCAAAGCACTTTGAAGCCAGTGGACCTATTTGGAGGTGCAGGAGTCTGCCTGTGCAGATCCCATTGCAGGATCACAGTTCAGAGAGTTTTAAACTGGTATATCTAATGAGATGAATTGTGTTCTCATTTAAATCAGGAGCAATCTCTTTTCTCCTACTCTTCCCTCCCCATAAGTTAAATAGCAGCAGGTTCAGGCCAATAAACAATGGGGCCTGAATGTGCAGCTTTTCTGCAGGAAAAACACCTGTCTTAAATGGTAGTTCTGAACAGAGAACAATTACAGATCTCTACTATTGAATCTAAAATGAAATCACATTGCGACAAATTCTGTTCTTGGCTACAATTAAAAACTGAATATGGCACCTTGGAGCCTGAAAAAGTTATTTTCCTGTTACAGGGGTGTCACCTCACCATGTTTTAACCAATCAGCTATAATTTTTAACACACTCTGCATTGACTTTCATTCTACTTTTTAAAATGAGTTCTTTATGGTTCATTTTCCAGTGCACCAAGAAACAGTTAAATGACTGAATCACGAGGGGTTGAGCATTTCCACAAACAATAGTCACAGGGAGGAAAATTAGTGGTTTTCTGTTAATGACTCATATTAGCCATCTTTGATGATCCAAAGCAATGGATTACATTTATTTTATTTTACTTCTTCCATATTCCTGTCATTGGGCTGCTTGTGTGATTGCTAGTTTTGTTGTTAAAAATGTCACCCAGAATCTTTAAAGCGAAAGGCAGGAAAAGTGGAATATACCTGTCATTTAGATCAGCTAGAACAAAGGTCCATGGAAAATATGTTCTCAGTTTGAAGATGCTTCCCTGCTGATTTTGTTTATCAGAAAATGGCAAGTTTTTGTTCCTAATGGAGTGAAATTTAAATAAAAACTGACCCTGGAAATAAAAGCAGCCATTATGACAAAATAAAATTATATATTTTATAGAAGAAATTGAATTAAAATGCTGGCTTCCTTCGGTTACATTCTTTTACATAAGGGAATGAATGAATGAGAGAGAGAGAGAATGAGAGAGCTGGTTGTTGAAGTAAGCTTTTTAAAAATCAATAATCTCTTGTAATTTTTATATAGATATATAAACCTTCTACAGACTTCCACAGAATATCTTGAATTCTAACGGGATTTGTATATTTCTCTTCATTACAATTTGGATTAGAGGGGTGAAATGCTGATTGGGATCAGGCTTCTTGTCTACAAAAGTAAGGTACTTGCCCAATGGAAGCTGATGGGGGTGGAGGGAATGATACATATAGCTCTTTAAAGACAATGGGAAAAAGAAACTGTTCGCAGAAAAAAAAAAAAAGCGGAGTGGGGGGAATTGCCTTTCCAGTATTGGTCACTGTGCACAAGTATATACAGCTCCAAAACCAAGCTTCTATCCCAAAACTCTTGTAAAAAATTTTCCTTACCCTTGCGGCTAGTAGTGGAAACTTTCCTAATGCTGCCCTCCATGCCTCTGGCAGTCTCTCTATACACTAGGTATTGGAACGGTAGAACGGTTAGTGTGCTGTTCAGTTTACTTGTTCAATATTATGAAGTTGACTGCTTTCCTACTACCTTCTCCTATGTGGGTGCTAAAACTGGGTCCTGAATTGCATGTTCTGTTGGTCAGCCGTATTCTTTTGCTCCTGTCTGCATTTTGGAATGTGCTTTCACAGGATGGCTGTAATATCCTTAATATGTCTCATCAAGCTTCCTGCACAACTTTTTGCAATACATAAGGAAGAGACTGTTGTACAAAACAATTCTCCCCAGGTTTTGTTCTGAGTGCAATACATTTTGGGACAGAAGTTTGGGTGTTAGTGCTTTGTGGATATCCATGTAATATAGATGTGGTCAATAAAACAGTTTTTATATATTTCACAACTGCATCACAGTGTCTTGATTTAAGGAGCATTCCAGTAATCTTGGACATAAGAGGCTCTTTGCCAACTGTTTCCCTTCTGCCTGAACCATTTTTGTGACCATTCGCAATAAATGCTTTTTCAGAGCATCTTGGTTTTTTGCCATCTGCTTTGACGCATCCAGTCCTCTGTTCCTGGTTGGATCCCATTTATATCTAATGAATATGAATATATCTTTGAATGCATGAAACTTGATGACCTTGAGTTGACTGATTGGGGGCGTGTAAGAGGGTTGCAAAATGTAGGTGGGAAGTAGTTCTTCTGTGATGAGCGAACAGAAGGAGTGGGCAGTTTGAGTAGTACTAGGAGCTGGCCCGCTGATTTGGTGGAGGAAGGAGGCAATTGCTCAGGGTCCCAGGCTATTTAAAAGGCCCCAGAACCCCTGGACACTGCTACTGCCACAGTAGTGGCATCTGGGAGCCCAGACTGCTTTAAATCACCCAGCGCTCTACCCCATCCACCTCCACCACTTGGAAATTCCTGCCCTTCCTCAGCTGGAGCCATAAGCCCTCTGCACCTGGGGAACCCTGTGCATGTGCCTCTCCTCCTAGGAAATCAAGAGCCTCACACCTAATTAGTGGAACCCCTCAGGCAGGCACCTCTAATTATGTGTAGATACTTCCTGGGTCCAGAAGAGGGGGTGGAAGAATGTGACGTGATGGGAGAAATAAGGAGTAAGTGAGGGACAGTGAGGTGAGGGTGGGGAATTTGAGGTTGTGGCAGGGAGCGGAGAGTTGGACTCATCAATCCCAGGTAGGCAGTAGGTGCCTTGGAAGGACAGAACTCTCTCTTCCCCCAGCTTCAGCTGGGGAGAGCAGGCTTCATGGGAGGAGGGAAGGGTGCCAAGATTTCTGGTGCTTTGCTGGCATTTTGGAGCATGGGGGAATGTGGCTACATGGAAGTGATCTTATGGATAAAGTAAAGCAATCCAAGATTAAAAGAAATAGATATGTGATGTGATTGGTGTCACTTTAAGAAGGTCCTTTAATGCTATTTACTCTTTTAGGCTACATCTAGACTACAGACTTCTTGTGCAAGAGAGCGTCCACACTGCAAAAGAGCATTGAAAAAGTGATGCGCTTTTTCGAAAGATAGTGTCCAGACTGCCTGGATGCTATCTTGTATGTAAGCTGTCATTGCTATGGACAGAATGGCCACCAGGGCACCTGTGCTTTTTCCTCTTCCCTCTTCTTCCGAAAAAACTCCCTCTTCCCCATCCATACACGCCTTTTTGTGAAAAAGCTCTTTTGCAAAAAGGCTTCTTCCTCGCAGAATGAGGATTACCAATTGCACAATAAGTCCTCTGTTCTTTGCATTTACTGTCAAAAGAACATGCTTGCAATGTGGAAGTAACTTAAGTTTTGTCGGAAAAGCATTTTGCCATTTTTCTGACAAAACTCTGTAGTCTAGACATATAGACTTTGATACTGATCCTTCAAACAGATATGCATGTGGAGGTCTCTCATGCATAGGTGTTTGCAGGACTGGGGCTTTAATGAATGAATACTTGAGCAAAAGCATGTAGCTAGGCCTTGCTCATGAAATGTGCATAGTTATATTTCAAACAACGTTTATATAGAAAGTTTTAATGACTTGAGATAGGAAATAAATGGTTTCTTTTAATAAATATCAATTCTTTTTTTAGCATTGAAGATACCTGAAAACTGTAGTGTTAATGGGTTTTTTTTTTAAATCCAGTATTTAATAATCAAATATAAATTGATTGATAAAACTGGAAGAACTTTACTAGGGATGCTGTTTGTTTGTTTGGCCTTACGATTAGTTTCAGACAACTGATTTCCATTAAGCTTTTTTACAATTTGTTTGGGAAGAGGTACTGGAAACCATTAAGACCAGATGTTTGCTATCTAGTATAGCTCTGGCTTGTGAAGGGGTGGTTGCTCCACACTGGAGTGGAAAGGGTTAAAACAGTCCTGGGTGAGGGCCAAGGCTGGCAGCCAATTGGGAGAGGGCTTGAGGCAGTCAATCAAAGCCCAACATGGCTGTATAAAAACATGGCTGGCAAGGAGGACCTCAGCCTTGCACCTGTTTTGGAGGAAGGAGGGACATAGCTGCCTGCTAGAAGAGCAGTGCTGATGAAGGGCAGGGTGAGCCAGGGAAGCTCGTGCCTGAAATAAACTCAGTCTGAAGACCAGCAACAGGGGCTCAGGGTAGTACTATAGCTGCAGTGGAGCAGCCAGAGCAGGAATTGGCAGTAGTTACCACCCCCACCACTTTCCAGTGATGAAGTGGCCAGTTCAGAGTGCAGTTTTCCCCTGAGGGAAGGGGCCAGATGATGAACAGCAGTGAGTCACTGAGGCATGTGGTGGTTTAGGGATGACTGGGCTCCCTGGAAGGGCAGGTTCCCAGAGCATGGGCACTGCTGTAGGGCAGTACCCAGGGAAAGGGAAACTATGGTCTGGGAGGCATGTGGGATCTGACACGAGTGACGGAGAAGGGAATGCAGGAAAAACAGCCCAGCAAATGCAGGAAAAAACTATTTTTAGAAAATCAGCACTTGGCTACTATTTGTAGGGTTCCTGGAATAAGAGTAGTGCATGGGCCTGGATCCCACTGATGGCTGCTAGGAAAGTGGCTTAAGACTCTAGAAAGGGGCTAGAATTTAAATAGAACTCCTGACAAGCGTTGAGGACAGAGTCTTCAGGGAGAAAACCTTTGGGGCACTGCTTTATACCAGAGCAGGCACAGACTTAAAACTTGCCCGGAAGCCTAGAGTTGGGGCTAACAACATTAACAAGGGCACCAGAGACAAGTCCTTTGTACTTCTTACTTCAGAAAAGGTATCTTCATGTGTTGGGCCTCTGTGACTTAGCTGCGGGGTGGCAGCTGATAGCACAGCAAAGCAGAGAGAATGAACAGGTTCACGCTCAGCCAGCAGGAGGCAATCAGGAGAGGTGAATGAAGACAGTCACAGATTCTCCGCCTGGTTTTCACTGAGTTTTTGTTTTAAATCTTCATGTTCTTGCATTTTCTGACCGAAAATGGTGCGGTTGGAAAATGATCCATCAGTTCTCCCTGTCAATGCTGTGCTAGTGTGGCAGTCCAGCTGGACTTGTAGAGAGGGATTGATATGTGTCTTCTGCCCTCCGGCCTCCTCTGCTCTGCCTCTTCCACATCTGTGCATCCTGAATTGCTAGACTGAGTGCTGCAGTTCTGATGAATGGGAGGAAAGCTGGCATCAAAGAGATTGATGACTCCCTCCCCTATCTTTTTTGCTCATGGATCCTGTGTTAGGGACAAGCCTGTTGACAGGAGGAGACAAAAGGGAAAACTGTCCCAGGACATGACCATTCAAAAAGTCCTGGAGCTCCTGGCCAATGCTACTGAAGCCAGAGCCCTAATCCCTTTAAATTACTGCCAGACCCCATGCGGTGTGCTCAGGGCTGCCTTGGACCATGCAGCATACTCAAGGCAAAACTGGGGGCTCCCTGGGGGAGATGAACCCTACCCCGCCTCTTTCACTTGAAGCTCCTCCCCTTCCAGGAGCCTGGTGAGGCTGTTGGTCCCATTCGTTAGAGAGAATAACTCCCTCTGTCTACTTCCATTTTCTTATCTGTAAAATGGGGATAATATTTCCCTCCAACACAGCCGTGCAATAAGGCTGAAATTATTAATGGCTAGAAAGTACTCTAACATCCACAGATGTCAGGGAGAAGTTATTACTGCCTCTATTAGATGGGTGTGGAGATTTGTTTGGAGATGATTGTGGAGTGATTTAGTATGTTGCATTTTCAAGTATTATAACTGTTATTATGGCTTTTTGCAATGATTATTGAGGCTATTCAGCCCATTTCTGTTGTTCCTTTGATGACAACTGCTCTTGGGCTGTTAAAGGTTGAGCACAATACCACTGTTCTATAGAAAACGACACATTCACATTGTCATATGGAGACTGTTTAAGTGTTGCCCTGTTTCCATATTGAGGAAATGTGGAGTGAATCAGAGACATCTTTTTTCACTCAATTGTTTCCTGCAGTTAGGGATTAAACAATAACTGGGAGAGCACATGGTTTTGCAGCATCATAGTAGTCTCTTTTATAAGTTCATCAGAGTGTGGGGGTGCATGTTAACGATGTTAGCATATTTTTTGTTTTAGAAAAGAGGAAACCCAGTTCAACATTTTGAAGCCCATGAAGCTAAATTTTGACTCTTAATGTTCTGTTAAGGCACCGAAATGGAAATGGCTTGATAACTTTTCAGGAGTGCTGTATACTCACAGTCCCACTGGAATCTGTAGGACTGCAGTTGTTTAGCACTGTTGGAAAAACTGGTAACATTTAATTTACTTCCTGAATGTGGATTTAGGCACAGAATGAACTTTTCCAAATGAAATAATAAGAGAGATCCAAATCAAATGAAATATTTCACCCCTTGATATTAATTTCAGCATATTATCCATCAAAATGAAAAAAAATAATGCAGTGAGGTGGGATTTTGAAGCAAGTGGTTAGTCATTGGAGGAGGTCATTGACTGACTCCTGCAGAGCAGGAATCACAGAACAGGCACAGCTGCAGAAAATTGCAAGGAACCAGGAGCTGCCAGGCTGCCAGCTTTCTAACTGCACAAAACTGAACACCCCTTCCCTGTCTCTTTTCTGAGACCCTGCCCCTTGTTTGCTCCATCCCCTCCCCCTATTGCTCACTTACCCCACTCACTCATTTTCACTGGACTAGAGTAAGGGATTGAGCCATATGGGAAAGGTGAGGCATGGGTGCAGCCACGCATGTGTCTAGACGGACCACTTAACATCTATGACCATTACTCCAGCTCCAATACTTGCTGGGATCTGTCTGCCCACCCCGGGCTCCTGCTTGGGAGAAGTGACAGGGGCATGTCCCACTCTGTCCAACCAGTATTCCTGCTAGGGAGTGATACCAGAGCTTGGTATCTTGCACTCCCTCTTTCTGGCAATAGAGCTGTAGAGCAGGGACAGAGGGATGGGAACCATTGCTACTGAAGGTGTCTCTCCTGGAGCTGGGTGCTACCTGGGCTGCTGGCGGAGGGGTCCTGATTGGAACAACCACTTCCCCTTATAATATCAGCCGAAGTGGGTAAAGGGGAATATCATCCCAATCCCTCCTGTTCCCCCCCCTTCCCTGCTCCCTTGTTACTGCCCACTCATGTGAAATCAGGGCCCACCCAATTTTCTCATCCTGGCTATAACATTGGTATGAGGACTCTGGCTGAGAATGTAGGCTCTGTGGTAGGTCACGAATGATGGCTTTGAGGCGCAGGAGGGGGCTCAGGGCTGGGGCATGAGGTTGGCTTGTGTGGGGAGGTACAGGCTGTGGGATCTGGGAGTGAATTTGGGTGTGGGAGGGCACTCCAAGCAGTGAAGGAGGTTTGGTGGTGGGAGGTTCTGGCAGCACACATGGCTGCTAGGCACCTACTGGTCACAATTCCTGGCCATTGGGCACTGCAGAGCCAGCAACTGTGGTGAGAGAATGCACAGAGCTTCCCTGAATCTAGAGACTTCAGGGATCTGACACCTGCTTTCAGGAGCTGTGACGAGCCAGGACCTGCATTGCTCTTGGGCCCTTGCTAAGATGCCAACTGGACTTTTAATGGTCTGGTCAGTGGTGCCAAACAGAGCTGCCAGTGTTCTTTTCGAACTGGCATTCTAGTAGAAAGCCAGAAGCCTGGCAGCCCTATCAGATGCTTCTGAAGGAGGACCAGTGGTGGACACTTGCTACGGAAACAGCAATAAGTCAGTAAACTTCTCAATAAGCATGACATCTCAACTATTATTCTTTAGTGTCCAGCTCATTTGTGGTCTTTAACAGTTACTGTGGAGACAGAGCCTATACCTGTAGAAACTCCTCATATTCTGGAGGGCTGAGTTCTGCAATATCTATCTGCTTGTCCTTTGCAGGGGCCATATACATAGCAAAATGTGGTCTTTTCTATGTAAGTTTCAGTGGCTAAAAATCTTGCTTCCCTAATCTTCCTTATCTTTTACTACCCCTCTTTCTGTGAGAGAATCAAAGCCTGAATTAGTTATTTATGGACTCCTTCTGTTTATAAAGGTTAGATCATCCCATCAGGGAACTGAAACATCTTGTGAATTAGATGAGCGATCACACACTATCACAATCCTACATTTTTATTGTGTGTGCGTAGTGGTTGTCAATTCTGAACAATGAACGAAAATTGTGAAACTCCTGATCTATTCATAGGCAACATGCAAAGGGAGGAAAGGACTCTGCCAATTTATGTGGTAGATAATTGTTCATAATTAATTATTCAACCAGCTAATCTCTGGGTTTATACTATTTCCAAACACATCTCCACAAACTGTAATCTGTTAGAATGCAGCCAAACACTTCTGTCATATTTTAACTCACACTGAGTAGGGTTGAGTTTCTTCTTTCCCATTTGGCTATTTTATTCATTTGATTACATCCTGTTATATCTGATAGTTACCAGAATTAAGCTCTCTTCATTGTAATGAAACCTCAGTAAGCCTGGAGTGCTTTGGCAAAAATAATCTCAAGCTGGTTTGTCAGGAGAGTTTTGCCAAGCCCACACAGCTCTAATTACATCTTTCCACTGGCCTGCTTTAAACTGTCCCCTCTTTCCAAACTCTTTTGTGTGTTATGCAGAAATATGTTGTTATAATGAATACAGCATGTTTAGAATAAGTTTCATTGGAATTAGTAGCCAAGAAATTGTACGTTTTTATTAGAGGTATTGTAGACTTCCAATGAAGATAATATTTATATAGAAGTCCAGAATTGTTTGCATTCAGAAGGATAAATAAAATGAGTAATTTCTAAACAAAATAATTAAAATGTCAGTTACAAAGTATCTTTAATTTGGTTTGGCATTTAATTTACATATTTGTTCCTTTACTTTAAAGAGATGGGGGATATACTTATACCAATTATTGTAGTTTAATTTCCTCATTACATCCACGTAAAAACTAAGTACCACAGTTAGGGTTGTATTTATAGAAATAATTCAAAAACTTCACAACAATATCCACATTCGATTATGCAACCAAAGTTTTTCAGCACACAAACTAGTTACTTGGAAGACAATGTTATTTTTTGTGATTTTTTTCATCAGATGCCAATACTCACAGATCTATTCCTGCATAAGAAATGTTAAAAAAAATCTCATGACCTTGGGCGTTCAGCAAATAATTTGACAAGTATGCTCTCAAGTGAATGTAATGCTTATTAAGAAGTATGATGAACTGTTAGCTGCCCCACAAAGAACTATTAACCTGGCCCTAGAAGAGATGTCTATGGGTAAGTGTGCATAGGTATCCTTAGTGCATCTCATAATTATAGGCCTGATAAATTTAACAGTCTCCTTTTGCTGTAGAAAGCTTGCAAATTTCACTCTATATGTATTGGCGTACACAGACCATTCTTGACAGATGTTTGTCTAAACTGCTCTGAAAAATCTTGAGTGATGGTCAGTGTTCCCGCTAAGGTTTTCCATCCATGAGTGGAATGAGTTTTGTCTTGTACACCAATATCAATGTCATGAGCATCGCTGTAGCACACATCCAAACAAGTGCACAAGTTTATAAACCCCTCCCTTTTCCCCTTTGCTGTCATGTCTCCCACCCTCCTCTTGCCCCATCTGCTCCCCTGGTGCTTGCTGCTGCCTCCCCCTCCCTGCACTCTCCTCTGCTGTCCTGGCTCCTGCCCTTCTTACTCCCTCCACTCTCCTGGGACTTGCCCCACCTCCCTATCCTCTCTGACCGCTGCACCTGCTCTGCCCTTCCCTTCCCCCCTGTGCCCACCCCTTCTTTAGCTCCCCTCCCCATCCCTCTCCTAACATCTCCCTCTACCTGCCTGTCCTGCCTCTTCTCCTCTGCCCTCTGGTGCCTGTCCCTTCCCTCCTCTCCACTCCCCTTGCTGTGTCTGCCCTTCTGCTTCACTCCCCACAATCCCCCTGGCACCTGCACCTTACCTTACCCTGCGCACCCTCCTGGTGCCTCCCCTTTCCCTCATTGCCCCTGCCCTCCCAACACCTGCCCCCCATTGCCCACTTCCTCACTGGTGCCCACTCCCTCACCACCCTCTTCCCCAGTTCTCCTCATGCTCCTCTGTGCCCTCACACATGACTTTCTCCAACTCCTGCCTTCCTCATACTCCATCCCTCCTTTCAACCTCTCTTCTCCCAGCACCCATTCCTCCCCTCTTCCTTCCTCATGCTCCCATTGCTCCTCCCTTCTCCTTTCCTAGCATCACACTCTACCCTTCCCTATCCCACCCACACTGACACCTTTTCATTCCTTCCCAGCCCTGCTCCTTCTGCTCTTTCCCCTCCGTTTCCTCTTGACCTCCTGGCATTTCTCTCTCCTCCACCCGGCCCCTTGGTGCCTTCCCCTTTCTTTTCCTGCCTTGGCCTCCTCCTCTCCCCTCAGCACAAGTACCTTTTTCTCCTCATCTCCACCTTCTCTTTAGTTATCCCGCTTCCCCTTACCTTGCCTTTAGCCATCCTGACACCTGGACCTGCAGGGCAGGGTAGCATGGCTCTATGTGCTGAGACTGGAGCTGGGCCACAGTGCTATTTTAGTGCCTCAGCCCAGGCTTCAGTTCTGGCAGCTGCCCCTGAGGCTGTGTGGTGGCTACCCAGATATTCCTGGGGTGGGCAGTCACCTGCCATGTGGTCTCACCCTTGGGAGCAGCTGGGGCCACAGCTGTGCAGCTCTGCTGAGGGGTGGGCAGGAATTAAATTCTTCATATGCACCTGCATAGGTGCGTACCTTAAAGGGAACCCTGGTGATGGAGAATCCAGTGGTTAACCACTGGGCAGTTAGGAAGATTTTCCTCATGTCCAACCTAAACCTCCCTTACTCCAATTTAAGCCCATTGTTTCTTGTTCTTGTTAACCTCTGACGGTAGAACAATTTTCTCCCTCTTCCTTGTAACAAAATTTTATGTACTTGAAAATTATCATATCCCCCCTCAGTCTTCTCTTCTCCAGATGAAACATATCAATTTATTTCAGTCTGCCCACATAGGTTATGTTTTCTAGATCTTGAATAATTTTTGTTGCTTTTTCCTGGACATTTTCTTTGTTCAGATCTTTGGTAAAATGTGGCACTCAGAACTAGAGACAATGTTCTAGTTGAGACTTTATCAGTGCAGACTAGAGTGGAAAAATTATTTCTCACTACATCCCAGAATATTTGCTTTTTTTGCGACAGTCTTCCACTATTGGCTCACATTTAGCTTAGGCTCCACTATGATCTCCTGCTAGGCAGACACTTCCCGCTTTTTATGTATGCAACATAGTTCCTTCCTAAGTGGAGTAATTTGCATTTGTCCTTATTGAATTTCATTCTTGCTACTTTAGACCATTTCACCAGTTTGTCTAAATCATGTTGACATAGTATCCTTTGTTTCAAAGCACTTGCCCCATCCCAGCTTGATATCATCTGCAAATTTAATAAGTGTACTCTCTATAACATTATCTAAATAATTGATTCAGAGGGGTAGCTGAGTTAGTCTGTAACGGGAAAAACAAAAAAAACAATAAATAGTCTAGTAGCACCTTAAAGACTAACAAAACATGTAGATGGCATCATGAGCTTTCACGGGCACAACCCACTTCTTCAGATGACTGGAGTATAATAAGTCCAGACCAAGAATAAATAAAGTGGCGGGGGGAAGAGAGGAGGAAAAAGAGACATTGAGTAGGTAGTTCAAATAGTTACAGAAGGCTGTTAAGAACCACTAGCACCTCCGTTATTTGGTCGGTGGTTTGAGTCATTAAAAGGTGAAAGATATTGAGTGAGCCATCTTCTATCCTGGTTCAGACTATTAGTATAAGAATAAAACTTGTGAATAAAATAAAGTCCCAATCCTCTATGTATTTGGCTTGTGGAATTGATATGAAACAAAACAGCAACTTGGACATCTATTAATGAGTATCAAGGAAGATTAAAGTGTTCTTCAGCAGGTTTTTGTGTATTGCCTTTTCGGATATCTGATTTGTATCCAGTAATTCTTTCCTGTAAATATTGTCCAGTTTGGCCAATATACATGGCAGTGGAGAAGGCATTGCTGGCATTTGATGACATAGATCACATTAGTGGATGTGCAGTTAAATGAGCCTTTGCTTTGGTGGCTGATGTCATTGGGTCCAGTGATGAAATCACTTACGTAGATGTGTGGACAGAGTTGGCACCAGGGCTGATTGCAGGGTTGATTATGATGTAGGTATATTGCATGGTTACTGGAAATAATTTGTTTGAGGCTAGGGGGTTGTCTGTAAGCGAGAATTGGCCTTTCCCCCAAGGCCTCTGCAAGTGAGGGGTTGTTTTTCAAATAATTGATGAAAATGTTGAACAGAACCAGACTCACAGCTGATCCTCCAAAACTCCACTTGATATGCCCTTCCAGCATGACTGTTAACCATTGATAAATACTCTGTAGGAATAATTATCCAACCAGTTATGCATCCACATTAGAGTTAATCCATCTAGGCTGTATTTCCTTAGTTTGTTTATGAGAAGGTGATGTGATACAGTATTAAAAGCCTTACTATAGTGAAGATGTATCACATCTACCACTTCCCCTGCATCCCCAAGATTTGTTACCTTGTCAAAGAAAGCTATTAGGTTTGTTTGACATAATTTGTTCCTAAGAAATCCATGCTGTTGTCTATTACTTTATTATCATTTAGATGTTTACAAATTACTTCCTTAATTGTTTGTACCATTATCTATTTTGGTACAGAAGTTAAACTGTCGAGTCTGTAATTCCACTGATTGTCCTTATTTCCCCCTCTTTTTTTTTTTTTATAGGTAGGCACTACCTGTGCCTTTTTCCAGTCTTCCACTATATCTCCAGTCTTTCCATGACTTTTCAAAGATAATAATTGTTATAATATTATCAGATATCTCCTCAGTTAGCTCTTTGAATAATCTAGCCTTATGCACCTCTTCTTTCTGGTTATGGGGTGTGTAGTAAACCCTTACTATGACATCACCCTTTCTTTACCCATTTTATAGTTACCCAGAGATTTTCAACAAGTCTGCCTCCTATTTCCAGCTTATCCTCAGTCCAAGTGTATCCATACTGGATTCCAAGGCACAAATAATTATCAATACAATGCTCTATATAGATAGGTTCTTTTTTCATACTCATAAGAATTTTGGAACAGTTTACTGTAACTTATAAAAAGATTTTATAGCTAATAGCACTGTGCTATAGTTTAAAATGGTATCATTTTATAAGCACACGTCTCTTGCATAGTTTTCTCAGTCTGCATTTCACAGCTGTCCTGTTCAGAATTCTTGATTTTTTTTTTCTTTTTGACAATGAGTACTTACTCCTAAAGCAGCTAACATTAAAGAATTATGTTCAGTCATTACAAATACGTATATGAAGAACATATGGAGTAACACCGTAGATGCATATAAAAGCTGCAGCCCAGTTGCTCAAAGCATGCATGGAGTTGGGGATCTGGGCATGAATACATTCTTGGTGCTTGCTCACTAAATGTAAGCTATCTTTTTTCAGATTTTTTTTTAAATTCAAACAGGTAATTCTTTCATAAATATTCTAGAGAACATGAGAGAGAACATTATTTTTTGATGCATCAAGATCCTCCACTGTTCACAACAGTAAGATCCTATAGCAATCTTTTGTGCAAGTAGAAGTTTACCTCTGTGCTCTTGAATAAAATGTTTTATGCACAGGTTGCTGTACATCGTGTTATGTTCTTGTTTTCTGCTTGATTACTATTCTCCATAGCAGTTGTGCCTATGTATATAGTTTTGCAAAGGTGTGATCATTCAGGATGAAAGGCGGCTATAGGAATATAAAATGTTATCACCACCTCCTGGTTTGTTATTGGCTTATAATGCTCAGATTTTAAATGGATAATTATATTACATTCTAAATGAGTGGAGATACTCGTTAGCCCATTCAGTATGACTCCGTTAGCTAAGGGAGAGAAGAAAAGTTTAAGCTTTTTATTTCACTAATAGATATTTTGAGTGTTTTTAGTAGATCTTTATTTACAGAAACTGAAATGTACTCCTTTCTCCCTTTTTTTTCTTGAAAATTAAAAGCTTCTACCTTAAAGAAGTGAATGATACATTATCTGCTTTCTCTAAATTGAGCCCATTTGGAGCTATTTGCATCCTGTAGAAACCTACAGCTGAGTGCTGCTCTCAGAGGTGTAATGACTGGTTGTCACAACACACTGGAGGTGGCCCCATAACAAAATGATCCCCTGTCAATCCCCTTGCAGGAAATGCATTGGCAACCTGTAATTCGGCTCCAGTATTAACATCCTGCCTGGGTTTTGTTAAATGGCACTTTCTAGGAAGTAGATCTGGTGAACTTGTGTTTAATAATGTTTTAAGAGGAATATTTGATGGAAGTTTTAGAAAGCATCACATGGGGTTAACAGTGATTTGTCATTTGTTTCTAATTAAAGGACCTAATCTCTTATCACTAGAGCAGCCAGTCTTTTTTATACTAAAGGCACAGATGTGAATGGAAACACATTAATGAGATGTCATACTACACAGTCATTTAGTGTTTTGTTTAACTTAAACATAGCAGAAAATGTGCATCTAAGTAGACACACGTAATGACATCCAGATAGAATTATAATTTCCCTCATTTGCATAACCTTCAGCAACATTCACTTTAGATCCACCTTGCATTGGTTATTTTATTTTCAAACTTGACGTTTGTTGTAGTAATTAAAAAATAAAGGTCTGGCTGCACAGAACAAAACTGTTTCCCTCTCAAATGGCCTGTTTTTCTTGAACCTAAAACACAAGCCTCTTTGGTGTGGATGGCTCATTGTAGAGGTTAAATAAAAGTCCTTTCACGCCCAACAAACATGCACAAAATGATTACAAGTAAATACTAGCCCCAGCCATGGTTACTGTACCTGCTTTCCTGACAGCCTACCATAAATATTTTTTTTTAAAATGAGACCTATACTTAGTCCAGAAGGGACAATTGTGATCCTGTAATCTGGCCACCTGCATAACACAGACTATTGAATTTCATCCAGTAATTCCTCCATCAAGGCTAATAATTTGTGGTTGAACCAAGAAAGTATATATTTTAGAAAAAAATGACTTTCCCAGGGTGACGCAGCAAGTGAATGGTGGAACAGGGATAAATATTCAATTGAGATTTTTTTAGATTAAATAATCAGTAAATGTATTGTAAAAATCCAACTGGAAAGGCCCTACAGGAAACCAAACAGATTTGCCAAATAAATATAATCAGCACAGATTTCAGCAAAGTTATAAATTGGGGGTGTGTGTGTGTGTGTTTTTTCTTGTACTCTAACAGGTGCGTATAGTTGCTGCTCTTCCTATGTGTTGATTTCCAGCTCTCCTGACACATGCCTGCATGTCCTGACCTAGTGACATCATTAATGCCATTGATCAGCACAGAACTGAAGACACCATCTGCAGAGAAAAGGTCAGTCCAATTTTATTTATGGAGAGAGTATTCTCTAGTTGTTTGATCAGCGGACTGGGAATCAAAACACCTGGGTTACATTTTTGTGCCTTTCACAGTGTGACTTTAAGAAAATTACTCAGAAGCAAATCCTGCCTTCATTGAAGTCAATCATAGAAATCTCCTTTACTTCAATAAGACATTATTTAAGGTTGTTCCTTAACCTCTCAGGATCAGTCTCTAATTTAATTTGCATAAATATTAAATGGAGAAACATTGGCACAAAACTTACATGAGGTCAGAAGTGGGTTCCTTCGTTATTATTTTCTCCACTTGAATAATAAGTATAATTAATGAAATCTAGTCTCACTCTGACTTAATGTTTGTAATATGGATGTTAAATATTGGTTAATCGAATAGTCGATTAACCTCATGAATTCTTATTGGTTACTCTACTATTCTATAGTCCCTGGGGGTGGGGTAGGCAGTCAGTGTGCTCCAGCCCTACGCCAAGACGCCCCATGCCACTCCCCGCTGCTGACTCTCTATCAGAGGCCTGGGGTGCCAGGCGGGAGCTGGTCCACTAGGAAAGCCAGTTTAAAAAACAGCTTCCCTCTTGGACCAGCTGCCTGTTACTCTGATATAGAGGCAGCAGTGCAGGGTGGTAGCAGCTCCTTTCTGGGATGGGGGTGGTGGGGGCTGAGCTCCTGGACCAGGCATGAACCAGAACTGAGCCAGGCCACTGGCCAGCCTGCTAAAACATTTACTGGCAAGGGTGGGGGGGGGGGGGGGGAGAGGGAGGTAGAAATGTGTGTAGTCTATAGCATTAATCTATAAGATTTTGCTTATTGGTTAATCGGTTAAATGACTACACTATTACATCCCTACTTTGTAAAGAATTCTGGATGAAAAGTACTGTTAATGAAAAGTATTTTTATACTATTATTACTGTAAAGGCCGTATTTTTAATACAGGTCTATTTTAAATACAGCTCAATAACCAGCAAAAATAAGTAAGAATGAAAAGCGAGGACAATTTCTTTTTAATGGTTGTGTAGTTTATACCACATTCACAAAAGTGTAGAAAACCAAAATGTAGGACATGAGTAGCATGGAAAATTGTTTGTATTTGTGTATAAATGTAATAAAGCGCTTACCAAGAAGAAAAATGAATTGTTTTCCAATGCATGAATAAAGTACATCATTTCAAGTATAAAAGATAAAACTTTAAGTTTTATTAGGATTAAACTCAGATATGCACACTTGAAAACTTTTCTCCAAATAAGCCCCCATCCATCTCTCACCACAGACTCTCACCATCTCTCACTCAGTACTGTTCCCAGCTACTTGGCTCATAAACTCCATATCCTTTTTTAATCCCTTTCTCTTCTTTCTTCCACCTATCCATTCTCTAGCTAAGTCCTGTCATCTCTTTACTGTCACTAGTATCTTTCTTTTCCTCGTTGATCAGATCCTGAACATCTGTTACCTTGATTACTATAATCTTTGCCTCTGAAGATTTTCATGCACTTGTCTTCAGTCTTTCCAAACAACAGCTGCTAAAATCCCTTTCCTCTCCTGTCTCTCCAACTGTCATCTCTCCCTTTGCTTGAATTCCTTCACTGGATTCCTTATTAGCATATTGATCCAAATGCCTCACCTTCACAGATCTTCCATAATCTTGATTCCAATTATATCTCTGCCCTATTGTTCTTCTGCTTCCCCTTTCCCTATTTTCTTCTTAATCCATTTAATGTTTTGGTCCCTTCAACTCTTAACTTCGTACCTTTGCTTCTTGTTCACCAGTCACCCACTCTTAAATCAAATTCCTCCTTTAAACACCATTTTTTCCTCAGAGTCATTCTACTGATGAAAACAACATTTAAAAAGTAGGTACTATTACAATTAACATTATCACTTGTATTCTCACCACCTTGTCTGTCATGGGGTGCATCTAACCCTGTTTTGTAAAACCTTGTTTATATCTCTGCCCATACATATGTGATTTTAAAAATAAGAATGATTGCTATCTTATAAAACATTTCCATTTCCTATAGCATCTTGAACTTTCTTTGGATGTCTCTTAGGGTACGTCTAGACTACAGGGTTTTGTCGACAGATACTGTCGACAAAACTTCTGTCGACAAAGAGCGTCTAGACACATTCACTTCTGTCGACAAAGCAAGGTGCTTTGTCGACAAAACCGTGTAGTTTAGACGCAACCCTACATGCAATAACACCTTCTGTCGACAGAACTCTGTCAACAAAAGGTGTTATGCCTCGTAAAATGAGGTTTACCAGCGTCGACAAAACTGCTGACTTCTGTCGACGTTATGTCGACAGAACACAACGGTATTGTAGACGCAGGTATAGTTTTGTCGACAAAAGTCCACTTTTTGTCGACAAAACTCTGTAGTCTAGACACACCCTTACATACGTTGACCTTAGCTTGTGAAATCATGCAACATCACTATCTGAGGTGCTTTGACTTCAGAAAGGAAATCAAGATGCAAATGCCTAGTATGATACCATTGGACACACAGGAATAAGCTTATAATAAGTACCACAGCCTGACAAATGCTAATTGTATCAAGTGCTAGTCAGAGTGTCATAGGAAGTCAAAGAATACTCTATTATTATTATGTTAATGTGGACCGGGAATCTCCAAAATAGTAAAAGGGTGTATGAGAGAGTTGTTCTTCCTCAGAAAACAAATGAAGAGCTCTAGTAAAAACAGCCATAGAGCAACTTAATACGAAATATCTGTATCGATAATACACCTGTAACACACACATAAGAAATCACATGACTGTGTTAGATGTGTTTAGGAAAACAAGAAGTTTAAACAGGCAATACACGTTTAAAATTCCTGAAGAATACTAGTAGTAGGTCTACAATGAGAGGTTACATCAAAGGATTACATTTATTAGGAGATGCTTAGAGAAATATTTCTTGCACAATTTCAGGTGGTTTCCCCAATGGGTTTAAAACTTATGATGTAATCTTGGTCCCAGTGAAATCAGCAACAAAACTTCCTTTGATATCAGTCAGGTCAGGACTTTGACCTAAATGTTTAGAATGAAGTGTGCTAGAGGAAAAAAAATCCAGTTTTTGAACCAGAAATGCTTAGAAATTCCTTGACTGTGTACAGAGCAGAAGCTGGTTTGACTTGGTCAGGGGAAGGAAAAGTGTGAGTCAGCTGTTTTCACATTTACATTATTCAACATTCTTAAATAGTTCTACAGCAAAACTCCAGAAATTAATATTTAAAAGCACAACTATAAGAATTCAGCTCCAGTAATGCTTAGTTAGCTTTGGAAATCCAGCTGCCATAATCATCAAAGCTTCATTGTGTTAAAAGTCAGCTATAGTTATTTGACACTGGAGGTTTTATTGGACCTCAGCCCCAGTAAATAAGCCAAATGTTTCATGGAATTTGTTTTTTGGGGGGAAATATACTAGTATTTACATAGCCGGTGAGTACATTATTGCATAAACCCCACATTTTAAAATGTAAGCAGCTGGTTTTCATCTTGAAGCTAGTTTATTGGGGTTCTGAAGTAGCCATGCTTTGGTGATAGTTTATCAAAATGTTTGCTATAAAAATAAATGAGAATTATTTATGTCAATACCTCAATTGCCTTTACTACAGTGTCTTTATCTGTCTGTTTTCACCCATTATACTTTAAATTAAAGGATTTCTCAATAAGTCAGTCCTAGAAATGGTTATAGATGGGCATAGTTAATGCAGAAATGCAGTGGAACTTTTCTAATTATCTTAGAAGCATAGAATGATGTCAGAGTTCAGGTTGTTACACATAGGGCTGTTCTCATCCTGTGTATTAATTTATAAAGTTAAAAATTAATGAGTATAAATCTGCTTGGACCTTTGAGTCTTTCTTTTGGTTGGCCCCTCAGAGGAGTTACTCAGTAGGAGATCTTGAATAGCAGGTGACATTCCTTCTTTCATTAGAAGAACATAAGTCTTGCATCTTCTTTTGGCTGTAATTGTTCTCAAAGAAATGACTGCTGACTAAGAATTCCAAATTGGATCCCGATTTTACTGCTTACTCACTTGGATCATGCTATAATTTAATGCATTTTAAAATAAAAATGCAGTAACAGCACCAGGAAAAAATAAAATGGCATTAATATATTAATATTGACAAAAGAGCAAAATCCAAACTCTGCTCATTGCACAAGCGATCTCCCAGCTGACTTCAGCCAACAGTCATTTTTATATCCATCAAGAACAGTCCAACAGTTGAATGTCCCATAAATATACTCTGATATTCTTTGCCATTACCAATCATCGTGGTCTCTCTTTAGGGGAAACATCAGAAGTGTGTAGTTCGGTGGGGTCACATATTTAGTAGCATGGTTTCCTGTAGTACAATGTCTAATATATTATTATGTCAATTATTATGTGACTGGGAATTCGTCAGAATTTTCAGTGTAAGGCCACTGTATATGAATATGGATACACACATGGTTAATTTATAGGACAATACAAATATAAATGTTTATGTATATTTAGTAAAGGCAAAAACCAAGCTTTAACTTTTGAGATTATAATAGAAAACTAGGACTGGAAGGGACCTCGAGAGGTCATCGAGTCCAGTCCCTTGCCCCCATGGCAGGACCAAATACTGTCTAGACCATCCCTGATAGACGTTTATCTAACCTACTCTTAAATTTCTCCAGAGATGGGGATTACACAACCTCCCTGGGCAATTTATTTCAGTGTTTAACTACCCTGACAGTTAGGAACTTTTTCCTAATGTTCAACCTAAACCACCCTTACTGCAATTTAAGCTCATGGCTTCTTGTTCTAACCTCAGAGGCCAAGATGAACAAGTTTTCTCCCTCCTCCTTATGACACCCTTTTAGATACCTAAAAACCGCTATCATGTCCCCCCTCAGTCTTCTCTTCCAAACTAAAACAAATTCTTTTAGCCTTCCTTCATAGGCCATGTTCTCTAGACCTTTAATCATTCTTGTTGCTCTTCTCTGGACCCTCTCCAATTTCTCCACATCTTTCTTGAAATGCGGTGCCCAGAACTGGACACAATACTCCAACTGAGGCCTAACCAGTGCACAGTAGAACGGAAGAATGACTTCTCGTGTCTTGCTCACAACATACCTGTTAATGCATCCCAGAATCATGTTTGCTTTTTTTGCAACAGCATCACACTGCTGACTCATATTCAGCTTGTGGTCCACTATAACCCCTAGATCCCTTTCTGTAGTACTCTTTCCTAGATAATCACTTCCCATTCTGTATGTTATAACTACTTTCTATGCTTTGTAATAAGTTCTTGTGGCTTTTGTATGCAATTCACTGGCTCATAAGTAGCTGACTTTTGTAGTGACCAAAAGTTGTTACCATCAAATGACTGCTTGCTAGATTAAGCTAAATAAATGTGATGGTATCAATCCAATTCCCAGAAGACCTGCTACCACAGCTGCCAGTAGTTCTCTGCCTATAGAAAAGCCAAGGATTGAATGGGCATGGAAACCCTTTATCTCTCACCCATATAGACTGATCCTCAAAAATTACTGTATAGACTGTTGGCAGGGTGGTGTAAGAAAACTTGTGCTGTCTCTGTGTGGCTGAATTTGTACTGTACAGAAATAGAGGATCCTAGTCCTCCAGACTAGAATATGAGCAATTAAGTACAGTTTTTCAACATCAAAATATTTGTTACATGGAATATAATTTTAGGCTTTGTACCTATGGAAGAAGAGGAGAAACTAACATAGATCAGAATTTAAGCTCTTGAACCTCTTTTAAGATGGAGTCTACAGGGATCTTTTAATTTAAAAGCTTTGAAAGCTAGCAAAACTAGAAATGTAGAAATATATTGTGACCAATTCTCAGTTGGCATATATTATAGCTCCATCAACATCAATGGACCTGCACTGCTCTTCATTAGCTGAAGATCTGACCCAGGGACTTCAATTTCTTTTAATGTGGAAATAAAGTTGTCAGTTTAAAAAAATTTAAGTTGCTATAATCCATTCCCTCCCCCCTCCCTTTGTGAAAAGTTCAAAAAGGGCTCTTAACTGGCAAAAAGGCACTTGTATACAGGAAATGGATCTTGGCAATGAAAGCCTGTTATGAAGTACACTACATGGTTTGTGGATAAATAAATATTTCTTTAATGCATGTAATTACTGGATCAGCAGCATAAATGTGGTCATGTCCTTGTAATTAATACATTGTCAAAAGTTCATTTAAGTATAATAATTTTACAGGGAAAATGCTGCCTATGTAGTTCCTACAATAATTTGTTAAATTAAGTGCAATAAATTTAACATTACAGTTAGGGTTATAGTTATTCTTAAGTTCTTAATTTCAGCATGTCATCTCATGCTTTTTAAGACAATTTTTAATAAAAAGAAAGATGCTAAAAATAAGTGCTATAATGTATTTTTTCTTTGCTAAATTCCTTTCCGTTTCTAAATAATACTATTTAGTATTACAGATGCAGCTGGCAAATATTTAGTTAAGAATTGTGTAACCAAACTGGCAAAGACTTTAAAGCTCATGATGGAATGCCCATTGAAATGTGCCTGTTTATCCATTATACAAAGCAGAACATTTTCCCCTGGGCTGCATGTCGCATTTTTCAATTCTGCTGTGGTTGTGCTAAATGTTGAAGCTGTAGGCACATTTGGTGTCCTTAGAAAAGTAAAAGGTGCCAACTTTATGTAGTTGGATTGTATAAAACTAAAAAGGGCAGAGAGGTATAATAATACTTAACGCTCAATCAGAAAACCCCATAAAACATTAAGATGTAGGGAAACAGCTCTCGTAGGGAAAGGGAAACTGAGGAAGAAAGGTCAATCTTCCTTTCTAGCACAAAAAAGGAAAATCTGGTAGAGCTGGAATTAGATTACAAGGTGCCTGGGCTAATGCTTAAGACTTGACTGTGGTTCTCCAACCATACCTAACTGGTGGTGTATCAGATTATAGACTTTCAGTTTTTGTCCACTTCTAAATATGTGACCCAAAGTAACAGCTTTATATTCTATTGCTAATTCTTCAGAGACCTCTAATCCTCCACTTGGCTCATCCATTGAAATTCTCTAATGCTCATAGTTTCCCATCCTAAAAACATCTCTGCATTTCGGACCATGTTTATGTGGTGAGGCAGAAGGGAGAATAAATGAGTTTAATACACACAAGTGACTACATTAATTCTGGTTGGATTTTCCAAAGGCCCCCTAATACTCTTTCCAGTCAAAGATCTCAGTATTTCTGAAAATTAGTGAAATGTATCCTCTTTCCTCTCATACCTGAGAAAATATTTACATTTAAAGAATTAGAGTATTAAATTAACAGTTGGCTCCATGATCACAGAAAGATCCCAAATCACAATACGTAATAAGAATTATAATCATTCCTCAGTCCCAGAATCATACATCCCACTGTATACTGTTTATAACACTTATATCTGCTTCAGTGAAATATAAATGTTACTTGACCCTGAAAACTGCTCATGAGGCATGTGCAATATCCTGTAATTAAACTTAAAGATACATTGACAAACATCATTCAGATAACAGAGGTTAGATAGTTACAAGAAACCATAAAATGAAAATTTCTAGACTGCAGGGAAATTGGTTCCAGTGTGTTTATATTATTAGCATTGAGACACTACACAGTAAGGATTAATTCAATACAGCTCATATAGATTCATGAATAGCAGAACATTTATTACGTACTTTAACTGTACGTAACATTATAGTTGTGAAAAACATAGGAAAAGTATATGTATTAGTAATGCCATATTTTTCCTGAGAAATTTTTCATAATCTGTATATGATAAATAGGTGTACTGATATATTTCCAACTATTTTTATGTATTTTAATAATGCTGTGTCCATAAAGGTGGTATGGGGAAATCTATATAGTACAATGAATTTTATTTACATTTTTGTTATAGCATTCACTTCACATCAATTGTCTTATAGGCTACGTCTAGACTGGCATGATTTTCCGCAAATGCTTTTAACGGAAAAGTTTTCCATTAAAAGTATTTGCGGAAAAGAGCATCTAGATTGGCACGGATGCTTTTCTGCAAAAGCACTTTTTGTGGAAAATCGTCCGTGCCAATCTAGATGTGCTTTTGCGCAAAAAAGCCCCGATCGCCGTTTTCGCGATCGGGGCTTTTTTGTGCAAAACAAATCTGAGCTGTCTACACCTAATATTTAATACAGTTATAATATTTCCTTGTTAGTCAGTAGGTTTAAAACCATTTCACTCAGTGACACTTGTTTCGTGTGTTATGTAAAGGGGTATATAGCACATTCTTCTTTGAATGATATCCCCGAGGGTGCTCCACTGTTAGTGCCACGCTTATCCTGGCACCATAGATAGGAGACTTTTAGAGCAGTGTTTAGGGAGGCTGCGCATGTGCGCGTGGTGAAGGGTGTTCCCGCCTTTGAAGCTGGCGCATGCAGCCCGCTTCCCCTCAGTTACCTTCCCCTCAATGACCTTTTTCACTGGACGGAGCTCAAACCTTCTCCCCCTCATTGCACTTCTGGGAAGCAAAGAAGAATTAGTTTAGTTACATAGTTTTGAAGTACCCAGGACTTTTTAACTGTATGAACAGGGAAAGATTTAAAAAATGCTTTTTTATTTTCAGCTCGTTTATAGTTCAGTTATACCAGCTAGTTTATAGTTCAGTTATACTGCCGCACAGTGGCAAGCTACAAAAAAACAAACAAAGAAATGAAGCACAGACGGCTAGTCCACCACTGGGAGACATGACAGGCTCTCCTAAAGTTAAAAGATGCGGCAAATGCCAAGACTCTATGCCAGCCTCTGATGGTCACAGAGGGACATGCATGTATCACAAAAATGATTCCACTGTCGCAGTCTGACAGTGAGGGCTCGCAAGGAAAGAGAGTTGACAATATGTATGCTGTCCATTGACAAAGCCCTAGATCCCCATAGCTAAAAAGGGGGCAGTAAGGGCTTGGGTGTGATGTCCCCTCAGGGGAACCCCCTCAAGCCCTTCACCTTAAAAAGTGTGCTCAAAAACCAAACCCTCACCAGCCTGCTCCCTCTCCTCCGCTCAAGAATGAGTAAGGGAGATGAACCTGGCACCTCGGGCATGGCAAAATTTCATGCCTCCTCACTAACAGGTTCAAAAGTGCACTCTAAACAGGCTGCAAAACCAGTTACCCAGCCATGAAAAAGGGCACCTACTAAGGGCATGAATTAACAGGCATCACTGGCACTAATGGCACCCATGATGCCACTGGCACACTCAATATCCCTGGCACAGCCTTCACTGCTAGCGTTGAGAAATGACGGGGCTAGTTATAATTGTCCTCTCATACCTTACATTAACCTCTAATCTCCCGGAATATCAACTGTACCCATGCCCCCATCACAAGTGCTGGCAGACTTGGCAACGGGACATAACTCATCATCACATCGCCATTCCCCAATGTGCAAAACACAGATTCTACCAATAAAGGACAGGAGAACTAGAACCAGATCCCCCGACAAGTCTTTGGCATGAGACTGCTCTTGCTCCCCATTATCTGATAGAGGATGTATCTGAGTCTTTAGCTATCACCTTTGAAAAATCATGGAAGATGGGAGAGATTCCAGAAGACTGGCAAAGGCAAATATAGTGCTCATCTATAAAAAGGAAAATAAGAACAACCCAGAAAAGTTTAACTTCTGTGCCAGGAAAGATAATGGAGGAATTCATTTGCAAACACCTGGAAGATAATAGGGTGATAGGTAACAACCAGCATGGATTTGTAAAGAACAAATCATGTCAAACCAATCTGATAACTTTCTTTGATAGGATAACGAGTCTTGTGGATAAGGGAGCAGTGGTGGATGTGGTATACCAAGACTATACTAAGACATTTGATAAAGTCTTATCAATAAATTAGGCAAATACAGCTTAGATGGGGCTACTATAAGGTGGGTGCATAACTGGATAACCATTCTCAGAGAGTAGTTATTAATGGTTCATAATCCTGCTGGAAGGGCATAACAAGTGGGATTTCTTAGGTGTCTGTTTTGGGACCGGTTTTGTTCAATATTTTCATCAACGATTTAGATATTGGCACAGAGAGTATGCTTATTAAGTTTGCAGATGATACCAAGCTGGGAGGGATTGCAACTGCTTTGGAGGATAGGGTCATAATTCAAAATGATCTGGACAAACTGGAGAAATGGTCTGAGGTAAATGGAATGAAGCTTAATAAGGACAAATGCAAAGTACTCCATTTAAGAAGGCACAATCAGTTTCACACATACAGAATGGGAAGCAACTGTTTAGGAAGGGGTCCAGCAGAAAGGGATCTAGGAATCATTGTCGACCACAAACTAAATATGAATGAACAGTGTGAGACTGTTGCAAAAAAAGCAAACAAGATTCTGGGATGCATTAACAGGATTGTTGTGAGCAAGACATGAGAAGTAATTCTTCCATTCTACTCTGTGCTGATCAGGCCTCAATTGGAGTTTTGTATCCAGTTCTGGGCATCACATTTCAAGAAAGATGTGTAGAAATTATAGAAGGTTCAGAGAAGAGCAACAAGAATGATTAAAGGACTAGAGAACATGACTTATGAAGGAAGACTGAAAGAATTGGGCTTGTTTAGTTTGGATAGGAGAAGACCGAGAGGGGACATGATAGCGGTTTTCAGGTATCTAAAAAGGTGTCATAAGGAGCAGGGAGAAAAATTGTTCTCATTGGCCTCTGAGGATAGGACAAGAAACAATGGGCTTAAACTGCACCTCACTGTCAGGGTGGTTAAACACTGAAATAATTTGCGTAGGGAAGTGGTGGAATCTCCTACTCTTACATATCTCCAGAGATGGTTAGACAGATGCATTATCAGGGAATGTCTAGACGGTACTGTATCCTGCTGTAAGGGCAAGAGAGTGGACATAATGACCTCTCGAGGTCCCTTCCTGTTGTATTGTTGTTTTATGATTCTATCAATAAGGGGCTCACCTGCTTTATCACAACTAAGTGATAAAGGTATGTTTTCTCCTCACAGCACTCCTCCCTAGACAGAGAACATGCATCATACAGGGCATACAGGCTATCTCATTATCAATACCCTCGTAGCACCCCAATTGGCAGTACTATTCCCGGCATAATAGCCAATGGTCCTCCTATCGCTACTGGGCACCCGTGACACACCTCCACTTCCCCTCTTATACCTGAACAGAGGTCACTGCCCTTTGAACACTCAGATTCAACACATTCCCCATCTGAGGCCATGGATATCAAGGAAGGGCAGATTGAGGATGATCCAACAATCATACAGGCCACCAAACAATAACTTTTCCTCTGCTCCTGGTGAAGCCGTTATCCCAAATGATCCAACATCTAGAGATGACCTCAAACAATTCCAGGACTTATTCAAAAGAGTTGTTGTCAGTCAGAAGGCTCTCTTATCAGAGGTGCAGGAAAAATACCATGGGTTTTTAAAAAACCTGCAGCCATCTGCAAAATCCAAAATTGTGCTTCCTCTAGATGAAGCAATACTTGAGGCAGTCAATGAAGAATGGCAAACACCAGCCACTGCCCGCCCAACCAGCAAAAGGGCTGATAGAAAGTACTTTATCCCATCAAAAGGCATGGACATTCTATACTTCCATCCTCAACCCAATTCTTTAGTGGTTGATGCTGCGAATCAAAGGTCCAAAAATCCTTAACACAAAGCACGTACTTGGGACAAAAACTACAAAAGCCTGGATGTATTTGGAAGGAAAATGTACCCCCTTCTGAACTCTTTAGCTTTTCATAGCCAACTACACAGCCCAACTTGCAAATCATGACTTTGATAACTATGAGAATCTAACAGAGCTCATGCAACATTTCACAGATGACAAGAGACGTATCCTTAAAGCAATCATTAAAGGATAAACTATATTCCGTACAGCTCTCCAAATGGTCCTCAACACCACAGACACAGCAGCAAGAGCTACTGCAACATCTGTAGTAATGAGACTTGCATCTTGGCTTCAAGCAGCAGAAGTTCCTAAGGATCTCTAGACCAAAGTAGAGGATCTACCATTCGACAAGGCCAAATTGTTTGCTGCAGGGACCAACGAGGCTTTGCATTCTAGCAAAGATTTGTGAACCACCTTACACACATTGGGGATGTACACTCCCCCCTACTGAGGGAAGTGCTACACACCCTACCAAAGACACTGGGATACAGCCGTTGGCAGACAGCAAGAATATCGACCTTTTGAACAAAACCGCTTCCGACCACGAAAGTAATGTGGAAGAGCCCCCAAAAACCTCTCTTCTGTGACTCCGGTTTCTAGACAGCATGTTTGAAAATCTGGTTGAGGGTTTGCCCGACCTCCCCGCCACACCAGTGCCAGGTGAGTCCAACAGATTTCACCACTGCTTGCATCCCTTTTACAATCAATGGGAAGTAATCACCACAGATCCGTGGGTTCTAGAAATCATCAGCTGCAGATATTGTATCCCGTTCATAGCAATCCCCCCAACCTCTCCACCTTCTCCCTCCCTCTTCAGGGACTCCTCTCACAAAACATTGTTCCATCAAGAAGTTCAACACCTTCTCGCTTTAGGAGCCATAGAACAAGTCCCCGAACAATATGAAGGGAAAGGTTTTTACTCAAACCACTTTCTCAACAAAAAGAGAAAAGGGAGTTAGAGGCCTGCTTCAGACTTCCATCAATTAAACAAATATCTTTGGAAGCTTCAAAATAGTTACTCTCCCCACAATAACTTCAGTGCTACATGAGGGGGAGGACTGGTTTGCAGCCCTCAACCTCCAAGATGCCTATCTTCACATCATGATACGTCTTGTGCACAGACATTTCCTATGCTTCACAGTAGCCTCAGACTATTTTCAGTACAGAGTCCTTCCATTCAGACTCTCTTCTGCCCCCAGATCGACCACAAATAGACCTCTTCACCACCAGACAAAACTCCAAATGCCCCCAATACTTTTTGAGTGGGCATAGGACGCGGCTCCCTGGGGGATGCAATGGTCTTCCGATGGGGGGCCTCACCTATTATATGTCTTCCCTCCTATCCCTCTCGTCCCAGAGTTCTCAGGAGGATACAGACAGATGGGGCCCATGCAATTCTAATAGCGTCAGCATGGCCTCAACAGACATAGTTCTGATGTCTTTATTAACTGTGTCCATGACCTCCCTGCCTGCTTCCAATCCACCCAGATGCACATGGCCATCATTATGGCCTTCCACTGCCCTATTGATGGGTTCACCATATTTACCTACCCCATCGCTAAAGATTTTGGAAGGACCTACAGAACCTTCACCCACCATGTACACTCACACTCCCACGTGGAACTTAAAATCGATCCTCCACTCATTCACAAAACCACACTTCGAACGAGTGGCAACTTCATCACTTTTTGCACCATTAAAACGTTGTTCCTTCTGGCAATCACATCCTCAAGGAGAGTTAGTGAACTTTCAGCTTTCATGGCCTTGCTGCCATACACGACGTTTCACAGGCATAAAGTTGTTCTATGGCCCTATCCCTCCTTCATACCCAAAGTTGGTTCTGAATTTATATCAATGATCCAATAGTCCTTCCCACCTTCTACCCAAAACCACATGGCTTTCTATGGGAAGAAGTCATATTACACACTTTAGATATCAAAAGGGCCATTGCCTTCTATCTGGACAGGACTCAGCCCTTTTGACGATCCCAGAGATTGCTGGTATCCCTAGCTGAAAGGTCCAAGGGAAAACCACTTTCTTCCCAACACATATAAAAATTTATAACACCTGTATTACCCCCTGCTACTTGCTCCAGAATAAGGCCTTACCAATGACTCCCAAAGCCCATTCCACCATAGTGATGTCGATGTCAACTGCCTTCTTCAAGGGCGTCTCACTCTAGGCAATATGCAGAGCAGTGACGCAGTCGTCCAATAACATCTTCATAAAGCATTATGTGATTCCACCATGCTCCACAACAGATACTGCAGTAACCACTGAGTTTCTCTCTACAATCCGTAACCATTAACTGAAGCCCACCGTCCATCTAAATGGGCACTGCTACACAGTCACCAACAATGGAGCACCCATGGGTACATCACTTGAAGAAGAAAGAGAAGTTACTCACTCTGTGCAGAAACTAATGTTCTTTGAGATGCGTGTCACCATGCATACTCCAATACCCGCCCTCCTCCCCACTTCTTCGGACGTAATATCCCACGAGGGCATCAAAGAAGAAATAGAGGGGAAGCAGACTGTACATGCTAACTTCAAAGGCGGGAACGCTGGTTACCACTTACGCATGCACAGTTTGCCTGAACACTGCTCTAAAAGCCTCTGAACCATGGTACTGGGACAAGCCCGAGACCAACAGTGGAGTACCCAAAGGGACATAGATCTCAAAAAACAATCATTACTGCACAGAGTGAGTAACTTCTCTTTTTCCCTTAGCCATTTGTGATTTTTATATACATCTATCACATTCTCTTATAATTGTCTTGTTTATAAATTGTAGAGTTCCAGTTCTCTTAATATCTCATTATATGGAAGCTGTTCTATAATCTTAATAACTCTTATTGCCCTTCCCTGCATCTTTTCTAATTCAAGTACATCCTTTCTGAGGTGGGATGACAAGAACTGAATGCACTCCTTGAGATGTGGTTCTACCATGGAATTATGTAGGGGAATTATAGAACATTATATTTTCTGTCTAATTATCTATTGCTTTCCCAACATGCTATTGCCTCCTTTGACTGCCACTATACTCGGAGCAGATATCCCCAATCACTCAAAGGTCTTTGAATTGAGATAGTTAATTTAGATCCTCTTATCCCATGGCTGCTTACTTTAGGAGCCTTTGAGGACCTTGTCTTAAGATCCAATACCACTATATTCACTGAATCACTCCATGCTTAAAAAATTCTAATAGATTGATGAGGTATGATTTCTTTTTTTCAGAAGCCATGTAAGCTCTTTCCCAACATACTGTCTTCTGTTCATCTATATATTTGATGATTCTATTCCCTACTAAAGTCTCAACCAAATTACCTGATACTGAAATTAGGTTTATCAAGTTGTAAATATCAGGTTCACCTCTGGAACCTTTTAAAAAAATCAGCATTACGTTATCTATCTTTCAGTCATCTGGAATGTAGGCTGATTATCCATTATGTAATGGTTTACAACAGCAATTAGCATGATGATTGAGTCAGGTAATTATGGATATATTGCATCCTGTTATTCATCTGGCTTGCTTCTTCCTATTGCACTGAATCTCTTTTCCTTCTCGCTTGTCATTGAAGTGATAGAGTTCTCTTATACAAACCTCCAATTGCCAAACCTGTAACTTCAACCACGGTAAACAACAAAGTAAAAGAAGTGTTTAGAAACAAAAAGGCATCATTTAAGTTAAATCTTTATGGAAAAAAATCGAAAGGAGCATAAACTTGGGCCAATTAACTGTAAAAATATAATTAGGATAGCCAAAAAAGAATGTGAAGAACCAAAAAGTAACAGCATTTTTTTATGTGTATCAGAAGCAGGAAGCCTGCTAAACAACCAATGGGGCCATTGGATGATTGAGACACTAAAGGAGTTCTCAAGGACAGTAAGTCCATTACAGAGAAACTAAACAAGTTATTCGCATCAGTCTTCATTGCTGAAAATGTGCAGGAGATTCCCAAACCTGAGCCATTCTTTTTTAGATGACAAATTTGAGGAACTGTCCCAGATTGAGGTGTCATCAGAGAAGGCTTTTGAACAAATTGATAAACAGTAACAAGACATCAGGACCAAATGGCTTTAATCCAAGAGTTCTGAAGGAAGTAATATGTGATATTGTAGAACTACTAACAGTGGTTTGTATTTGTAAGCTATTCTTCAAATCAGCCTTTTTTCAGTAAAGGATTAGGGAGTGACTCCACCACTGTCTTTTTTTTAAAGAGATATCCTCTGTGTTTCACATCTTTCATGTCTCTAATAGGCTTGTATGCTATTGTTCCATATTTATATAACTTCTAGTAGAATCTATCTAGTTTGGGATATTAACAATGTTTCCAAGATCAGTTTGGAAGGTCTGAACTATAACTACTATTAATACAATGGAAATAGAATAACACTCGTGTACTGAACATTACATTCTTGTAGCTTGATCTTCAGTTCCAAAGTTGAGTGTGATGGGGCAGATCAGGCCTTGAGGCTACAGTTTGTGCAGAAAAAAAAAAACAGCCAGTTAGTTGTCACCCTGATATGCATGACCAGAGTCAGCACAGTGTCTCTGGAGCCTTGAGAAGAAGTAGACCATGGCTGACTGAGGAAACAACAGTACCATGGAGAGCCCTGAGGAGAGATATTGTGGACTATGGGACTTGAGATACAAGCCCTGAGGTAAGGGTGAGAAGATCTGTTCAGGAGGAACCACTCTTTCCAAGAGAGGATAAAACTTAGAGACAGAAACAGAGGGACACTAGCAGAAGGCATTGGGATGGGCTCCTGTTAGATGTGCATCCCAGTAGGGATTGTGATTCATATAGAACATGATTTGGCTGTAGGGCTGAGTAGCAAAAAAAGTTTGATAAATTAAGATAGGACAGGTACGTGCATTCGACCAGATGAGGGTGCTTGCGGGAGGTGAGTGCCACTCGATTAGACTGATATGCAAAAGACTATTAATGAGGAATACATTTTTTTTGTAAACTGAGTATCTTACAATCCCCTATATAAACCAGAATATAAGCTGCACTTCAAGGGAAAACGGGGCAAAAAACTTAGTATAGTAAGCAAACCTTAAACAATAAAAAAAAGAACTGCAGCAACCACAGGATATGAGTGAGTAAGCATAATTGAGCAGAATAAAGCCCTAAATCAATTTTATTTTCACAGTTCTAGCATCATAAAAACTGGGTGGCAGTAAACTAATTATTATGCAACTTAATTAACTAATTAGGAAAATCAGAGCAATAATAGAACTGGTACTGACTGATCTGAATATAAAAAGTAGAATTAGGCTTTTAGTATTGAATTTTTCACTCCAGGAGTTATATACTATAATTTTTATAGCATTCCTCATTTCATGTGTAATGCTGACCCACACAGGGAAGTTGGCATTGGGGATCAAATTTGGGATATCTGGAGCTTAATGCATGAGCCTATATTGCCTGAGCTAGAAGACATCTGTCTTTTAGCCAAAGCTGTACCAAGCTCATCAATCTCTGATGGACTAGCCACTACTAGGTGGGGACAGAGCCACTTTGAGCAGGCAGGGATAATGGGGGAAATAGATTACAGATGGAATTTTAGAAAGAGCTGTAATTGCTGTATATACCCCAAAGTGTTCACTGTTTCATTTCCTAAATTATTCATGGGTCTTAAAAGTATCTGGTCCTGAAAAGATTTAAGCATATGCTTAATATCATAACTTGTGAGACTGTTTGCAGTGAGCAAAAATTAAGTATACATTTAAATCTGTGCGGGATTGGGGCCTAAATCAGAGTCAATATTCAAGTATAATCTAAAATAATCACTTGCAAACTTACGGTGCATCTACAAAGCGCCCTAAACTTGAAATAAGATATGCAATGCGGACTAGGCAAATTGAGTATCTTATTTCGATTCTATTTCAAAATAGCTTATTTTGAAACTTGGCGCATCTACACAGTGACAAATTTTAAAATAACACACTATTTTGAGACATCCCTTAACCCTCATGGAGCGAGGGTTACAGGGATGCCAAAATAGCACACCCTTCATTTCAAAAAATATTTTGAAATAATGGGTGGCTTGTTAAGATGCAGGGTAGCTATTTCGGGATACCGGAGATATCTCAAAATACCAGTGCAATGTAGACATACTCTTCCTGAATATTACCACAATAAAATATAGCCCTTTTAGAAAACTTGCTACAAGAACATCACAATATTAAAGTGTGCTAATCAGATATCTTAAATTAATATTCCAATACTCTGATCACTTATATATTTGGACGACTAGAGTATTAAGTATCAGAGGGGTAGCCATGTTAGTCTGAATCTGCAAAAGTGACGAGGAGTCCTGTGGCACCTTATAGACTAACAGATTTATTAGAACATAAGTTTTCGTGGGCAAAGACCCACTTCGTCAGATGCATGTAGTGGAAATTCCAGAGGCAGGTATAAATATCTAGGCATAAAAAAAGAGTACCAATCAAGGGTAAGGCTAGAGATAAAGAGGTCAAATATGTCATAGAGGATGAGGCCAACTTCTAGCAGCTGATGTGGAGGTGTAAACACCAAGAGAGGAGAAACTGCTTTTGTAGTTGACTAGCCATTCACAGTCTTTGTTTAATCCTAAAGTCATGGTGTCAAATTTGCAGATGAACTGTAGCTCAGCAGTTTCTCTTTCAAGTCTGTTCTTGAAGTTTTTTTGTTGCAGGATGGCTACCTTTAAATCTGCTAGCATATGTCTATGCAGCAAAGTTATTTCGAAATAAATGTACTAGGGTCTACACAAGCCAACCGCTATTAAGAAATTAATTCAAAATAGCGGAGGGCTTATTTCGAACTTGGTAAACCTCATTCCACGAGGAACAGTGCTTATTTCAAAATCGCTATTTCAAAATAAGCGCTATCTAGATGCAGAGTAGGGACAATTTCAAAATAGAGGGCCTCCAGCCCTTCCCAGGGTGCCCCACTGGCCACTCTGTCCCCAATCAGGAAAACTCTTCTCCTCCCCCCCTTCCCCAGAGCCCTTAAAGGGGTAGAGTCTGGCCACAGTGTCTGTGCCAGCTCCAGGCCTGCCAGCCCAGAGCCAGTATTCACTGCCCCTGTCCCAGTGGCCCCAGCATGAGCCAGGCAGCCAGTGCCAGCCAGCCCTCCACTGCTCCCAGGCCCAGTCCCCCAGCTCCCAGGAGCCTGCCAGGGGCTGGAGAAGGCAGACACCTTCCTGGTCCAGTGCGGAGATCATGGACCTGTTTGGGGGGGATGCCTCCGACATCCATGATCTCCACACTAGATGAAGGAGCGTGGTCATCTACGGCAGGATGGCTGCCAGCCTGGCCACCAAAGGCTACATCTGAACCCAGGAGCAGGTTCGGATGAAAATTAAAAAGCTGTGGCAGGCCTATGCCAGGGCCACAAGGGGCAGCTCCCAAACAGGGGCAGACAGAAAGAGCTGCCCCTATTTTGATGTCCTGGACTGCATCCTGGAGTGCAGGATGGTCTGTGCCCCCCCAGGTGGTCATTGTCCCTGAGGCAGAGGGCCCTGACCAGGGCATGGAGGCAGGGGCGGATATAGGGCAGGGCGAACGGGGCGGCCGCCCCGGGCCCCGCGCTTAAAAAAGCCCCGCGCATGCGCCGTGGCAAAGGGGGGGCCCCGCGGAGTTATGCTGCACAGGGCCCCGCAAAACGGTCATCTGCCCCTGCATGGAGGAGGAGGGCCAGGAGCTGCAGGAGCCCAGAGGGAGCATGTCACGCAGCCAGGACATCCCAGAGGACCTGTCATCTGCTGAGGCAACAACATGTGAGTGCCATCACTGTCCCTTTATGGGGGAGAGGGGAGAGAAGAGGGAGGTAGACCAGGGACCGTGCGCGTGGGCCTTGCTGACCATGGATCATGCAGCAACTTGTGCATGTGCAAGCACATGCTATGCATAGAGATAGAGTACAGTCCTAAATATGATTGAATGATATACAAAACAAGATTAGTGTCTGTGTTGGAAATATTCGTATGTAAGTTTTTTGTTGCCTCTTACGCTGCTTAGGTTAGTTCTATTTTAAACTATTCTGTGATTTGTTAAGTTTTTTCTTTAGGATGTTTGAGGATATTGAGGTTGTTTGAGTCCTGAATCTATACCCTTTAAAATCAATGCAAGACTTTCTTTTACTTTAATGTTGCAGCTGGAATGAGCCAATAGTATCACACAGTGTCATCTAAAATACTTTCAGCATTAACTCATACTTAGGAAAAGAAATGAAAACATGCTAAATTTCAATGTGCTAATGAATTTGCATGATTACACTAAGGCTACATCTAGACGGCAAGCTTCTTTCGGAAGAAGCTTTTCCGGAAGAGATCTTCTGAAAAAACTTCTTCCGAAAGAGCACATCCACACTGCCGAAGCACATCAAAAAAGTGATCTGCTTTTTTGAAAGATGGTGTCCACACTGAATGGTCACTATCTTGCTTTTAACAGTGATTGTTGTGGACCAAGTGTCCACCAGGGCAACTGTGCTTTTTCCTCTTTCCTCTTGTTTTGAAAAAACTCCCTCTTTCCCATCCACGCATGCCTTTTTGCAAAAGAGCTCTTACACAAAAAGGTTTCTTCCTCATAGAATGAGGATTACCAATTGCACAAAAAGCCCTCTGTTCTTCAATTTATTGTTGAAAGAACAGACTTATAGTGTGGATGTAACTTAAGTTTTGAATGTCCATTTTTCTGAAAAAACTATAATGTAGACATAGGCCTAAGTGTGTGGACAACTTAATGGTGATTATACTCATTGCTCAGTGACTTCAAAAGTAATGTCTCGGGTGAGGAGGGAGTGTATTTGAAGGCAGAATGTGGCTATGTTAATCTCAAAAAAGTTGTGTGTTTTGGGTTAATATGAACATATATAAACATTTCATATATCTAGTTAGTTTTTTTTTCACTCTGCTTGGTGATGAAACACCTGTAAAGGTACAAATCATTTTACTTAGAGGCAAGACTAAAATAACTTTACTGGAATAATTTTATATTGTGTGGAAAACACCAACTATGTGAAAAGCAACTTCTTTCTCTGGCAATATACAATTGATAAGTTTGGAAAATAGCTTTGTTTATTTTCCCAGCCAAAAAAGTCACTGTCAGAAGTATGGTTAAAAGAAGGGGGGAGGAGAGAGGGAATGGGTTTAAAACAAATGTATCACGCAGAATGTTTGGAAAAAAAAAGAAAAGAAAAACCTAGAGCAGCATGTTAAAAAATGAACATTTCCAATACAATTTGTCACCCATGCATAAATCTTGCTGACATTTTCAGTCACTTTAATAGCCTGCCCATTTTATAAATCAGTATGAACTTGCACAGTTGCAAAAAGTGTGTATTTTGAACATCTCATTTGCATACTTTACCAAAAGCCAATGAGGCAGTGGAAGCAACACTGGTGATCATAATAAGTGTTTGGAAAAAGGCAGAAAGATCACTAATGGTTTGCCTTTAGGGATTTCTGTACTCCATAGGGGACGAAAATGAGAAATATTTTTCAAACAGCAGGGGTAAAGGTTTTAAAACTAGAAACACATGGAGTGATAAAGATGTTAGTGCCACAGGGCGCATAGCAGGAAAAATTTACAATGTAAAAACTGTAATTTCAGCATTAGGAAGTAATAATCGTGTTTCATCATTGTTATTAAAGCATGACCCTTAAAGTCACATAAATTAGATACAAGTTTCAAGAGATGTGTATTAATCTTCAATGGAAATTATTAGGAAAGTTGAAAATCATGTGAAGATCAGATTTGCAATAAAAGACAGCATCTTCTGAAGTAGACCTATTTTTGGAAAAAGCCTATATAATTTTGAAACCACAAATAAAAACTTTTGTTTACTGATATTCAATGCAATAGATAGTATATGTGGAACAGAGCTGTTCTACAGAACAAATAATTATTAAATATGCAAGAAATGAACACTGACAGATATTAATGAGTTTGATAATGACAAAGTACTATACGCAACATATGCAACAGTTTATATTTGATCAACAAACTCCTTCAGTTACATTTAAACCAAATGCATGTAAATTATTAGTAAATTACATTAGGTTTGCCGGAAAAAAATCACAAAATTATATCTTAAATATCAAAATTATATTGTTTGTGAAACTTAGATAAAATTAGTTATCTATGTAGTACTGGCTTATTAAATGCAAATTTAAGTGTCTAACTTGTAAAATGTGTTTTTTGCCAAGAGCTTCTACGGTCTGCAAATTAGGTTTACCTGAACTTTTACTTAATCAGGTAGCTCCACCATATTAGTGCTTATGGAAATAAGTCACTTACTGGGACTCAGATTCTGAACTATAGTTTAAAATGGGAATTATGTATTAGGGAAGATTCTCAGATAGTGTTGTTCCAGATTTCTGGAGCTCCTCACAGAGAAGCCATTTACAAACAAACTCAGTATTCCTCTTCCTGATGGAGGGGTTCCAGCAATCAAGCATCTCTTCTGGGTGATCATAGTTGCTGGAACCTTGAACTGTAGCAGTCAGGACTCAAAGTTGCATACCAGAAGGCTATGATATCGGTGCATATATGGTGTGTAACTAATTTTATATATGAAGTACCAGGAGTTAGTTCAGCCAATAGCCTCTTCCGAGCCAAATTCTTCTTCTAGGTAAAAGAATGCACATTACAAAAAGATAAATTCTGTTGCCAGGAGGTCATGAGGACCCTTGACCATACATACTCACTTGAATCTTTTTAGCAGTCATCAAATTGGAAAGGACTGCTCTTTCTTTAGTCAAGTTGTGGGAGAAGCAGGAGTCCAAAATGAGAGCTGGTCAAAAAGAGAGAGCACATTTTGGACTTGTACCAGACTTCAAGTAAGGTATTCCAGGTTAATTAGTAGATGCTGGAAGTGACTAGTCTTCTTGATTCCAGTGGACTGTCTATCAACTTGAAACATCCAAGACAAACTACAAAGATCACTTCTAACAAACGTGGATTTGAGCTATCATTTTTTGAGGTGGGGTGATGAATGGTGGGGTCATTGAGACAGCTGATTAACATGATTAATTAGGAAATGGTAATCTGCACTTGATGATGACATGTTCTGTTCACTCCTTCTGGAGCATCTGGCATTGGCCAGTGTCAGAAAACAGGATACTGGGCTAGATGGACCTTTGGTCTAACCCAATATGGCTCTTCTTACATTGGTAGGTTCATCACATCTGAATACCTTTAGCTGTAAGTATGAGATGGTGGCATAGCCATGTAAGTCACAGGACATTAGAGAAGCAAGGTGGGTGAGGTGATATTTTTATTAGGCCAAGTTCTGTTCGTGAGAGAGATGAACTTTGAGCTACACACAGTTGTTCTTCTGGTCTGTAGCCTGAAAGCTTGTCTTCTGACAACAGAAGTTGGTCATATAAAAGATATTGCCTCCTCTCCCTTGTTTCTCTCTGATCTGTAAGACTAGTCTAGAAACACAAGAATCAACAATTCCTTCACCTATTTATACTTAGGACCATTAGGTGGAGTGGGGGAGGACATGTACAGATATACATGAGGGACCCTAACATGCTGATGGGAGATTTATCCATTTTCTACTCTGATTTGAATCTGGTGTAGAATTTTGCTATTTCATGGTGGCTCTTTGAATAGTATCCCTAGGGGCTCTCCACATTAGGATATGCTCCTGGCCATGTACTTTTGACCAGATATTTTTGTCAATGAATGTGGGTTTATCACCTGCACCCCCAGGCTCCTTTGAACTCTGGTGTGAGATCTGCCAGTGCTGAGATCCTTCTAACCACTTACAACTTGTGCAGTGTATGACGGTGCCCATTAGCTAGCTGTGTAGCTTTCTGCTTTTCTCATTTAATCTTTCATTTTTCCTTTGTGTTCTTTTAATTTTGTTATTTAGCACAGTTTGTGCTTTGAGATTTCCCTTCTCTTTCCTTATACATGTGCTGCAACTCAGGCTTTGTTTTAATCCTGGGCATTGACCCATGGCTTGAAGTACATGTTATACCCAAAATTCTGGGCTTCAATCCCTTCCAGACCTTCTATATGTTGCCCCCATCACCACCATAGTGATGGACATACAAGCTGCCTGAGTTGCATGTGAAAGATTCACATTCCATCCAATATGAAATCTGCTCAGGATTGAAAAGCAGATATAAGAAATTGAGGAAGGACAGACCAAAAACTCTTTGTGGTGGAACACTCTTTGAAACCTGTGGCATCTGAATCACCCCTCTGACAGTCTGCTGTAATGGAAGGCAAAGATTTTGGCAGTCAGGACCAACAGTTTGAGCAGTTAGCCTTCAAGTCAAAAATTGAGTTTTTGACTCTCAGATTCTTCTCCACCCATTCAAAGAGAATACTGGTCTCACTGGGTAGTTCTACTCCTGGTAATTGAAGCAAACTAACTGAAAGGTTGTTGGAGTAAAAAAAGTGGTGTCTTAGGCAGTATCCTTGAACCTCAAAAATAGCTTCAGGATACCTCCTTTAACCTCTTTACTATCTTGATAGTTTTGACTATGTTTCCTGCAAAGAGAAGGTTGACCTGATGAACTCTGGAATCAAAAATAATTCTGACAAGCTTTGACTGCTGCAATGGCTATTTCTGTTCCTTGAACCTCTGGAGTTGTAACATTTGAAATTCAGACCTAAACTAGGATCTGTTGGAGGGATTGAAGGGGCCACAAAATATAAGTCCCTGAACAGTTAGTGTGAATAATATTAAAGATTAAAACCTTTTGGATTGTCAGTTTAAGGAAGCTTAAATATTTGGGATGTTGCTTCTGAGGTAGTCAGTGGTCTGCTTTCATGATACCCAGAATAGAATTGTGCAAGTTAATGATATTCCACAAACATTTTATATACATTTTATACTTGAATTTTCGGATGTAAAAGATGAACTCATGTCACTTGAAGAGTTTTAATTAGTAATTAAATTGTGCCAACACCTAAGAGCCCCAGTCATAGACTGAGAAGCACTTAAAAACACAAGATTAAAAGATGGTCTCTTCCCCTAAAAGCTTACATTCTAAGCATAAGACAAGAATTGGTGAATAAATATGAATAGATAAATGGGGGAACATAGTAAGGCCATGATGCAATATTGGTTACCATTACAGGGAGTGGTTCCAGCTAGGGTTGCCAGCTCTTGCATTAGATTGACTGGACACCGTTCACTGCAATGGTGTCTGGTCCAGGAAAGTTGGCAACCCTAGTCTTATTACAGCAGTTGCCTTCTTAAAGTTTCCACTCTACTACACCGATGAACATGTGGAATTGTTCCATTCTGTTATGTAATTGAGATCAGCGGTAACCCAGCTGGGCAAGTCTAGAGTTGAAGACATGATATTCTTGTTATAGAGGCTGCCAAACACTTCTGGCTACGTCTAAATTGCATCCATTTTTCGTAAAAGGGATGCAAATTAGATTTATCGCAATTGCTAATGAAGCGGGGATTTAAATCTCCCCCACTTCATTAGCATAAAAATGGCTGCCGCTTTTTTTCGGCACGGAGCTTTGCTGGAAAAAAGCGCCAGTCTAGACGCGGATCTTTCGGAAAATAAAGCCTTTTCTGAAAGATCCCCTATCCCTCTTAAAATAAGGGATAAGGGATTTAAATCCCCGCTTCATTAGCAATTGCGATACGTCTAATTTGCATCCTTTTATGAAAAGGGATGCAATCTAGACGTAGCCTTCTGTGTCTGTGAGGATAGGAGACTAAAATGGATTCCTGACAAGTTGCACACCATATGAAGCCTACAACTGCCAGACAGATGCTGCTTAGCCTTAGAACTGAATACTTCTTTCAATTTTTCTAAACCTATATTGTGTCAATTAGACAAATTACATCTTGAAAAAGATCTGCACATATAGCCTCTGACTTCCACATCAGAACACATATTCTTCATCAACTTCCTCAATCATTATAATGTGAACCCTGATTTATTTATAAAACCCTTCCGAGATTGCCATGGAGCAATTTTCATTCTTTTCTTTTAATCCACAAAGGAAAACTTTATAACTCTGTTTTAAACTCTTTAGTTATTCACTCAGATGCTAACTGGATACAATTTAGCATGGTCTTTTGTTTGGCCATATCTGTTGAATACATTTACAGTATATGTAGCCTATATTTAGTACTAGCTATCAACTTTAGATTCAGTCTAACAGGTGCACTTCATTAAAATCCAAGACTCTAACTAGCCTTTTTTTTTTTTTAAATCAGGAACCAACATTGATTACTGTTCAGGCAAATGAAGTAGGGAAGAGAGAATTCTAAAATACTCCACTTGGGAAGAGATTAGTTTACCCTATCTTTAAAGTCTCTCTTATTTCTCTAGCATATCTGTTTTAATATCAGTGTGACTTAGAGTTTTATTGAATAGGAAATCTCTCCTCTTCCATGTATTGTTTATTCACATCAAGAAGACTGGTATACCATGTCCTGCAAAAAAATGGATTACTACATATCACTCTCATTATAAACACATATACTTGTAAAAGGGGCTCCTTTGGAAACAGATATAACAAGGCAGGGGGTGTCAGCAATGCCCAACCTGTAGCTATAGAAAACATAAGAATGTCTTTTGTCTCTAAGGGTAAGTCTACACTACAAAGCTAATTCAAACTAACAGCCATTAGTTCAAATTAACTTTAATAGGGGCTACACATACAAACCGCTAGTTCGAATTTAAATCGAACTAGTGGAGCACTTAATTTGAACTAGGTAAACCTCATTCTACGAGGAGTAATGCCTAGTTCAAATTAAGTAGTTCGAATTAAGGGCTGTGTAGCCACTTAATTTGAACTAGTTGGAGGCTTGCCCTTCCCAGGTTGCCCTGGTGGCCACGCTGGGCACAACCAGGGAAACTTTTCTGCCCCCCTCCCGGCCCCAGAGCCCTTACAGGGGCACAATCTGGCTACAGTGCTTGTGCCAGTTGCAAGCCTGCCAGCGCCCAGACAGCAGGCCCTGCACTTGGCACAGCATGAGCCAGCCACCCACTGCCACCAGCCCTCCACCTCTTCCCAGGACCAGGCTGGCAGCTCCCAGGAGCCTGACCGGGGCCACAATAGGCAGACGCCCGCCTGGTCTAGTGTAGAGATCGTGGACCTCATCGAGGTTTGGGGGAAGCTTCCAAAGTCCATGATCTCTGCACTAGGCACAGGAATGTGGCGGTCTTGGGCAGGATAGCTGCCAACCTGGCCACCAAAGGGCACATGCAAACCCAGGAGTAGGTTTGCATGAAAATCGAGTTGGTCCAGTGAGACCCCCGACCCTGAGCCCTGAGTTTAGAACATAAGAATGGCCGTATTAGGTCAGACCAAAGGTCCATCTAGCCCAGTATCCTGTCTGCCGACAGTGGCCAGTACCAGGTACCCCAGAGGACATGGACCGAAGACAATGACCAAGCGATTTGTCTCGTGCCATCCCTCTCCAGCCTTTCACAAATAGAGGCCAGGGACACCATTCCTACCCCCTGGCTAATGGCACTCCATGGACCCAACCTCCATGAATTTATTTAATTTCTCTTTAAACTCTGTTATAGTTCTAGCCTTTACAGCCTCCTGTGGCAAGGAGTTCCATAGGTTGACTATGAGCTGTGTGAAGACGAACTTTCTTTTATTAGTTTTAAGCCTGCTACCCATTAATTTCATTTGGTGTCCTCTAGTCCTTATTTTATGGGAACTAATGAAGAACTTTTCTTTATTCACCCTCTCCGCACCACTCATGCTTTTATAGACCTCTATCATATCCCCCCTCAGTCTCCTCTTTTCTAAGCTGAAAAGTCCCAGTCTCTCTAGTCTCTCTTCATATGGGACCTGTTCCAAACCCTTAATCATTTTAGTTGCCCTTTTCTGAACCCTTTCCAAACCAAAATATCTTTTTTGAGGTGAGGAGACCACATATGGCGTACCATAGTTTTATACTTCCCCTCCTCCTTCTTCCCCTGGCTTCCCCCTTCCAGCTCCCTCCTCCCAGGTTTCCCCCTCTCATCTCCCACCCTCTCTCTTCCCCTCTTCCACATCCTTTTCCCAGTCTCCCCAAAGGTTAATTCCCCTCCCCCCCCGTTTTGATAAATTGAGTTCATATTTTTGAACACACGTGTCCTTTATTTTTTTCATCAGGAAGGGGGTCTAGGGAGGGGGAAGTGGAAGGAGGTGAGGGAGGAATGGGACAAGAGCCCCCGATGGGGAGGACTGGTGTGTCTCTGTGGGCTCCTCGGGGTGGAAGCTCTCCTGCAGGGAATCCTGGATCCTGACAGCCCACCGACTGACCCCCCCCTCCTCCGGATAGCAGCCTGCGGCAAGTGCAGCCAGGCTGATGGCCAACTGCTGTGATGTGCCGAGTGTGGGCACTCGGGGCACTCCAAGCCAGGACTGCTTTGCTGTCCCTCATCGAGTTAGACAAGTAAGTGGGGAACCCTGAGAACTGTCTGTCCGGGGTGGGGGTTGGGTCCCTTTAAGCACAGCCCTTGGCTAGCCTGAGGCAGCAGCTCCACACTCTAAGTCCTAACCTGATGCTCTGCTGGCACTGCTTCCAGCCAGCCTTAACTTCGGTTCAGGGTCTACTCAGTGTGGACATGCTATTTCGAATTAGCAAAACGATAATTCGAATTAGTTTTTAGGTCTAGATGCACTAATTCAAATTAGCTTAGTTTGAATTAACTAATTCAAATTAAGTTAGATCGAATTAGTGCTGTAGTGTAAACATATCCTAATTGTTTATAGAGCCAGGGAGCCTGTTATTGACTACAACAGTGAGGTTCTGGTTTAAGGTATTCAGGCCTAATGGTTGCACTGGTGTTTGAAAAGAGATTCCAAAGATCAAAACCAGATATAAAGTCAAGACTGCACCACAGGAAGTCCTGAAATCAGAAGGCAGGCAATAGATTAGAAATGTGGTCAAAGGCTACAGATTTGCCAAATCAGGGGCTTAGTCAGTGTCCAGATGCAGACTTAAGCTCAAAGCCTAGTTGAAGTCAGCCTAAGGATCTGGGGGCAAGAAGGTAGGTGCAGAGCTGCAGTGGATTAGGAGCAAGACTGGAGTAGGGTTGAATTAGGGTACAGGCAAAACTGCAGTGAACTAGAGCAAGTGCCAGTAGGGCTGCCATGCCTGCTGACTGGGGAGACAAAAGGGGCAATTTCCCCAGGGAATGGTGATTCAAAGGGGCTTGGAGCAGTACCAGCAGCAGCAGTTGGGAGCTCCAGTCCCCTTTGACAGGCTGAGGCTGGAACAGGGACAGAATTGAGGGCAGGATAGAAACCCAGGGAGACTGCAACAGTGTGAAGCAATAGGAGGGTTCCTTTCCAAGTGATGCTCTGGCATAGACTAATTTGAGAGTGAAATATTAGTGCCTAGGGTCATCTGATCTGGCCCCTTCCCAGGCATAGACTGCTGCAGCATGCCTGAGAGATGAGTCACTGAAGGCTCTGCTGGGTTAAGTTATTGTAGCTGAGTGAGCAGCCCTGGTCCAGTTGCAAATTGCCTGAAAAGGAATCCATTGTGATAAGCATTGTAGAAACACAGAGCAAGAATCTTTATTTCCATCTCCATATCAAGAGTTAAATACATTGAAATATTTATAAATTGCTACATCAACTGAGTTCTGTTGGTGAGGAACAGGATGTTGATGATGTTTTAAAGCTTCTCTGTGAAAGCCCACCAAATGTTTTTTGGTAAAAGGTATGTATGCTTTTAGGAATAGCATCTCATGCAGGAATCATGACTCCCTCAACTTACCCCCAGGTTCAAGTAAAGACTGTATGTCTAGACTACAGGGTTTTTTTTCTAAAAAAGTGGCCTTTTTTCAAAAAAGCTTCCCCTGCATCTAGACTGCTGCCGCGTTCTTTCGAAATTAAATCGAAAGAACATGACGGTTTTCTCGACCGCGATAAACCCCATTTTATGAGGAATAACACTTTTTTTCGAAAGAGCTCTTTCAAAAAAGGCATTATTGAATGCAAACAGAGCTTTTTCAAAAGAGAGCATCCAGTCTGCCTGGCTGCTCTCTTGAAAAAGCGGCTCGCTTTTTCAAAAGTAGTGGTTGCAGTCTAGATGCTCTCTTTCAAAAGAAGCTTGTGGTCTAGATGTAGCCTGAGTAATTAGGGAAAAGGCTCAAACTGAGCTATACAGTTCTGTTTATGATAATCAGTTGAATAGGCACAATGTTTTACCAGAGAGAGGCAGATGTCCCTTACTTGTCCATGGAGTAGCACAGGGATATACAACATTTGTCAACCTCAGGACTTCATTAGCTTCATTACCAAACAGCTACAGAGCCTCACCTAATTTACATGCGTTAACGTCTGTTTTAATGAGGAGGTTAGCCATGAACTACATTGTAGATCCCAGAGGTCCACATTTGGACTATTTGGTGCACATTGGCTGTTCATGTTCGGGACTTTGTGTGCTGATTGCTAAAATCAATTATGCCATTCTATAGGTACGTCTAGACTACATGCCTTTTTGGAAAAAACGTGTCTAGACTATAACCGGTACTTTTGAAAAAGCAAGCTGCTTTGTCAAAAGAGAGCACTCAGGCAGTCTGGATGCTCTCTTTCGAAAAAGCATAGTTTACATTACATAGCACCTTTTTTTTTGAAAGAGCACTTTTGAAAAAAGGAATTATTCCTCACAAAACGATGTTTTCCACAGTCAAAAAAACTGCCACGTTCTTTTGATTTACTTTTGAAAGAACATGGCAGCAGTCTAGGTGCAGGGGAAGTTTTTTCAAAAAAAGGCCACTTTTTTTGGAAAAAATCCTGTAGTCTAGACACACCCTAACAAAGTGGAAGTCTATATTTAGTGGGCTTGACTCATGAAGCACTCCAAGACAATTTTGGCGATATCTCATCCACTTTGTGTATTTATTTTATTTAAATGGTGCTGCTCTGTTAATTTTTTGTGTATTTCCTTTCTCCTCTTTCCCTGCTTTGTTTTGTTATGATCAGGATTTTCTTTTACATGCCTAATCGGAGTAATTGTGCGTGCAAACAAGACCCATATTTTGCAAGCGTAAAATGCTGAATACATGGACCAAAAATAACAAAAAAAAATTGTTGTGCAAATTCGGGAAACTAGATACATTCAGCTACATTGCACTCACAAAGTATGTCCAGGTCTTTGAATAAGAATTGAATTTGGCCTTTTCCTCCTAGTTCCCTCATTTCAAGAAAGGAAAACCAAATCTAATGAGTGCAATGATGTGTCAAATAAAAGATCACCAAATTTGATGGATTTTTCTCCACTTTATATTGCTTTACAAAGTCCACGTACTTCTTTATAGATTTTAAAGTGTGTTTTTGAATGATTAACTTTAGAAAAATAAAGTCAGTGCTAGGAAGCCAGCATTCATGGGAACCCTCCAATAAGAAAGTGGTTTCTTGTCTAAACAGACATGTGTGCATGGTGGAGGGAAAGCGCACAGATTTCAACCAAGGGGTTATTTACGAACTAATGAGTGAAACAAATTATAAGTTTTAAAAATACATTGACAATACCCTATTAAGTACAGAGCACCTGTCAAAATGTATCCGTCTTAAACTTTTGTTTGTGCCATAATATGAAAGTATTTGTATGCAGTATTCTTCCTTCCAAATCTCATATAGAATTCTATTGAAATCATTAGGAAAGCACCTTCCTCAGAGCAATTAAAAGTGCATTATTTAATTAATAGTTAATGCTTAGGAAAACTTAATCTTGTATAAGAAGTATTTGAGTGTGTCCCTGTGTTATGCAGGATATTAGACTACATAATCCAAATTTTTTTTGCCCTTAAATTTATGAATCTACCAGTTTTACATACTTATTAGTTTTATAACAATGAGTTGTCGTGTGGCACCTAAGGACTCTTGTACACAGCAGTGTGATTTTGGAATAACTGAGGTGTCTACACTCCAGGCCTTCGTTTTGAAATAATGTTGAGTTGGAGGACTTCTTATTCAGACTCATGGTAATCCTCATTTTACCTGGAGTAAGAGAAGACGAAGGAAGAGAGTTCTTCCTTTGACTTCCGGCTGTGTAGACAGCGCCAAAACCCAAATTAAGCTATTTTGACTCAGCTATGCTATTGACCTTAATTCAATATTAGCCCTGCTGTGTAGATGTATCCTTAGAGACTAGCAAAAATATATGATACAAGTTCAACCTCTTAAATCTGGGACTCTCTGGTCTGGCAACATCCATGGCCTGGAGCCCCACCAGCAGGGCCAACGGCGGCTGGGATTCCCAGCCCAGGGACCCCCATCCAGGCAGGGAAACATGGGGACCCTGGGCCAGGTGGAGGTAGCAGTGGTGCCGGGAATCCCCTTCCTCGGGGGGGCTGGTGGGGAGCCTTGCCTAGCAGGACACAAGTGAGGCCATGGTGGCTGTGGTGTTCTGTACCTGGAGAGACCCAGGTAGCCCACTGCCCAAGCCCTAGTCTGGCAGCAGCAGAGCTGCAGCCCAGTTGCATTGGCCCAGGAGCAGATTCAGCCCCAGGGAGAGGAAGAGGGCATGGAGGACAGTTGTAGGAGACCTCCCTGGTCTGGCAAATTCTTTCTTCCTGGCCAGGTGAGGTCTAATATAAGATTAACCTGTATCATGAGCTTTCATGGGTAAAAAAACAAACAAAAACAAAACAAAGCAAAACCCTGCTGATATATATTTTAGTCTCTAAGGTGCCACAGGATTACTCGTTTTGAAGTTAAAGACTAATTCAGTTATCCTTCTGAGACTTTATATCAATTTTGTCGTTGGAGTACATGAAAAATTGCTCCACATTATCTCATTTCTATACATTCACGTCTGTAAAATTTAACAGCCACATTTCTATCTTCCAGATCAGGGGTGGGCAATAATTTTTTGCCAGGAACCACTTCAAAAATTTCTGAAGTGGCCCCGGGCTGCCCGGAAGGGGCGGGGCCTCGAGTGGAAGGAGCAGGGCTGGGATACTTCTGGGTTTCCCTACCACCAGCCCATAACTGGTCTGGGAGTAGGGGAATGCCTTTGCCTGCCTGCCCCTACTTCCCCCTAGGTGCCCATGCCCCTGGCTGGGAAGAGACTTTCCAACCTTGCCTGCCCCCAGGCCAATCAGGGCCTGAGGGTGGGGGAGCATGCAAAGTGTGTCTGCTCTGTCTCCACCCTGCATGGTGCTTAAAAGTGCCATGCAGTCCTGGCAGGGCAGGAGGAGGCTTCATATGCTCCCCAGACCAGTCAGTGCCTGGGGGTAGGGGAGCATGCAAAGTCTCCTCCCACCCTGCCAGGTGCATGTGGCACCTCTAAATGCCACATGCTCCTCACAGAGTGGGGCCAGGGCAGAGGAAACTTTGCATGCTCCTCTGCCCCTAGGCCCTGATTTGCTTGGGGGCGGAGGACAATGTGAAGCCTCCTCCCACCCTGCCAGGAGCACATGGGGCTTTTAAGTGCTGCCTACTGCTTGCAGGGCGGGGACAGAGTGGAGGAAACTTTGCACACTTCCCTGCTCCCAGGCCTTGATTGGCCTGGGGGCAGGGGAGCACAGGAAGCCTCCTCCAGCTCTGACAGGAGCGCCTGGCGCTTACAAGCACCATGTGCTCCTGGCAGAGCAGAAGAAACTTGGAGGATGGAGGGGGTGTGTCATGGAAAAAAAGGGAGAATCATCATGATCATACTTAATATGTGGAGACTGAAAGTCTTTGTGCCATCCATACTAGTGATGGAAGATGTATTATATTTGACACTCCTCAAGAGCTAAAATATGATGAATAAGCTTGTGGTGGTATTGTGACTAGACAAATGAACTGAGGTGTGTGTTTAGTATGCAATTTGACTGAGGCATGATTACATTGCCTGTGGGTACCCTACCTCATGCTACCCCCTTTCTTCATCTCATTAACCTCTTGTACATTTTCATAACTTAGCTCCTGATTCTGTACTTCATGGCATGTGGTTAGATTTCTGTGACAGCTCAGGGCCCTATTGACTTTAATAGGATACCACATGGGTGCAGCAGTTGATCTTCACAATTTCAGGATCAGTGACCTACGTTATGAGCTCTATGAGGCAGGGACTATGGTTTTACACACTCTACAAAGCCCTAGCTAGGATGATTTTGTTGGGGTTGGTCCTGCTTTGGGCGGAGGGTTGGACTTGATGACCACCTGACATCTATTCTGATGCTACAATTCTATGATAGCTACCCCAATAGCATCCTTGATTGTGGCCTCTAGGTGCTACTGTAACACAAATAAATGTTTTATCAATCTTTACTGAATAGTTGTACTCATGGGATTGAACGTTACATCTGGTAGTGTTTTCATAAAATCAATAAACCATCTGTATGGGTGACAGGAGAGGGATCATGTGAGAATTACCTGTTGTGTTTCCTCCTGCTGGGGCAGCTGGTATTGGCTACTGTCAGCAGACAGGATCCTGGGCTAGATGGACCTTTGATCTGACCTAGTATGGCCATTCTTATGTATGCAACTAGAATTTGTTTTTGTTGGTTTTGGAGCGAGATCCTCCCCCATACATGCTTACTTATTAGAGGTTACCTTGTATGTTAAACCTGACCAAAATTACAATATTAACTATAAAGCTAACAGAGAAATAGTCACTTCTTACTCTATGGTGTGATGACGTTCTTACCTCAAGCAAAGATTAATTAGACTAGTTAAGCTATACACTGCACCATGGTGTGCTAAGGCCTAAATGCTGATGAAATCCCATTGGAGGAGAATCTGAGTTGGGTTTATACAGATAGACAATTGGCAGCAAAAAGGGACTGCAGATGAAATGGTCTGCAGTCACTCCCTGGAAGAAGAGAGGTGTATTTTGGATCTACAGAGCCAAGTAATCTGTGGAGAAGTAGGAAGGAGCCCAGGGAAAGAGCAACATGGTCTGGGAGAAAGCATGATGCCATTGCTAGAGATAGGGTCTCTGGATTGTAACCTAGAGTTGAGAGTGGGCACAGAAGAAGTGGCATGGTCATGGCAACAAAGAGAAGACGGCCATTTAAGAGATGCCAATAGTGACTTGGTGAGTTGGTTGAGTTATGAAGGAGGTGCACCCTGAGTACCAGAAAAAGAGAGAGAGCATGGAAGAAAGAACCACCAGAAGGGGGCATCAGACCTGCAATCAGCTAATCTTCAGAGCAACCAGAAGATGTGCTAGTGCAGAGTAGACCCCACTACTATGGGGACATAATCATATATAAGCCTGCAGTTTTTTAATTCTGCATTTTCATCTATCTCTAAAGCAGAGGACAGGTGCTACTGCCTCTGCTGTGAATATAAATACTGTTATCTCTTTCAAATATCACCACACTTTATAAGAAAAGAGTCATTCAGACTTTCAAGGTAGTAAAGATAGTTGAAGCAGTTCAGTGTATAATCTTAGACAAAGTCAGATTTTTAATGTTTACCTACCTACCACGGGTAATGTGAGAATTAATTCATACATGTGTAGCCCAAGATCCAGTGTGCTTCAACAGCAGCCCTGGGAACTACAAGTTGTGGATTACAGACTGTGACATAAAAGAACTTTTATGGAGAGAACTTCTTGGTTCCTGCCAGGATGTACCTTCTGCAGGGACTGAGCTAGAAGCAGCATGCAGGCTGCCTGCACAGAGGAGGGGCTGCTGAACTGTGATCCTGTTGTATTTTTTTGTTTGTTTTGTTTACAGGTAGGACCAAAAAGGGCTATAGAGCACCCTGTGAGGCATTCAAGTGACACAAAGGGACAACATGGACTTGGTTGTTGTGGGGCTTAGTTGCTGTGGGAGTTAAGAACATGCTTGTAAGGGGGGTTGTGTTGTGACTGTGCTGGAAGCAGCATCTAGGCTGCATTCAGAGAGAGGAGAGACTGCTGTACTGTGATCCTGTTAAGTGGGATGTTTTTATTCTTTTTTTTTTTTTAAAAAAAAAAGCTTGTTCCTGGTGGTTTGTCCTAGTGGGTCTCATCTGAGGCATACAGACACTAATACACAATGCAAAGCACACCAGGAAACCTCTGTTCTACCCTCCCGCAGTTGTGTAAGAAGTCACAAGGCTTCACCTATGCTGAATAACCTCACACTGGGGGTATGTCTACACTACAAAGTTAGTTCGAACTAACTTAGTTCGAATTAGTTAATTCGAACTAAGCTAGTTCGAACTAACGCGTCTAGAACTAAAAACTAGTTCGAACTAGCGTTTTGCTAGTTCGAACTAGCAAGTCCACATTGAGTGGACTCTGAACAGGGCTTAAGGATGGCCGGAAGCAGTGCCGGCAGGGCATAAAAGGAGGACTTAGAGCATGGAGATGCTGTCTCAGGCTAGCTGAGGGCTGCGCTTAAAGGGTCCCGACCCCCACCCCGGACACACAGCTCTAAGGGGTGCCCCGCTTGCAAAGAAGTTCTGGCTTGGAGTGCCCTGAGTGCCCACACTGGGCACATCACACCACTCGGCCATCAGCCCTGCTGCACTTGCCGCAGGCTGCCATCTGGGGAGAGGGGGCAATTGGGGGGCTGCAGGAGAGCTTCCACCCCCAGAAGCCCGCAGAGCCAGCCCAGTCCTCCCCATCGGGGGCTCGTACCCCATTCCTCCCTCACCTCCTTCCACTTACCCTTCCTTAGCCCCCCTTCTTATTGATGTACAAAATAAAGATAACGTTTCTTCCAACATTGACTCTGTCTTTATTGAAAAAAAACTGGGGGAGACTGGGAAAAGGAGGTGGGAGAGGGGAAGAGAAAGGCTGGGAGAGGGGAGGGCAACTAACATGATCAGGGGTTGGGAACAGGTCCCAGATGAAGAGAGGCTACAGAGACTGGGACTGTTCAGCTTAGAAAAGAGGAGACGGAGGGGGGACAGGATAGAGGTCTCTAAAAGCAGGGGTTGGGTGGAGAGGGTGCATTCAGAAAAGTTCTTCCTGAGTTCCCATAAAGAAGGACTAGAGGACACCAAAGGAAAGGAATGGGTAGCAGGCTTGAAACTAGTAAGAGAAAGTTGTTGTTCTTGACAAAGCAAATAGTTAACCTGTGGAACTCCTTGCTGCAGGAGGCTGTGAAGGCTACAACTAGAACAGAGTTTAAAGGGAAGTGAGATAAAGTGATGGAGGTTGGGTCCATGGAGTCCTATTAGCCAGAGGGTAGGAGTGGAGTCCCTGCCCAAAGTTTGTGGAAGGCTGGAGAGGGATTGCACGAGACAAATGGCTTGGTCATTGTCTTCGGTCCATCCCCTCCAGGGTCCCTAGGGTTGGCCTCTGTCGGCAGACAGGCTACTGGGCTAGATGGACCTTTGGTCTGACCCAGTACGGCCATTGTAAGCTCAGGGCTCAGTGTCGGGGGTCTCAGTGGACCCCCTTGATTTTCATGCACACCTGCTCCTGGGTGGCCAGGCTGGCAGCTCTCCTGCCCTAGACGGCCACTTTCCTGTGCCTAGTGCGGAGATCGTGGACGAGGTCCACGATGTCCGCACTAGCCCAGGAAGGTGCCCGCCTCTTGCGGTCCAGGGCAAGCTCCCGGGAGCCGCCAGCCTGGTCCCGGCAAGAGGGGGTGGGCTGGGGGGCATCGGGTGGGTGGCTCTGTGCCGTGCCAGGTGCAGGGTCTGCTGGCTGGGTGCTGGCAGGCTTGCACCTGGCACGGGCACCGTAGCCAGCCCGTGCCCCTTTAAGGGGTCCGGGGCCGGGAGGGGGGCATAGAGTTTCCCTGGTGTTGGCCAGAGTGGCCACCAGGGAAACCTGGGGAGGGCTAGCCTCCCACTAGTTCGAACTAAAGGGCTACACAGCCCTTAGTTCGAACTAGCTAGTTCGAACTAGGCGTTAGTCCTCGTAAAATGAGGTTTACCTAGTTCGAACTAAGCGCTCCGCTAGTTCGATTCAAATTCGAACTAGCGGAGCGCTAGTGTAGCACCTATTAAAGTTAGTTCGAACTAACGTCCGTTAGTTCGAACTAACTTTGTAGTGTAGACATACCCTGGGCTAGTGAAGAGGAGGTTACGAATGTAAAGGCTTGGATATCGTAGTATGGTATAGGTCCAGCATATGAGAATTTTCAACCATTTTGTATAATTGGAGCCTGTAGGTGAATGTAGATGAAAGTGAATGAGTTCACTGTGTAAATGTGTTATGTATATCATATTGGTACAGTTTTGAACCATGTTGACCCATTAACTGTTTGAGGCCAGAAGATATTTCTGGGAGTGCATACTGCGGCTGGCAATGGAATGGGGGTGGAGAAATGATAATTTTGAGAAGGCAATGGAGCCAGTCAGCTGAGAGTGCACTTTGATTCAGTGACATATTTGCATATCTGCATATTTGTGAAGCTCATTCACCCATGCTAAAAGGCAACTCTCAGGACTACAAGTAACAATCATTTTGACACTAGAGCTAAATTACAGCACAAACCAAGTTCAATATATGTTGCTTTTGTTATAGTCAGTGATAAATTTTAGTCTGTAACTCTTCTCTGTTATGTCTGAACTATCACTTTACCTGCTAGAAACTAACTATAAACAATTGGATTCTGGAGTTCAGCAAATGCAAAATAAATAAATAAATGAATAAAATAAAGGTTAGAACATTTGTGAAACTGAAGTTACACAAATTGCACAATGATGTCAATATAGTGAGAGTGCGCTGTTAACCAGATTCTGCCAGGTTTAACAGTGTTGATTGTCCTATCAGGAGAGAATAGGAGTGTGTTCTTCAGCATTCAAAAGAATGATGAGCATTTAGAAAGAGAGGTGACCACCGGTGTCATCATTTGTTTAGGCATTGGGTATGCCTGGATCTGGATGTGGGACCCCGTGCACAGCAGACACATAAAGTATCCACCACACAGCAGAATGGGCTGCATGAACTGAGAGCAGCTGTGAAAGTTGGCATATTGTGATACCCAGGGCTGCCTACCCTCACAGATGAGGCTGGCATGAGACTACAGGAATGAGTATGGGATAATGCTAACAAGGCTGAATTAATCTGCATATATTACAAAGAAAGACCAGAATACTTGCATAATAACAAATCTGGAAAGTAGGTCCAAGGGAACACCTTCACTTTACTGGGGAATGAGAAGACAGCTGCAAACATTTTTGGCAAAAAGTACATCTGCATATGTGAATCAGCCATTGTTTAGCCCCTGTTGCTTTGCACTTCAGTAATGAATGAGATGCTGTCAAAACTTACTCTGGGTCACAGTTATAGCACATCTTTTGGTTCACTTCAGGAACCTGGAGAAGAAACAAGTAAGCCTTTCACCTAAAAAAAAAAATTATGGTATGATGAAAACATTGTAGAGGACTTATATTCAAATGTCCCCAGGCAATATAGATGGATATGTTTGAATATTATTTATTAAAAATGTTTCCCCTCTGAGAAATACTCTTTTCCTCCAACTATCAGTTGATATTATGCCTGGCAACAGTAAAGAAGTAACAGTTTAAATATGTTCCCATGAATAGATTTGTATACTCTGAGCATGCTCAGTAAGCCAATTGCTTATTATGTTATAGAATTTCTGCTTTAGGGTGATGAAAGTGGATAGAGAAAGCTCAAGACCAAAGAAAGGGAAATAGATGGGAAGAAGTGTCTTGCCATAAGCAATGTTTTTTTTTAATTATATCTAAAGATTTCTCTAAGCCCCAAACATTGTATACTATCTGTCCTTGGGGAACCACAACTGGACCATTATTGGAATTGCTTTCTTCATGTTGTTTTAACTTTGGACAAGCATTGTACAATGTTTATAGAAACTCAGAGAACCCATCCTCAGCTGTACATTTAGTAAAGGACATACGGTAGGTGGTGCCCAGAGAGAAAGTATCTTATAACACATGATGACGAACCACTGATTTGGAATTGATAGGGGTCCTTAACTTCACTTTTATGCAATAAATTTATTTGATCCCAGAGCCAAGAATTTAACCAAACAGGCAGATAATTACATGGCAATCAAGTGAAGAAACTGGGAAAAAAATAATCAAGATCCCTGTTGCAGAAAGCAAGAATATAAATTACAGAACAAATGACTAATCTTGAAAACAGAAAGCAATATACTAAATAAAAGACTATTTCTTTCAAAAATCTACTATTAATACAACATTAAGTTAAATGATGACCCAATTAAAAGTAAGGAAATGCACAGTAAAGACAGAAAATTCAACCTGAATGACGATCAAGCATTGCTCGGGTCCTTAACTCAATTAATTTTTGTTTTTCTTCACTTAAATCATTTTTCTGAGGTGGGACTGGGATGAGGGTTCAGTATTCAGACTGTCTCAGAGAGGGGGACTGTTCAATATTCAGACTGTCTCATCACAGCAGCTTGGGGCCAGATGAGCAGTGCCTCTCTCTGGCTGATGAAGCTCCAGCGGGCACAGCTGGGGGAGGGGTGTATGTCCTCTGGCTGGGTCAGGTCCAGATTTTTCTGTCCCCTGTGCTCCCCAGCCAGAGTGCATAATGCAGCAAAATGCACTTGCCCGTCACACCCTAATGAAGGGGAACAGTCAACAATGTTCCTGTATGAATCAGTGGTAGGGAAGCATCAGCACCCTGGCCCTCACAAAGGGAATCTGGGGGGTAGGTGGAAGGCTCTGGGCTACGGCAGTCCTGGATGGAGTGTGTGTGTTCTCCAGCAAGACCGTTTCACCTGCCTGGTGATTCTGTTTCTTTTCTATATGGATTTCTGAGAAGCAATCCCATTCTAGGCACATCCCAGTCTACTGGCACAATCAAGCCCTTACCTTGCTTTAAGTTGTGATAAGAAGCTGTATACTGAAATTGGTGGACCTAACTCTTATCTTTTAGGAGGAGTTCTTGAATTAACAGACTCTCTCAACCAGTCTGGTACACTCTGGTCCAGCAATATCCGTGGTCTGGCATGATTTTAGTTAGCTGGATGTCCACTTGTCATAGTTGTGACCAAGTTTCCCATGGTCCCATAAAGTTTGTTTACCGCCAGATGTCATGGCTCTCAGTGTTCTGTGCTGTTATTCAGCTCTAATTTACCCCCAAATGTCTTCTAAGAGACAAGTAAGCAATAATCTTGAGTGCTTGAATTCTTAAAACTAGCATTGCATTAATACTGGTTAAAAATACCAAAGGAACCTATAAGTTCAATTTTTTTGTTCAGTTCTTAAATAGTACACAACCATTTTTACTTAATATTTATATTACATGTATATTAAAAGCATAAGGGGAAATGTTAAAAGTATTTAAATGACTCCTTATTGCTCAAATCAATTTAAAAATTTACCTTAGGGTACGTCTAGACTACCGCGTTTTGTCGACGGAAGTTTTGTCGACAGATACTGTCGACAAAACTTCCGTCGACAATTTGCGTCCAGACACATGGAGTTCTGTCGACAAAGCAAGCCGCTTTGTCGACAGAACCCCGTAGTCTGGACGCAACGTTACAGGCAATAACACCTTCTGTCGACAGAACTCTGTCGACAGAAGGTGTTTTGCCTCGTAACATGAGGTATACCAGCGTCGACAAAACCGCGGAGTTCTGTCGACGTTATGTCGACAGAACTCCGCGGTAGTGTAGATGCTGGTATTGTTTTGTCGACAAAAGTCCACTTTTGTCGACAAAACTAGGTAGTCTAGACACACCCTTAGACTCATTTTTAGGAGGATGTTTTAATTTTAATACTACAGGTTAGAATTTCACAAATATTTAAATACCACTTAAGTACGTGCCATGAGCTAATAAATAGCAGTAATAGTTACTGTATTTATCAGAAAAAATATTTTAATACTCTCTTAATCTAGCCATACTCACTATTGTCCTAAGAAAGCCATCATTATGTCCTCATTTAGTAGACTATACTATGATTACATTTTACACTTATAAAGCAACTTTAACTACCTCATCCCCGCTTACCAGATTACTATACAGGTTACACCACTGACCTTTAGCAGTCTCTGGGGTGGAGAGTGGCAACCATCTAGCATATGAGACTGTACAAAATAGGGATGAGGAAGGAAACCTTTTCTACATGATAATGGGACAAACACTTAATCTATATCTATACTGATCAGAGAGGGCTTCATTTATAAAGTTCTTGTTTTAAAAAAGTACTTCTGGACTGCACCCATGGTTGCACTTGTAACAGTGGTAGTTTTAATGAGCACCTATCCTTTGTATTCATATACTTCACAATGCTGAATTAGAGGCATGTGATAAATAATTGCACATTACATAATGTGTTTTATGCACCTACTTAAAAATACTGACAACATAAGGAGATACAGATCTCAAAATGAGAATTTAACTTTTTTTCTTGTAGGCATGAAAATTACAGCTAGAAAATCTGTGGAGGATTTGGTGTATAGAAAATCTACTCAAAGAGATGACTTTTGCTAAATAGCCCTTTCCTCCCCTCCCCATATAAAATCTGTGGATGCATAATATTGAATCAGAATGTTGAACATTAATATGTGAATGTCTGGAATATTTGACAAAGTGCATTTCAGATTTTAAAAAAAAAAACCCAACCCTGAAGATGCATTAAGATAATTGCAGTAGTCTAATTAGACTTTCTCCTAAAAATGGCTTGTCTACAAGTTGTTTAATAGATGAAGGATTTTAAAGGGTTATAGAGAAACAGTTACAGTAATCAGAGAAGAAAAAGTGCAGAAGGTATCACGAAGCCTCATAATTAAACTGAAGCTTACAGCTCAATTAAATTTGAGTATCATTATGCATAAAACATCAGTGGGCATCAGGAGTCCAATAAAAAGAGATGCTATCAATGTTAACAACCAAAAGGTAAGACATAATATAGATTGGACCAAGTCTTCCAGATAAAGTCAAGGAAAACTGTCAATAAATTTGAAGTACAATCAGAACAGTCTCTCATAAGCTGATTAATACGTGTTTGACATTGCAGATATAACTATTGCATGATATTATATTTGCATAGGTTTATGCAAAACACACTAAATTATTTTTTGGGAAAATAAACAAGGTTGATTTATATGATACAAACAAGAAAGGAGGAGACACCTTTGTCAATGCATCACTTCTAACTTTTTTAACCTCATGTGATATTTTTTTATATTTAGACTTGGAAAGAGTGACCTTGATTTTGATTTACTTTTGTGAAGCATTAGTGATTAGTTATATAAAATGGTACTGCTCTCTGTGTCAGGTACAAATAATCTTGTATCTCCATTGTAAACGTGTGGCAAATACTATGTAAAGGTGCAATAATTGGATGATCAGTCAGATTACATGGAATTGTAAGTACATTTAGTTACTCAAGACAGAGCTCCCTCTGTTTAAGGCTGTTCTTAGTAGCCAATTGTTTTGCATTAAAGTCATGTGCATGCTACAGCATGTTTGCTTTTATGTACCTCAAGGGAGTTGAGAGCTAGACACCATTAAACCTGTTATGAAAAGCTTTGTAACAGAAAGGGTGGCATTGTAGTTCAAAGATTAATGAGATTGAAATTTGAAGCATTTAGATCTTTTTCTATCCATTTTAGATCTCATGTTAAGATTCAATTTCAGAACGGATATGCTAGAAGATTATCATATATTGGAAAAATATACACTAGAAAATCCACATGGTGGAAATTATTTCATTGTGATTTTACAAATACATATTTGCAATACACTGTAGCTTTTTATGTATTTTTTTCTCTGTCAGAGCAGTTTCTTGAATATCAACTAATAAATTAAGAACACATTGCCTTTTACAATCAGTGTTTTGGTAATGGGAAAGTTAAGTTAATGAGTGGTAGGAGATGTAGAGAAGCAATGTTCCTAGAGGTAATAGAGTATCACAGAGAGAGGGAGGAAATCTTGGCCTGAAATGTGTTTCATACAGATAGCATAACACTCAGTTACTGTCAGATTAATACCAGTGGGTTCACTTGTCCTTTCTTTTTGCTGCATCTGTATCTCTCCAGGATAAGAGTAGCTTGGATTGGTAAACACAAGTGCCTGACAATTCCAGTTAGGGTGAAACATGCTGTTGGGGGGGAAATCCACAGATTTAGTGATGTGGAAATATCTTCAGATAGTAGGTAAGAAGCCGTAGGTGTTGCTGACAAAGGCACACATTTGGATTCAAATTACTCCTTCCCATATATGTGTTCAACTCCCACACGTATCAATAGGAGTTATATGTTCATATTTAAGGGATAAATTAAGCCCCCTCTGTATGAATATCACCCATATTTGCCTCTTTTTTGAGCACTGGTCCAATGGGAAGGATAGTCATGTAGAGAACAGAGTCTCAGATCAGATGATCTATTTGACTATGCCTTAATTAGCCACACACTTTTTCTAATGAAAATGTAAGTACTAATGATCGAACTAAGAAGGACCTATAATTCTATGTAGAAATTCATTTCTGATTTAGGAACATTAGTTAGAGGTTTAAGATGAAATCAGTTGTTGAGTTTGTGGCATTGAACATACATTTAAGTGAAAGAAAAAAACTTCTTACTTACACATGAACAGTATGTGTATGTATATAACACCTCTGTACACACAAAATATTTTAAATTCTGATTAGAGCTAATATGAACATGGTTACCACTTCTGAAATTGGTGAACATTTGGTAGTTCACTGAAAAAAATATCATTAGTGGATGCATGCAAAGAAGCTTGTAAGCATAACAAATTCAGCTCAGGGCAGGAAAGACCTGAGTAGCTCAAATAGCACAGATCCAATTTCTCTCATATGGTGCCCCTAATTTTAGTCATAAATGCTCCAGTACACTACTTCTGCTAATAATGGGTACACCTACACTGCAGGACTTAACTCAAAAATAAGCTACACAAATTGAGCTACGTCAATTGCGTATCGTATTTCAAAACAGCTTATTTCAAAATAGGGAGCGTCTATACAGCACTTATTTCAAAATTGAGCACTCTTCCTCCGACTTCCCTTATTCCTCATACAGTGAGGGTTACAGGAGTCAGAGTAAGAAGTCCTCCAGCTTTAACAGTATTTTAACACTGTTTTGAAATAACTGCCTGCTGTGGAGATACGGACTAAGTTATTTTGGAATAGCACTAGTTATTTTGAAATAGTGTGGCAGTGTAGACATACCCAATGTGAATAAAATCTTGGTGGATGTATTTCAGTGAATATGCAGCTGACCAAAGAGGCACGTAGAGTGGGGATATTTTCCCAATTTGGGGTCTTCTAGAAACCAACATGGAAGCTTCTACACAGGCCAATGAAGACCAGGACTGAAATCCTAGCCCCCTGAAATCAATGACAAAAAACCCATTGAATTAATTAGAGGCAGAATCTTAGGGTATGTCTAGACTACATGCCTCTGGCAACAGAGGCATGTAGATTAGGCTACCAGACATAGTAAAATGAAGCGGCGATTTAAATAATCGCCCCTTCATTTAAATTTACATGGCTGCCGCGCTGAGCTGACAAACAGCTGATCAGCTGTTTGTCGGCTCAGCGCGATAGTCTGGACGCTCCCCTGTTAGAGAGAAGCTCTAGGATGTGTACAAGGGGACAGAGGGCATATGTATATGTATTTCTAGGCATATGCACTTTGTTGCCTGGAGGTCAGCTTTTGAAATTCAGACACGTGTTTACTTGTTATTCTCTTGAAGAAAGGTGGTGTTCTTTGTGAATAAGGATGTCAGAATCTGGCCCCAGGGGATTACAGTACTGTGTGTAATGCTGTGTTTAAGTTGCTTTTACAGTAGTCAGCTTTTGTCTTGTAATTCTTGAGTCAGGTCTATCCTTACTGTTAAAGGGAACGTGGGGTCAAGTTCACCTATAGTGTAATTTCATTAATGTTGAGAGTTCTAGGAGGGATGAATTTGACTTATCCTAAATAAAACTGTACAATGTACCTAATCCCCTGCTACAAAATTCTGTTATAATATGATTGGAAGTACCCTTAAAAGAATTGTTTTTGAATTTGATATTATTTTAGCTTTTTTGTTTTACCATTTAGAATACATAGGATATTGGATACAAGAAAGAGTGTAACCATAATGTCAAGGGTCTCACTAAACCCACAAAAGCAAGCAAATTCCATGACCCGTCCTTTCCTAGGTTTTGCAGTATATATTCTGATATCTAATGTTCTGACTACATTATAATACCCTGACCTAAATGAGTTGAGGAGGAAGTGCCCATATTTCATCTTCAGTTTCTTTAACCTTTCTAACAAAATGCTTTTAGTAACATGGAGAAAAGGTATTATAATAACATTATATAAAAACCAGGTTTCCTACTGTCAAGCCAGTGGGTATTATCTTACATTTGGGAGGTAGAAAGCATATTGGTTGAAAACATTTATAATATTTAAAAAAAAACTACATGGAATCATAAAAATTGGGAGGAGTCCTCTAAATCTTTTATAGAATCATAGAATACTAGAACTGAAAGGGACCTTGAGAGGCCAAGCCTAGTCCCCTGCCCTCACAGCAGGACCAAGCACCATCTAGATCATCCCTGATGTCTATCTAACCTACTCTTAAACAGTTACAGTGATGGAGATTCTACAACCTCCCTAGACAATTTATTCCACCCTCACAGGAAGTTTTTCCTAATGACCAATCTAAACCATCCTTGCTGCAATTTAAGCCCATTTTTTCTTGTCCTACAGAGGCCAAGGAGAAAAATTTTTCTCCCTCCACCTTGTCCCCTTTTTAGATACTTGAAAACTGCCATCATGTCCCCTCTTTAGTCTTCTCTTTTCTAAACTAAGCAAACACAATTTTTTGTCTTCTCTCAGAGATCCTATTTTCTAGGCCTTTAATCATTTTTGTTGGGCTTCTCTGGACCTTCTCCAACTTTTCTGCATTTTTTTCTTGAAATGTGGTGCCCAGAACTGGGCGCACTACTCCAACTGAGGCTTAATCAGTGCAGAGTAGAAAGAAAGAATTACTCCTCCGGTATTGCTCACAACACTCCTGTTAATGTGTCCCAGAATCATGTTTGCTTTTTTTGCAACAGTATCACACTGTTTACTCATATTTGGCTTGTGGTCCACTGTGACCCGTAGACCGCTTTCTGCAGTATTCCTTAGACAGTTGCTTCCCACATCTATATTCCATTTATAAAATGGTTAATCAGATTATCTTTACCTACTCTGTATAGTACAGTGAACTTATAATTCACAGCTATGGGTTCAAGAGGTATTCTCCAAAGATGGTCAGAGAAACAGTTGGAACACTGGAAAGAAAAGGGAAAACCATGTCCAAGTAATCTTTTTCTTTTAATTTTCCCCCCATTGTAATGTCCTTGTGTTGTAACACCAAAGGAATTTTAATCTTATTCTCCTCGATACAAAGGAAAAATCTTCATTGGAATATACAGTAGAACAATAATTATCATAATAGCTTGCTACTTTTACTGAGAATTTTCACTTCCACTCCCTTCCCTCTCTATTCTGCAAAATTAACAGCTGGTCAGTGTTGAAAGAAATCAATGGTTTATTCCTCTCTTCCCCTCTCGTTCTTTTAATGACAAACTAACAACGGTCACACAACTCACCAATGCATTCCAAAGATTTTATGCTGTCATCATAAAACCCTGACTGTAGCAGAAACTGTCTGGCATTGGACATAGCCCAAGTGACCCCAAACTCTCACAGAGATCCCTAGTGATCAGAGAAAGAAAAATACAGTAAAAATAGAGAAATATGTAAACTGCTTAAGTGACAGAAAAATACTCTCTAGAGGACATCATTCATTTCTTTTCAGTCTTTCATGACTGTCAGAGGTACCAGCTCTCTGAACTTGTCTCTTGTTTTTGTTTAACAGGAAATAGTGGAAGTCACTAGTCACTTTAAAAGTCAAATTAATGAAAAAGTCAGGTCATATCCCCAAATTCTACAGTTAGATCAGCACATTATCACTATTTAGACAACATGCAAAATTTAACCCTTTCTAGTGCTCCTAGATAAACTCCTCTGATCAGACTTCTGTTTCCTCTGCTTCAGCTGAACTGAAGCCGGAGATTTTGTTTCAAGGTAAACCAACAATAAGGTTTTCATAAACACAGACAAGTTTTAATAAAGTCCCACATGGAGCAGAAGGAAGTGCCCTATTTGTTTTCTCAGTAGTCTAAATATCAAATGGCTCCGACTTAATTCCCACTTTCTTATACTATCCTGCAAATGTTAATAGGATGAAATCATCAGTGTTCTGCAGAAGGTTCAAATTGTTCTAAGCAAATTGCTCTGAAAACACAAAGAATAAAATTGAGCTTGATAAACTCCACCATAGCCAGTCCTAAACCCAGTTGAAAATGGAGCAAATTTGGGGTAAGGCTGGCAGTAAAACTTTTGCCGAAGAAATCCACCAAGTTTTTACATATGCCACTCAGTTTTTCTATGCCTTTTATGAACTGTGGCATTCCCAGGAGGGAAGAGTAGTGATTTCATTTGAGTGCTACTTCAAGGGCTTAGAAATGGAGAGTAAGAGAAGGATTATGGAAGAGCAAAACTAGATAAATGGTTGAACAGAAAAAATAGGGATTTATTTAGCAGAGGGGTGGGGAAATGGCTGAATCATCCCCTACCTTACTTTGATCTGGCTGTTGGAAAGTCTCCTAGCTTCAGAAACCCCTATAAAGGGCTGGAGCACAAGCAGAGGATTTATTTATTTGATGTGGGAGTTTTGTATTTGTTTTGTGGTGTTTTGGGTTTTTTGGGGGAGGGGCAGGTCAGTGAGGAGATTTTTAAAGCTACATTTTATCAGCAGAGTTTTTGAGGGACTTCATGACTGGAATGGAGAGAGACTCAAAAAGCTGATTACATATAGAGGGGACTAAGGCTAGAAGAAAGAAAGTACACATTGATAATGGTTGGGAAGCTTTTGTGATGTATGATGGTTTTTCTTAAAGCACCAGCTTCTGACATCAGATTCATACTTGAATTTGAGCTTTCATTTAGGGGAAACAAGCTTCTAATTCTGGTGGTTGCAGAGAGAAGCTTGAAAGTGTGAACCTTAAATAGGAGAACACCAAAAAGTACCATAAATATAATAATCTCTAGAGTGTATTTTTCAAATCTCATTGGCTGTGTCTACACTGGGCCACTTATTCCGGAAAATCAGCCGCTTTTCCGGAATAAGCTGCGAGCTGTCTACACTGGCCCTTGAATATCCGGAAAAGCAACGATGCTCTACTGTACAAAATCAGCCGCTATTCCGGAAAAACTATTCTGCTCCCACTCAAGCATAAGTCCTTATTCCGGAACACTGTTCCGGAAAAGGGCCAGTGTAGACAGCCCAGTAGTCTTTTCCGGAAAAAAGCCCCGATCGCGAAAATGGCGATCGGGGCTCTTTTCCGGAAAAGCGCGTCTACATTGGCCACAGACGCTTTTCCGGAAAAAGGGCTTTTCCGGAAAAGCAGCCTGCCAATGTAGTATTCCGTTTTAAGCATTTCCGGAAATTCATGCCAGTGTAGACCCAGCCATTATGTTTTTGAATTCTAGAGGTTGTCAATAATTGCCATCTTCTATAGCCTTTAAACCATTCCATAGAGGTATATTGAAAGGATAGGAATTTCTATTAAATTTGTTATAAAGTTTCCATAAGAGGTAGAAATTTAAATAGAGCACTGTTATCTTCTTGATCAGTTAAAGGTAATGGTGCACCACAATCAGTTTGCAGCCCTCCAATCAGGTCTGCTCATGGGCTGATGAAGAGCTCCAATGAGGCTGCGTTGAATGTGTCCAACTGTAGGATTAGAGTATTTCAAGAAGCAAGAGGACTATTCTTAGGTTTATGCCTCTGCAATATTCTATATTAAATGGCTAGATGGACATTAATGGACAGCCCATATTATGCTGTCATATATAAAATTGAAGTTACATTGACTTCAGTGGGGCTTCTGTGAGAGGTGTGACTCTGGAATTTGACTCAATATCTAGCCAAACTAGAAAAGAGTGTTTTCTGGACATTATTTGATTGAAAAATATTTTACCTATGAATCTGTTGTTGAGATATTCTCTATAGACCTACAATAAATGTACAGTTCATGTAATACTGTTCTGTACTTTTTGAATTCAAATAATTATTTGAGGGGGAAAAAAATCTGATTGACTTCATTGACTGAGAACCATTACTCTGAATTTCTATTTTCTCTCTGTTAAAGGGTAGCTGTCCTATGAAACTAGGCTCAGTGCTCGTGTTCACATTCAGATGATCCCAGCTGGGCCAATTAAGGAGTAGAACAGTGGCTGGAAACATAAGAGACTAGGGATGTTACAGTAGAAACAAAAGTGGTGTAGGCTTACCACTTGACATTTAGCTGGAGAGCTGGGCTCAAGAGAAACCATGTGAAGTTCATGGTGGGAAATTCCTGCTGGAAAGATCTAGGTTTTGCCCAGAAGGACAAGTGGGTGTAGCCGAGGGCACAGAGACAGAGGAGGACTGAAAAAGTGTCCAAGTGAGGCAGAAGACATCAGAGTGCTTTACACTAGGATGATTTGGACTGCTTGGGACTTTTGCTCTGTGGATTCTGTTGATGGACTTGAAGATCAACTTCTATGGAGTTATTAGAGACACAAGCGAAACTAGGGCTAAGCATCAATTTTTAGGCCCCCCCCCCCAAGGCTAACCCCACAATCCTCTTGTAAATCACAATCACAAATGTGATTCGCATTCTCCAGGTAGGTAGCTGAACAAATGGGCAGGTACTATGATCAGCAGTGTTCTCCGTAAGCACATGATTAACTGAATGCCCACAGCTGCTAGCATGTGTTTCTACTAGAGATGCACATCCCCACGTGGGTTGATGCAAGAACAACATTTATTCCGCACATGGCTGGAAACAACTAGAAGGAACATTGATGGTCAGTACTAGCCTTTTCTTGCTTTTAGTTAGCAATTGTTCCTACATGCAGTCTATTCTTCTCCCCATATAATCAGGCCTGTCCAGCTGTGCCTGTATTCCTGAGAGTGGCTAATTCCCGAGGCAGATATCCTGTTCTGAAGTATGTAGACTAGTGAATTCTTCTAATTTAAGTATGTTGAGAAGAATGCGAAAATTATGCTAATCTACTTTTAATTGATTAATTCCACTCCACTTCAGCAGAAAAACACATAACCCCCACTTGAATTCTAACATGTTATAGGCCTATCTATGTACCATCATGGTAGTTTCCTATGCCTTGCAAAAATTAATAAAACTAGCTTTACAGTTCTCTAAGAGGTAAATCAGGAAGACCTGTAAATAATCTCTCCTTTTTGCAGCAGAACTTTTATATCCCTTATACATATCCTTTATTTTTTTGTATTAGTACAAGTTTTCTTTAAAACAAAACAAAATGGTAATTTATCTAGTTTATTTCTTTCAAAATTGTGTTCTTAAAGTACATCTCACAAATAGATTATCTGTCCCTCACAGCAAAGTCTCACAATGGGAGTCTAATAATTGCTCTTTTTCTAATTTCACTAAATGAGTTATAATTATTTTATGTCTGTTTTATGGTTACTGAATAGTATTAACCTAAGCTCTAATTATAATATAGCTCTCAAAGAAATGTATGGACACTGAATTGATGGACTGCCAGCTTATGTAGGAACATCACATAAAGCAGATATACAGCTAATAGTTTAAGGCATAGCATGTTAAAATTCAGGGGCACAGCTTATTCATGAATAAATAACAGGATGTAAATACAGTGACTCTCTTTTTGTACCAGACCAAATAGTCAGGAACATGCACAAATGATGCATGTCTAAAAGTGAATGTACAGATAAAGACAAAAAAAATCATGTCTATTGATGTGATTGGAAGCCTTTATTAGAATTTGCTAATAACGTCAGTCAATATAATAATAATTAATGAATGTCTGTTGAAATATTATGATTTGTAGCATCTTTGACAGAGAAAACACTGAATGATTACTTTGTTACAAAATAACACAACATACCATATCTTTGGTAGGTCTGCATGCAACATATTGCACAGTCACAGTAATTGAAAATTTGTTTTAAAAAGAAATATACAACACAGTATATTGTTATCCAATACTGTTCTACAAATACAATCGAAAAGTTTGGTATTTGCCAGCAAAGAGAGACCTACTTTTATTCAAGTAGAGTAGTATATTTTTGTAGGTATAGGCAGTTGCTAATGTTTAATAGTAGGGACTAGAATCCTTAATAGAGTATAGACTTATTTTCACTTTACATGAAAGCAGACATTTACTGTTCAACTAGAACAAGGGAAGAGGTGGAGAGGAAGGGCCAGAGAAAGATGATCATAGTAGACTAGTGTCAGAAAATACATCGTGTGAATACCGAAGTTTAAATAGGGTTTCTGCAGTTCCTATGCTTACTATGGTGGTGTGAGACCAGGGTGCCTCCTAGTCCTCAGATTGAAGCGGTGTAAAAGAAAATAGACTCAGCGGTATTTTACACTTGTTTGTGTCTGTGCCACTCCTCAAAAGCTTCACATATATGACTGAGGGTAGAACTTGGCCCATTTAAATCAGGACTGTTCACATTTAGGCTGTGAAAATCCTGACCTTTTCTTCATCATGTAAAAGGCCATTGACACAGTATAGTCATTCAGTTACACTGTGGTTTGATAGGGTAATCCTAGAATTGTGCAGATGGACAAGAGGTACTCAACCATTGTGCTGCTAGAGACTATATGGCTGCAAAAGATGACTTCACAGTGTGAAGTGGGTTCATGATGGGGCAGGACAGAACAGCTGATCTGTCATGTTATCAACCAATCTTTCCTCCCACCACCAACCTCTCCCTCACCCCCGTGGGGCAGCCAGGCTGTAGCTTTAGGGTTGCGTTAGTGACCATGGAACAAACCCAGAACAACTTCATAGTCTTATAGGGAAGTTTTCTTCCCCTTTAGCTTCCATGGATGCTGGCAGAACAAAGCCTGAGAATAATGTTGCTCACTGATTTCCAGAAGTTGATCAAAAGTCACTGAGTATACCACTCAGTCAAAGTTAGGAATCACTTAACTACTTGCCCTATATTTAGGTAAATTCATCTTGATGTAATAGAATTGAATAGTGTCTCAGTTGAGTAGGAGACATTATTATTGACTAATGTTAAACTCAATTGTTTCATAGGAGACGTTCTGATTAAGCATATTCCAATGTATTGACTATGAAGTTTAAGTTTGTAACTGTATTTTAGAACATAAAGCCATTCTGTAGGCAGGCAGTTCCAAACTACGTCAACACATATTGCATGAACTCCAACTTTCATACATTCTGCATCTTAATTTTATTGGTAACTTGAATAACACTAACAAATATATAACCCTCAATCTAAGTTTGGAAATTCCCTAGGGTTTTCCTTGCTGAGTATAGGGTGCTTCCTTCATCCTCTTTCTTTAGCACGCCTAAAGGGTGACCGCAAAAATACACTCATCTTTTTATTTGTGTAATTTCTATTCACTTTCTAAACCAGGTTTAATAGTCATAATTTGGTGTGAACAGTCACTGCTTTAGAAGTGATTTGTCTTATTTATAACAAGAGCTAATATCAACAGTAATATGAAACACAAAAGAAATTAAAAACACAGGGCCACCACATGTAGGCTAGAATTCCCCCACACAAAGGTAAACCATCATAGTTAGGTATCCTAAATATATGACATACACTTGTTCCTGGGTTTAAATTTTAAATGCCAGTCCTAGGCTTAGAGTTTAAAAGTGCTGTTTGAATTAGCCTCAGACTAAACAAATTAAAAGTGCAATACACACCTGGCCCTTATCTAGCCAACAGCTAAACCATGAAGCATGAGAACTAAATAAAACATATCAACCATTTCCTGGGCACTATATGAATTTTCCTGTTGGTTTATTTTTTAAAACTCTGTCTCTATTTTAATTACAGCAGAATGGATCTGTGGACTTTTATGTATGCAATTACATATAAATTGTTTACTGGATTGAAAGGAGCAGGGAGATTATACACTTTTTTTATTTTTAATATTTCTCATATCTGCTGGTTTTGGACAGAAATGTCAAGCAACAGTTCTTGGAAAATGTATGGAGAGGCTCATTGAAAGTATTGTAAGGTGAGTTAATAGTAGTAGATGCCAGGATGTCTGGCTGCTGTTTATTCTGAGGAGCCTTGCATCCTTTATGTTTGGAAATTATTCTATTGTACTATTTTCAGTTTAGTTTAGTTTGGCAATATATCCTTGTTTCTAAAGGTGTATGCGCTTATTTGACTATAGAGAATATTTACTTTTCTAAAGGGAAGCTTAACCTTTGTTTTAAATTTGGGATGAACTAAAGGTCATTGTAATTATTTGTTCTATTATTTGTGTCACATCTGAGTTACTGTGAAGACTGCACATGCATTGCCCTTTTTTAGAAAACTGCTTTTAAAAAACCATGAGAATCTCAAGTTTTGTACCTAGCAAAATATTTGTTGGAACCAATCACTGTTACAGAACATTTGTCAAGGTTCTCTCTTGAACTCTGAAAGTGGTTGAGGTAAAGGTTCCACTTTTGCAGAGGAAGATAGATAGATGGACAATTTAACATAGCATCTACCTCTACTTCAGCCTCCCACTCTACTTTTGTTTTTGATAACCAGAAGCCAGGAAATGGTCAACATTGTAGTTGAAGCCTTTGGGGAAAGAGCTGCAGACAATCAGAGCATTAAAAACAAACAGAAGTGATGTAAAGAGGCTGTCCTGAGGATGATTTCAGGAAGTGCCACAATGTTTCTGCTGACAGAGTCCACCAAAAGGACAGAGAGAATCACTACTTGAGAAGGAAGGTAGAGGAAATACACTAATTGAAAGAAGCCACAGATCCAAGTTTGACATGATGGCAAAAGACTAATGAGTTTATTAGATTTAAATAGGGGAATGGTGAGTAGTTGGCAGGTGATTTTATCCCTTTGTATATCATTACTGAATTATCCTGAAATACTGCATCTGGTTTTGAATGTTTACATTTTAAAAAGAGCATTGGAAAAAGGTGTAGAGATCCCTTGAAGATTGAAAATATGCCTTATAGTGAGAGAATTAAGGAGCACAATTTGTTCAGTTTATCAGAAGTAAGATTGAGAGGTGATTTGATTGCTATAGGAATCTGTAATCTAAAAAAGAAAAGCATAATCAGAAATAATGTCACAAATTTAAACTGAAGTGTGGAATCAGACTCATTTTTTACCAGTCAGGGTGATTAACCACTATAACAAACTACAAAGGGAAGTGATGGATTCTCCATGTCTTTATGTCTTCAGATCAAGGAAGGATGCCTTTCTGGATGATATGCTTTAATCAACTACAAATTATTGGCTTAATACAAATGCACTGAGTGAACTTCTTTGGCCATTGTTATATAGGAGTTATAGATAATTTAAAGGTCCTTTCTGGTGTTGAAATATGTGAATCAGTGGATGAGCTTAGAACTACTTCTAGAATCATCACAAATGATGACAGGAGGAATGAAGAGACTTCATTTTATTCAGGAACACTGGGTAAATAGGAGAGTAATGGCAGCACTTGGATCTAATAGTGCAGCAATATCATTGGGACATAAAATTTCGTATCACTTTTATATCTTTTTGTTGTTTATTGATGTGCTTGGCACCAAGGAGATTGGTTGTATTTACAGTTGGGATTTTGGTTTCAGATCATTGCTAATTTCAATTACAACCATTTAAATCCTGCGTGGGGGGCTGCCTATAATTTGTGGCACTGGGAACATATGAGTGATCTGAATAGTGCAGACTAGCTGATATTGCAAAGCCATGCTGGCAGACCAACTTTCCCAATGTTCTGGGGACATGTCAAGGTTCAATAAACACAGAAGTGTAAGGAAAAGGAATCGTAGTATAGTCACTGCTCCCAGGCAGGGGTCACCTAGCAGTTGTTAGGATGAACACCCTAATCACAGTTATGGGTATAAGAAAAAGAATCTTGATTTGATAGATTTTGAGACTGTAGAAAAAAGCATGGGGCTTTAAAAGGGTTCTGAAAACCAGGACTTTAACAGGGTTCAAAGAAGAACTAGATAAATTTATGGAGTTTAGGTCTATCAATGGCTCTTAGCTAGGATGGGTAGGAATGGTGTCCCTAGCTTCTGTTTGCCAGAGACTGGAAATGGATGGCAGGAGGGATCACTTGATGATTACCTGTTCCATACACTCCCTCTGGGGCACACTCCCACTGTTGGAAGACATTACTGGGCTAGATGGACCTTTGGTCTAACTTAGTATGTCTGTTCTTATGTTCCTATGACTCTGAATAGAGGGTGAAGGACACTCCCTCACCTTCCTGTGATTGAAACCTCACAACCACTTTGTTGTTTATCCTAGTAAAACTGATATGTTTTTCATTCTTAAACCAGTCTGCAAATATTATTTGACGCTTAAACAAATATGGCGCTTTTCTAACTGATCAAAGACAGGAGGGGAGGGAGCGTGGTCTTGATGCCACTGAAGTCAACAGCAAAGCTTCTGTCTATTTCAACAATTTTCAAATGGAGAGTCAGGACACCAAAGCGGGGTCCTGAGGGCTGGCTTAGATTTGCTGGGGCCAATGGCACAAGCACCACCTTTACTGCCTGGGGCCAAAGCCAAAGTTACAGCCCCTGTGCCCATGGACAAAACCCTTGTGCTTCAGCTTTCTTCTCCCCTCCCTTGGGTGGGTTCAGGCTTCAGTACCCCCTCCAGGTACTGTAGTATTATTTTTATTGACAGAAAGGGTTTCTGGTGCTATGAAGTTTGAGAACCCCGATCTATTTAAATTGGCCAGGATCAGATCCATAATATATGAATGGGCTACGGCTACTGGCATGATTTTCCAGAAATGCTTTTAACGGAAAAGTTTTCCGTTAAAAGCATTTTCAGAAAAGAGCGTCTAGATTGGCACGGACTCTTTCCCGCAAAAGCACTTTTTGAGGAAAAGCGTCCGTGCCAATCTAAACGCGGTTTTGCGCAAAAAAGACCTGATCGCCATGTTAGCCATCGGGGCTTTTTTGCGCAAAACAGTACTGTGCTGTCTACACTGGCCCTCCTGCGCAAATGATGTGCTCAAGAGGGCTTTTGCCCGAACAGAAGCAGCATAGTATTTCCGCAAGAACACTGACGATCTTACATGAGATCGTCCGTGTTCTTGCGGAAATTCAAGCGGCCAGTGTAGACAGCTGGCAAGTTTTCTGCAAAAGCAGATGATTTTGTGGAAAAACTTGCCAGTCTAGACACAGCCATAGTGTTTAAGTGCCATGAGGCCTGGGTACCTTTCTGTAGCCTATGCTTATGATAATACAAGTGGCTGAGAAGTTTGGAGTGTCCTGTTTCAGAAGAAAAGGTCTGGAAACTTTGTATATTTAGGGGCAGCACCAGAAATTTTTCGTAGGCATAAGTGGGAACATTTGATTATCTCAGAGTGAGATATTAATCTTGAAAAGAAAAGTCAGTGGTTCTGTCACAGGTAGCATGACTGTATTTACTCCTAGTGGATGTAATTCCCACAGTGAAAGCCTGCCTGCTGACAAGATCACTCTGGAGTTTTGTCTGCATTGATTTGTTTGTATATCTGGTCTAATACTTACCATTTGTAAAATGTTATATTACTTACATAAAGTGCTGCCTCTGGCTTCAGATAATAGCATAGAACTGAGTTAGCATTAAGAGGGAGGAAGGAGGATAAAGAACATACCAGTGCTAGATTCCTGTGTTTATATGTCTGACAGATGCCTTGCGAGCTCCCTACCTTGTAATACCCATGTACCGCTATGATCTGTAATAGTGTAAAGTGAGGTATCATTTCTGTGCTGTTCAGTTCTAGGACTCTAAGCTAAAGAATAGCAGCTATGCAATTTTTGTAGTGCTGTGGTTGATGCTGTGGTCCAATAGAAAATGAATTCTCAGTCTTCTTTGGGAGCTAACATGATACATTTGGCATGGATGCTGTTCTTTTTATTATCACTGAGCAAATGTTTAACTAGCTAGGATTCACCTAAAGCATTTCCATCTAAGTTCAAACTGAAAAATGCTAGTCCAGATGAAATATGGGCTGTGCATTGGAATGCTCAAGAAAAATAGACAGACTCAATGGCTTTCGGCAGGTGGTGGCCCATTTTGAATGCACAGTGATAGACAAATCATGGAAGATTTGTAAAACTGATAAACTCAAGTACCTGATATTGCATGGGGCATCTACATAGGGTAGACTACTTAGTCACTCTGGGGAAAAGGGAAACCACATAAAAAATGAATGGCAATGTAGCTCAGAGTATGCATCCCTGCCTGGGTATATAGGCACACGCTAGCTCTGTTTCAATTAGAATACTAAAAATAGCAGTGTGGCTATCCTGGCATTGGTAACAGCTCAGGCTAGCCACTTGAATACTGACCCAGGAATCCTTGGTCTACACTAGGACCTTATTCTGAAATTACCCTCCCCCCCAATTTGAATTTACAAGCAATGCATTCACACTACCAAGCCCGTTATTTCAAAATAACGGGTCACAGAATTCGAACTCTGTACTCCTGCTTTTCATGAGGAGTAACACTAATTCCAAAATAGTAATTTTGAAATAGTGTTAGTGTAGACACTCTGGTGCTGCTAATTTGAACTTACTGGCCTCCGGGAGGCCTCCTGCAGCTGCCCAGAGTGCTTTCTGAGGCTCTAAATCTGAGGTAGTGCATCCACATTCATGTAGCCTGCCTCAGACTAATTTTGATGCTTCCCCGTAGCGAGGACACACTAGTTCAAATTTGTTAAAAATGGGAGTTCTTAGGTCAAATTCAGTAATTTTGAAATAGTTCCCTAGTGTAGACAAGGCCAAAGTGAAGCAGGCTTATAATTAGATGGCTACCCAGTGCCACAACAGCCATACTGCTATTTTCTGTTGAAACAGAACAAACATGTGCTTGTACACCCATGCTGGGTGGTATGCTCCCAGCTGTACTCTGTGCATACCATACTGCAGGTAGCCAAACACCCAGCCCTGATGCTTGCACCCCTTCACACACATTCCCACATTCCTGCCCTGAGCCTCCTAGACCACTTCCCTCTGCATTGAGCCCTCTGCACTCTACCTCACATTTAAATATCTTATGGGTATTATCCCATTGTGTCCCCCAGCCCTCTCCCCTGGCTCCCTCTTCAGGGGCGCAATACAACACTACCTGTAAGAAATTTCAATTTACTTTCACCACTTGTTCTGATACAAGGGAAAGATTCATTATTTATTGTCCATTAATTTCTGCAGCACTTAGTTTTTCACCAAAAGTCCAAATAGAGACCTGGCATGACACTGCATGGCATTATCAGAACGTGAGAGACCACAGCCAGAGGCTTTATAGAGTTGGAAATGAATAACAGACTCATGGGCGGGGGGGAGTTAAAGCCAGAAGGGAACATGAGATCATTTAGTCCAGGAGTGGGCAATAAAATAACAGCAGCCAGCCAGGGTTAGTCCCTGGCAAGCCACCGCCATTATATTTACCAGTGCCTCTGCAATTATCAGGTAACCTCAGCTCTTATTGGCCACAGAGTGCCTTTTGCAGCCAATGGAAGTGGTGGGAAGTGGTATCCCGGCCTGCGCTGCTCCTTGTGCTCCTGTTGACCATGAACAACAATCTGTGGCCAATGAGAGCTGTGATAGCTTGATACCTGTTAAGGTGCAGGTAAACATAGAGATGAGGGCCTTCTAGGGACTAACCCTGTGGACCACATCTGGCCCACGCCAAAATTTGCTCACTCCTGATTTAGTCAGATCTACATTAGTCAGAAGTAATGTAAACCATATGACTTCGCTCAGTGTATCCTGTATTGAGCCCAATAATTTCATGTTATTCACGGTTACGTTCTGTAGAGGTCAATAACCAATTCAGGCAGTCATGCTAATGAAGGATATAAAGTATCAATAGGACTGGCTAAGAAAAAGCAGGACTACTCTTTATCTTTTTTTTTCCATAACACAAGAACAAGAAGATATACGTTGAAATTTAAAGATAAGATAATGTATTTTCTACACACTTAACCAGTGAAACTCATTGCCACAAGATGGCATTGAATTAAATAAAGAGTTTCAAAAGGGCAGCAGAAGATTAGATTTTAAACTCCCATTGAAAGCCAAAGGGGTTGAACACTTAACTTCTATAAGTGCCTCTGAAAACATGTCCACAGGAATTTAAAAGGATTAAAAAGTATTATATATTTATATGTATAACCAAGATATCCAAAAGTTGCATGAATGGGAGTATAGCTAGGAAAGGTTATGTTATATTACATCTTCTCCCAAATCTCTCCTCTGCATTATACAGTAAGAACTTCAAAAAGATCTCACCAAACTAAGTGACTGGACAACAAAATGGCAAATGAAATTTAATGTGGATAAATGTAAAATAATGCACGTTGGGAAAAAATAACCCCAACTATACATATAATATGATGGGGGCTAATTTAGCTACAAATAATCAGACGAGATCTTGGAGTCATCGTGGATGGCTCTCTGAAGACATCCACGCAATGTGCAGTGGCAGTCAAAAAAGCAAACAGGATGTTAGGAATCATTAAAAAAGGGATAGAGAATAAGATGGAAAATATGTTATTGCCATTATATAAATCCATGGTATGCCCACATCTTGAATACTGTGTACAGATGTGGTCTCATCTCAAAAAAGATATACTGGCATTAGAAAAAGTTCAGAGAAGGGCGACTAAAATGATTAGGGATTTGGAACGGGTCCCACATGAGGACAGATTAAAGAGACTGGGACTTTTCAGCTCGGAAAAGAGGAGACTAAGGGGGGGTGTGACCGTGCATTTGCCCAGTCTGATCGTCATTCCCTTACTCCCATGTCTCTGTGCTGCCCTACACCCCACCCTGAGTTGTAGGGTATGTCTAGACTACATGCCTCTGACAACAGAGGCATGTAGATTAGACTACCTGGCATAGGAAAATGAAGCGGCAATTTAAATAATCGCCGCTTCATTTAAGTTTAAATGGCTGCCGCGCTGAGCCGATCAGCTGTTTGTTGGTTCAGCGTGGTAGTCTGGACGCTCCACGGTCAACATCAAAGACATTTGTCAGTCTCCCAGGTATGCCTCATCCCAGGAGCCTGCAATCCTGTCTGACCTAGTGAGGCTTTTCGCTGTAACACGCCAGTCCATGGGCTCCCTTTGCCTGCTCTGGGCCACTTCCTCTCCCTGCTTCTGGCGTCGTGGAACAAGCAATGTCCCCCCCAAACTTGGGCCTCTCTCACCCCTCGGGTCGGTGTTCCACAGCCACACTCTGTCCGGAGCTCTCCTCTCCCCCCTTCCCCCACTGCATTCCTTCCCCGGCTTTAAACCTCCCTCCCTATGCCATCATCAGTGTTGGGCCTCTGCCCCCAGCTCTCTTTGGTGTGCTGACATCAGGGACATCAACTCACGCCCATTGGCTGTTCGCCTCTCCTCTAGGCAGCCGCACCTCTCGGGCTGTTGACTGCGGTGAGGCTGCTCGGTGGCTGTCAAACAGCCAGTGCACCACCAATATCCTGCCCGTCGAGTTGCCACAAAACCAGCCATCGGCGGGTTCATAGTGCGGGGCAGTTCTGCCCTGCCACAGGGGGATATGATAGAGGTCTATAAAATCATGAGTGGTGTGGAGAAAGTGAATAAGGAAAAGTTATTTACTTGTTCCCATATTATAGGAACTAGGGGCCACCAAATGAAACTAATGGACAGCAGATTTAAAACAAATAAAAGGAAGTTCTTCTTCACACAGTGCATAGTCAATCTGTGGAACTCCTTGCAAGAGGAGGTTGTGAAGGCTAGGACTATAACAGGGTTTAAAAGAGAACTAGATAAATTCATGGATGTTAAGTCCATAAATGGCTATTAGCCAGTATGGGTAAGGAATGGTGTCCCTAGCCTCTGTTTGTGAGAGGATGGAGATGGATGGCAGGAAAGAGATCGCTAGATCAGTACCTGTTTGATTCGCTCCCTCTGGGACACCTGGTATTGGCCACTGTCGGGAGACAGGGTACAGGGCTGGATGGACCTTTGGTCTGACCCAGTATGGCCGTTCTTATGTTGTAAATGTTTCTGCCTGAATGAGCACACTGATTGTGTTCCAAAGTGTATGATGTGTGTGTTATTCAGAACATTTTGATTGAATTTATGAACATCTTTATGGTCATGAACTTAAGGTGTCATGACTCATGAGTGGCTGCAAGCAGTTGGAGGTACCCAAGGCAACATAATAGGACCATGAGTCTACTTGTAAGTGCCTATGAGTTGGGACAGCAGTGGGAAAGCTAAAGCTGTTACTTTGGGAAGAGTTAATAAAAAATAATTCTGAATACAATAGTTCATTGCTGTATTGAGTCACCATCTCTATAGTAAATAGTTTTTGTCTTTGCTCAACAAGTTCCATTTAACAAAATCCATTTAAAGTCACCAAAGAGAACATACAGACTAGTAGCTGTCTATCTTGCAATCAGTAGCAGGGATTGTATTGCCTAGCCTTCTAAGGGCTCATCTAGACTATGTAAGATTCGAAAGAGGATATGCAAATTCAGTGGGAATTTGCATATCTTCCGATCTCACTTTCGAAAGCAGAGCTTTCAAGTAGTCAAGACATGGGTTTTTCGGCAACCCCCCTTTTTTGAAAAGCCGTGTACACCTCAATTTTTGAGGGGGAAAAATGGTGTAATTTGCATATTCTCTTTCGAATCTTCCACATAGTCTAGATGAGTCATAAGGGTCATGTGACAGTAATTACTCTATGGATAAACTTAAAAAACAACAAATGGTCTGGTAGCACTTTATAGACTAACCAAACATGTAGATGGTATCATGAGCTTTCATGGGCACAGCCCACTTCTTCAGATGACCAGAGTTTTGAGTTTAGGATGTACAGACCCAAAATAAATAGGGGAGAAGGGAAAAAAAAGGAAGAGGATGGGAAACAAGGAGCAGAGGGTATGAAAATATCACAGGGAAAAACAAGTAGGCAGAACTGGTAACCTATAAGCACCTAAAAGTTGGATAGTTAAAAGAAGCAGATAAGGATCATAGGATAGCAGTTAGATCGGAAGGGCACTCATGCAGGAATCTACACGGACAAAGAGTTGTTGGCAACTTCGTTGAATGTTAGGTTGATAATCTCCCAGCCATCCATCATCTCAATTGAGGAGGTCATCAGTGTGAGAATTGAATTTGTGGATGAATTGTATTTCAACGCCTCTCTGTTTGTTTGGCTTGTAGAATTGTTTTGTGACAAGACTGCCTCCTGGAGATTTTTGTAAAGAGTGATTAGGTAGATTGAAATGTTCTCCAACAGGTTTCTGTATGTTCCCTTTACATAGATCTGATTTGTGTCCATTGATTCTTTCCTGTAGGGACTGTCCATTTTGTCCAATATCTATAGCAGTGGGGGAGTTAACACTGGATGTGCAGTTAAATGAGCCTTTGATTTGGTAGCTTATGCTGTTGGCTCCAGTGATGAATTCACTTGTATAAATATGTGAGCAGAGTTGGCACCAGGGCTGATTGCAGGGCTGGATTCCTGGATGCTTATGATGTGGTTGTGTAGCATGGTTACTGGAAAGAATTTGTTGCTGGTTGAGGGGTTGTCTGTAAGCGGGGATAGGCTTTTCCCCCGAGGCTTCTGAGAGTAAGGGATCATTTTCCAAGATGGGTTGCAGATTGTATATAATGCATTGTCTCTGAGCAAATGGAAACTGAAGAGAAGATTCTAAATGATCTCACAGCGGGAGATGAGACCATACTCTTGTAATAATGGTTTATATTGGAAAAGCTCCACTCTGGAGCAGGCTATGGTGGCCATTGTGTCATGTTTCTGTCATTTGTGCAGGTAATCTGATATGGATGCAGCTAGAAATGATACCATTTTCTCCATTCTGAGGATAAATCCCAATCTTACAAAATACTTCTAACAATTTTACAAAAGTTTTTTAACAATTATTTTTTGTATGTACTATAGCAAGGATTAATTACATGACAGAAGTTTCAGATCACAAATATCACACATTTTCCTATAGAAACCAGTGGTGAAACTAACCCCTTCAGTGCCAATTGCTGATGTCAATAATGCAGTTCTTACCAGGAAATCACAGTTTACTGGAATCAATGTGTTAGTGGGATGGACTACCATTTGGCAGACATATTGACACAGTTATGGTACAATACAAGACTCTGATCAATATTTCATGTGGAACCATTAAGATTGAAAGGGAAGAAGAGTTTATATAAAATTCACAAGGAGTTTTGCAGTAAAATGTGTGATGAGTAGCTATATTAATTTTCTCCTGAAGCCTCTTTTTTTAGATGTGTACTGGAAGAAGGGGGGAAAATTTGACGTTGGAAATGTAAAAGGCAGGGTAGTAGTTATGTTGCAGATGTGCATTTTATAGTTTAATTTTTGTGTGGAAAAAGCAGTTGCGATTCTGAGCAGGCACAATGTAGAGCAATTTCGAATTAATAGAGCACTTCAAATTTTTAGGATCACTTTATGTTAGAAATTATCTTGGTTTTGGGCAGACTCAGTGCAGAAAGATGTAAAATTAAAGAGCTTCAGCTATTTAAGAATATATTAGTATAAAAGCAAACTCAGCAACACTCTATACAGCAGATTTGGATTTAAAGAATTATTTTAAAATGTAACAACAGAAGATACTCAAGTTAGAAATTGTTTTATTGTGGCTTCCTTGAGAATTCATTTTTTGTTTGTACTTTTTATATCTATTTCTACGTTACCTCTACCATTCTATGATTTTAAATGATAGGCCCCAACTTAGTCAGAACAAAAAAGCAAGAAGCGCACATTTGAACTGTCCAATCAAGTATTTAGCTTGACAAACAACATCCAGGAATGATGATTGAGGATCTTAGTTTTTTTTATGGCCTACCTTCAACCAGTAATGCTTAACCTGCTGTCATAAGATTCCATTCCTGTAGATCCAGGTCTGTCTTCAGGTAACTAAATACCTATGTGGTATGAACAAAACTCTGATAGATTTGCCAAAATGTCATGTCCTTGTGCAAGTGGAGACCTATGAGGTATAAATGATTAAATAATTGTTACATATATTCCTTTACTTTAAAAATTGTTATAGAAAGGCAAGTCATTTAATAACAGTGGTTTAGAGTGACAAAGCACTCCTAAATGAAAGGAGAAAAATAATCAAGTGACTAAGGCCGTCTTCTCCTGTTTGTATGGTAACATTCCACTTGGTCTCTGGGTCTGGACCAAGGTAAACTAAAATAAGGATTAACTGACAATAGCAAAGGCTAATTTACAGAAACCACATGAGGAGTTCCTAAGCACAGACCAGATAACAAAAATATTATCGACATTGTTTACAGTAGAGTAAGTCAGTTTATTAGTTGGAGTGCTTAAAAGATGCCAATGAGAGTCTCCTAGTCAAAATAAACAGGCATAAAGTGTTCCACATATACAGTTTGTGGAGAACGGTTACTTTGCTATTTATTTAATAATTGACCATAAATGGAGTCAAAGTGCAAGGGAAAAAAACTAAAAAAGCAGCACACTAAGGGCTTTTTGAAAGATTGATAAATAATGTGGAATCTCAATTAGGCTTTAGAAGGAATGCAGATATTAAAAATTTGGTCAAGAATCTAATTAGCTGGAGGTAATTAAACAGTCTCACACGGGGTCATTAATCTTTTCCACAGACCTTTGATGTTTTGCACACTGTCTTCTAGTCATTAATAAAATTCATAACACTCCTCTTTGTGGTGTTTTATCATCATGTTTTTCTCTGTAAGAGCATAGAGCAAGTGTCATTGTATCATAAGGGCCTTACTTTAGTTAATTTCTTTTTTTCTGCTTGTTAGACTTAACTCTTTCCTGAACATAATAGAATCAATTTAAACTGAACATTTTAAAACTCTTTTTAAAAAAAATCATGTAGAGTACTTTCTTTTTAGAGATTGAGTTTAAGAAACGGACCAAAATATCTGATCAGTTTTAAAATAAACCAGTTTCTTACAACCTGTAATCATCAATCCATACTTCATTTTATAACACAATACACGTATCAGTCAACTTTATTTCAATAAAATGAAGGGTTTTATTTTATTATGTTTCTGTACCTTTAGGATCTATAAATGATAAATGCTTCTGAAGCATAACTTGTATATCCAGTTGATTTTAGTGTCATCTAGGGGGCTGTGCCTCCTACTTGCCACACTCACCACTACCACCCCCGGCAGTCGAGGCTGCACCAGCCCTGGCTCTTGTCCCACCCTCTGGGGAGGGCCAGCCCAAGGCTGTGGTATAGGAATCCTTGCTCTCTCCCAGTGGCCAGGGAGGGCCAAGCTGAGGGTAGCTGCTGGGGAGGGGAGGGCCAGGCCAGGGCCGCAGCATGGCAGCCCCAGCTCTCCACGTGGCCCCTTGGGAGGGCCAAGCTGGGAGTGGGTGGGGCTTGACTCCTGTGTATGCAGATGATGTGATGTTATTCTGTCATCCTGCAGGAATTTTTTTTTATACATATAGGCTGTGTCTAGACTGGCAAGTTTTTCCTCAAAATCAACTGCTTTTGCGGAAAAACTTGCCAGCTGTCTACACTGGCCGCTTGAATTTCCGCAAGAACACTGATAATCTCATGTAAGCTTGTCAGTGTTCTTGAGGAAATACTGTGCTGCTCCCATTCAGGCAAAGTCCCTCTTGCACAAATCATTTGTGCAAGAGGGCCCGTGTAGACAGCACAGTACTGTTTTGCGCAAAAAAGCCCCGATGGCTAAAATGGCGATCGGGTCTTTTTTGCGCAAAAGCGTGTCTAGATTGGCACAGACCCTTTTCCTCAAAAGGTGCTTTTGTGGAAAAGCGTCCGTGCAATCTACATGCTCTTTTCTGAAAATGCTTTTAACAAAAAACTTTTCCGTTAAAAGCATTTCTGGAAAATCATGCCAGTGTAGACGTAGCCATAGAGAGAAAACAAGGTGCCTTTGGGAGTATTACTATAATAAAAGTGAAGAATAATTATAAAAAAGGACTGATATACATCAGAAATTTGTCCAAGGTGATTGAGCAGTATGGTACGCCAATAATACCTTGAATTTAAAAGGAATGGAAGCTCCAAGGAGTACTTTGAGAAGATATAAAGTTATAATCCCTATGGTATTTTTTTTCTCTCTCTCAAATATACACTTTGTCTCTCTAAATGCAAACCAAAAGTAACAGGTTTGAGAGTATTTACGCAAGTTAGATATATCTAAATTATCAGGGCCAAATAAAGTTCATCCTAGGATACTTAAGGAACTAGCTGAAGCCTGGAGGACAGGTCCTTCTGAACAACTGGAAAAGGCAAACACTCTACCTATCTTTAAAAAGAAGAACAAGGAGGACCTAGCAATTATAGTTCCATTAGCCTAACTTCAATACTAGGAAAGATGCGGGAACATATTCTTCATCAATCTGTAAGCATCTTGAGAATAGTAACGTTATAAGGAATAATGAGCATGGGTTTGTCAAGAACAAATCATGCCAATCCAACCTATTTCTCTTTTTACATGGGAATTCTGGCCTAGTGAATGGAGGAAGGGAGAGCATTAGACATAATATATCTTGATTTTAGTAATGCATATGACACAGTCTCATATCACATTTTCCTAGTTTGCTTATAAGTGTAAGCAGGGTCAGGGTAAACTCTATCCTGACATCTAGTGGCGAACTGTGGCAAGTGGTGCAAAGAGACTTCAGGGGCTGAGCCCAATTTGCATAGACACACCCACCCTGTCTAGTATGTGCTCACAGCAGCCCAAATCGTCACTTTGGCCACTGTGGGAGCCCCAGTCTCTCTGTTATTGAGGCAGGGGGGATAAAAGTGTTGTTACCCTGATTATGCGAATCAAGGACAATGGAATGGTGGAACTGTTTATGACAGAGGGATTCGCCATAAACTAAGTAGCACTTGCTAGACAAGGGGCATGGGTTCCAAACCCAGTCAAATTGAGAGAGGTTGGGGACAGGTCTTTGTACCTGGTGGTGGGGCCCTGTCTGAGGGCCTAAACAACACTGATTGCACTTCCTCCTCTGTGGAATATCAGAGTTAATTTAGATTCCATTAGGAGTCTAGTTGTGAGCTGTGGAGTTAACTTCACTGTGGGTCAGTGGAGCACTAGCGCTAAGGCTCCTCTGTGATGAGCTGAAATCACTGTGTGCTGTGCTGCAAACGAGAGCTGAAATCACTGTGTTGTGGGGGAGCCTGGCGCTGTGCTGTGGACGAGAGCTGAAATCACTGTTGCTGAGGGGAGCCTGGCACTGTGCTGCTGGGCTACTAGCAGAGCAGTTTGCAAGGGACAGCCAGCATGCGCAGGCGAACAGTAGATGCAGCTGGCGGAGCAGTGGCAGGAGCAACCAGCTGGCAGCCTGGAGTGTGGACCGAGACGGTTGGCGGACAGTGGAGGCGGCTCACCTGACGACAAGTGGAGTGTGGCGGAGTGACTCACGTTGACGGACAGTGGAGGCGGCTCACCTGACGACAAGTGGAGTGTGGCGGAGTGACTCACGTTGACGGTGGCGGCAGAACCCCACGGAGAGGCGGAGCCACCACCGGACCACGTAAGGTGCATTGATCCCCACCCCTCCAGGTTGGGATGCTGAAACCCTGCCGGGTGGACTTTTGAACCCTGGGGCGGCACTGACCCAGGGCCGAGACTTTTGGGGTGTTGGACTTTTGGGACATTGGGGAGATTTGTGGCTGGGGGGAGGGCCTTTGCTCATTGTTTGGTCGGTAAATCCGAGTTGTGGTGTTTCCCCAATTTAATGCAGATGTCCGTTACCTCATGTCATTAAAGGTTTGCTACTATACTGAGGCTCTGTGCTTGCGAGAGGGGAAGAGTTGCCTCTCTTGAGGTACCCAGAGGTGTATGTAAGATTTCCCAGGTCACTGGGTGGGGGCTCGAGCCGGTGTTGTATTACCTCGTTGGGAGGAGATCCCTAGATACTGAACCCGGCCCTTGCTGCTATTTACTGCTATTGACTCGGCCTGGCAGAAGGGTTACATAAGAATGCTGTCTAGATGAAACTACTGTTAATTGGGTGTACGGTTGGTTGAAAGACCATACTCAGTATAATCATGAGTTATTCTCTAGGGAATTAGGCGTATATATCTAGCAGGGTGTGGCAGGGATTAGTTCTGGGTGCAGTAGTATTAAAAATATTATAATTAATAACTTGGATAATAGAGTAGAGAGGATGCTTATAAAATGTACAGATGTCACCAAGATGGAGAGGAGGGATTGCAAACACTTTGGAGGCCAGGATTAGAATTCAAAGCAACCTTTGCACATTGAAGAATGTGTCTAAATTCAATAAGATGAAATTCAGTCAAGACAATTGCAAAGAGGCTTAGGAAAAATCAAAAGCTCAACTATAAAATAGAGAATAACTGTGATAGTACTGCTGAAATGGGTTTGGGGGTTATAGTGGATCACAACTTGAATTTGAATCAACAATGTGATGCAGTTGAGAACAAGGCAAATATAATTCTGGGATGTATGAACAGGCCTGATGTCTGTCAGACATCGGGTAATTATCCTGCTCTACTCACCTAGGGCATGTGTACACTGGGGAGTCACATGGCCTGTACGAGGGGTGTAAGAGGGTGACAGGGTCTGGGGGAGAATTGTGACCTGGGCAGGGAGTGCAGAGGATTTAGATGGTGATCTGGGGGAGGGAGTTGGGATGCAGGAGGGCTGGGGTGCTAGAGGCAGGCTTTGGCTCAGAGGACTTTACCTAAATGTCTCCTGGCCAGCCGCCCTGCAGCACTCCAAGGCAGGCTGGGATTCCTGCTTGCTGCAGCCCCAGACCATTTGAAAATACAGGCTGCTCCCTCCACATGGCTCTCAACTCCAGGTGGGGGGAAGAGGCTTGCACTGCTCTTGTCTCCCAGGCCAATCTCTCATCTCTGATTGGCTGGCTGTTTCCAGCCAATAGAAGCTGAGAAATTGGCTGAGATCAGTTCTTATTGGTTGTTTCTGGCCAATAGAAACTGAGGATTGGGCTGGGGTGGGGAGATCACACAAAGCTTCTTCCCTCCCTGAAGAGTAGAGAAACATAGGGACTGCACTTTAAACCATGGCAACTGTGTGCCTGAGAGTCCTGGCAGAGTAGTCCATGGGCTGGATGCGGTGGTATGGTGCACCAGATCCAGCCCCTGGGCCATATTTTGACCAGCTCTGAGCTAGCACCTGGGCGAGAGCTGCGAACTCTTTTAACTGCTTCTATTTTAACCCTTTTAACTGCTTGTGTGAGCCCTTTAAATAGAAACAGTTAAAAGGGGATGCCGTCAGGCTTGCGCTGCCCCCATCTCCCAGGTCAATCTCTCAGCTCCGGTGCCACTAGTGTGTTGCCTGCAGGACAGAGATTTGTGAGCCCTTTCAACTGCTTCTATTTAAAGGGCTCGCGCCTTCTCCGCAGATGCCAGGCAACATGTTGTGTGAGCCCTTTAAATAGAAGCAGTTAAAAAGGCTCCTGTGGTTGCAGTTCCCAGGCAACGTGCTAGAAGGCAGGGCCTGGAACAGCCACATGAGCCAGATCAAAGCCCTAGGCAGGCCTATTGAGTGTCTTTTGCCCATCTCTGCCCTAAAGGATGTTTTTCTGTTTGTTGTTCAGATTAGAAAATGTCTTAGCTACCTTAGACTATCTTATAACTGGATAAGTAGTGATGTCACATGAGACTGAAGAGAGTAAAAAATGAGCAATTGAAAGGAGGGGAGATTTTTAGTTGGGTATTTATAAAAACTTTTTCTTCGCTGCATTTATTTTCAAAAGATTTTTTTTTTCAGAAAAGGGAATTCCTCTTTAAACATCCAGCACTACTCAACCCTTTCATTTAAGGTGTGAGCACTCAAAACCATTCCTGAAACTCTCAGAGAATCTTCTAACAAAATCAAAGACCAGTCTTGACATTCCTGATATTTGCACAGTTAAAAAAAAAATAAAAAACAAGCAGATTTTTAAATGCCTTTCAAGTTGTCAATACACACTGTAAAAAAGACATCATCTTAATTTTTTAAGCAAGTTCAGCTTTTGTAAAGTACGTGTAAGAGATCCATGTATTGTTAGCAAATAATGGAATTTGTGCAGGAAGTACCTACCTGGAAGTTCATTGCATAGCCCCCTAAACAAGCAAAACCCTATAATTAGGCCCCTAGTATTTTGAAATGCAAGCAACATTATAATGATGGATAAGGATAATGTGCTTCTTGATAACAGAGTTGTTTCTAAGCTTTAGATACAAGATGCTAATTGTCAGAAAGCACGTCATGAATGGCTGACTGCTTGTAATATTTTGGTTTATTTTCTGGCACGGTGGCCATAAACAAGTTATCTCCCTTGACATTTCTATTGATAAAAGAAGCATAATTGTTGTTTTTCTATACTTGGCTTTGCAAGAGGTGAGAATAGGCATCATTGTACTTTGCTCCTCCTTCCTTGTGTACTGCGCACAGTTCCTGTTGGGATCAAATGCACTGCTTCCCTAGGGATTCTTACTACATAACATAGGAAGGGAAGACCATGCTGATTCCTTTGAAAGGGTGGTAGAGCTGTCTCTAGAAAACACATTTCTGGGTGCTCCCTTGAAGAAATGCTGGAAAAGTAGGCCAGAATGGTTCTTGGTATCTAATCATGCAGCCTGGCCCGTTCAGTTTCAGTCATAGCTTAAAAGTCACACATTGGCCGATGGTTAATAATTATTTCAAGATGAAGGTCACTAAACAATGTAAGTGTTAAGTAGTAGTCTCTGTAGTGTGAAAAAAATTGTTTAATGAGCTATAAGAGAAGAAGCTAAATAACCTCCAGCTATATTACTACTCCTAGAAAGATGTCAGTCTTTCATTTATATTGGATGATGTTCATTATTCCCTGTAGAAAGTCCACTTAAATGAGCATTGTACAGAGAATTACAAGGTAATTGAGAAGGGCAGGCCATGGATTGGAATAGCAGCCTCAATCCTCCTGTGCTACCTACATAAGGAAATATAGATCCGGTGTCCCCTTTCATTAACAATTTTATCCTCTAGCCCAGGAATAGGGAACCTTTCTGGTTTGGGAGCCACTGAACCACAGAAATCAGTTGGGGTCACACACAAGTGAGAAGCAAAAAACCCTCACAACAGCAACAACAACAATACCAAGCTCCGGTCCCATGGCAGGACTTACCTCCAGGGCAAGATTAATTCCTGTAGACTTTGTGAGGACCCCCTAGGATCGGGGGGAGGGTAGATCTAGCCCACAGCTTGCCTCCATCAGACCCACAAGGCTTGGGGCTCCCTTCTGCAGTGGGGAGCTAATACTGGTGCTCCAACTAAGGCACCATCCATGTAACTGGAGCACCAGCGCCAGCTTGCACTGCTGTGGGGGTAGGGACAGGAAGCCTAAAGCCTTGCAGGCTGGATCAAGGCAAGCCGTGGGCTGCTGGTTCTCCACCCCAGTCTAGCCTCTTTCATGCTAGTCCACTTGGAATAGGTGCAAAGTCTACGGAGCTACTGAAAGGCGTAAGTGGAGTGGAGAGTCTTGTATAAGCCTTGTGCACTTGGGTGAATTTCACTGGTTCTGAACAAAAAACTCTTGCCTATGTAACTGACATACATAACAGTTTTGCTTCAAATAATCACAGAGTTACCTTTATCCATAAAGATTATACTCACTGCCAGAGTACAATAATATTGCACCTAATACCTGTTCATATACATGCTGCACCAAATATCTGTATCTTCAAGGCTATGTCTACATTACAGAGGGGGGTTTGAGCAAAAGCTCATGGAGCGTCCACACCTGAAGTGCATTTTTGCACAAAAAAATGAAAGAACAGAGGGGGTTTTGCACAATAGTTATTCCTCTTTCTACAAGGTATAACTCTTTTTTGCGCAAGAGTTCTATCAGCACTTTCTTTCAAGAGACCGTCCATGCAGTGTAGACACTCTCTTGCACAAAAGTGCATTGCTTTTTCAATGCTCTTTTGCAGTGCAGATGCTGTCTTGCCCAAGAAGTTTTTGCGAAAGATCTCTTCCGCAAAAAGCTTCTTATGCAAGAAGCCTGTAGTGTAGGCATAGCCTTGTGTAGGACAATATTCACCAAGTACCTGCATACCTGTTATAATACAAGAATTAAAAACTTTGTATGCCATGGTTTCACATGCATGTATATTTTTCTATTTACTTGTGAAGTTCTCTGTAATAAAATATAGGACTTTTTAATAAGGTACATAACCTATTGAAAGCAGTGCACCCTAACACGTGATTTTTATATTTAAAATCAATTTTAGCTACTTTACACCTATTGCATGTTTTACGTAACTTTTAAGTGAAAACAAATAATTAATAGAACCCTAATTAAAGTCCCATTTGCTTCATGAAAAAATGGCATCTGGAAAGTTGTTTAAAAGTATTTGAAATAATTTAAGGTGTGTTAGATATCATATTTTTAGAGTCAAATGTGGCAAAATATTCACGAATAACCACTTACAGGTGTAATCACCTTAAAGAGAATGAAATTACATGTGTGAGTGTATAGTTGCAGCATCAGGACATAGAGAATAAGAAATATGCAGTGAATTTAACATAACATATTTTCATATAATTATGAATTTTTAAATAGTTTTTTTTTGTCAGTACAGATTGGTTATGTTAGATTGGGATTAAATCTTGCATTTAAAGAAAGCAACTACTAAATTCCAGGAGTTAAAAATGTTCCATTTAAAGTTTTTCTGTGTAGTCTGTAAATAACTATTAAGATGTACATGTGATCAGATTAAATATTTCCTTTTGCTAATTTTAATCTTCTTATATCTAGTTCTCTAAAGTTTTGTGTGTTTCTGTAGGGGAGCTTCAGTCTGAAAAATTAGAAGTCAAATGTTCAAATCTTTTGAGGTTCAATGCCACTGTACGGTTTGCTGGTTAAATGTAAGGTCATCCCACAAACAGCTGGGCATAGGGGAAATATACAATTCTGGAACCATTATATCATTTCCTGCTCTGTTTCCTGTCAACTGTTGCTGCCAGAAAATGGCTAATAATGGGCTATTTCCACAAGGCAATAGGAGAAGCCAGAGTTGAAGTTGTGTTATAATGTCAAATTTCCTGTGTAAATGTAGTTATAAAAACTGGACTAAAGAGGGCAGGAGATACTCTATTTAAAAATAAGTGTAGGCGACTGGATAATAAAACTCTGTGTGGAAACAATAATACACATTTCAGTATATGATAAAATGATTTATTTTCAATAAAATCTGTAAAACTGCTTTAGTTACTTTGACACCTTGATTAACTGGCATTTCAAAGATATTTGTGTATGTGAACCTTCTTCATACCAACGATTCAGAATACTTTATTACATCTGGTATTGAATATGTATGTTTAAAAAGCATTTGCTATACTGTAGTTTTACTGGATATGTCAGGGACAAAGTAGATTAATATCAGACCTCAGCCAGGAAACATTTTTGTGACAGTACATGAAATGAAGGGGTCTTTCCTGCTAGTGTTCTTTCTGACTTATTTCTTGGTCTGCTTTAAACTGCAATATGGTCTGAATGAAATAGCTGCTTCCTCCAAAACCACTGGCCTTTTTTACAAAGCCCACCCTGAGAAAGTTTGTAGCCATGGGGGAATTTAAATCTGATTTACTTATCTGCTGAGTGAAGTAGAAAACAGTAGTGAAACAAGGTTATGCTGAATAAGAACTGAAGTCTGTTCTTTTCAAGCCCTGTATTAAGTATAAAACTTTTACAGATTTCATTCCACACAGGGCAAGCAGCAGTGTAATATATGGATTTCTGTAACACCTATAAACCTCAAAGCACTTTAGAAACATTAATAATTAAATTCTATCACTATCTCTCAGGTACTTATGTGTATTATTTTACACTTAGTCTATGACTACACTGGCAAGTTACTACACAATAAATCAGCCTCCAGCACTGAAACTTTTGCAGTGTCCACACTGGCAAGGCACTTAGTGCATACTAGCTCCACAGTTAGTGTGTTCTAGGTAGTATACCTCTGTGAGAAGCATAGAGCTTGCACTCTGGATTCAGCACTGGGGTGCCAGTGTGGACACCACGGTGAAGTAATGCGTCATGACTGGCCTCCTTCTCTCTTCCCACAATACCTGTTTTTGCCTTTCTGGTCATCTGTTTAAACTCTACTGCCCTGCTCTCAGGTGACCCACTGTCAGACCCACCCTTTACATTCTTTTTGAAAGTCCCCTTCTTGATTTCTTGGTGACACGTGGTGTGTTCTCAGCGCATCTCTCCAGCTGGCCAAGTTTGCTCCATGCACCAGGAGACCCCTTGCCTGGAGCCATGCTGAGGTGCTAGACCTCATCAGCATTTCGGGAGAGAGGATTCCCAGCTGCTCTCCAGCCATAAGAATTATGATACCTCTGAACACATCTCAAGAGGCATGACCGCAAGGGGACATGAACAGGACTGCAGTGAAGGAGCAGTGAAATGCCTACCACAAGACATGGGAAGCAAACCGCCACTCTGGTTCTGTGCCCATAACCTGCAGGTTCTACAAAAAGCTGGATGATATACTTGGAGGTGACCCCACCTCCACTCTGAAGACCCCTGTGGATACCTTGGGCGGGGCCTGGGTTCATCCAATAGGATCAACAGGAGGAAGAATTTGTGTTAGTGTGTGCTGAGGGGAAGAGAGCCAGAGGGGACTTTGCATCCACAGAGGCTGCAGTCAGGAATTGTTTTGTATCCCAGAGAGACAAGCCACTCACAGCCCTTGGAAGCTGTGGATGATGCACTGGTAAGTGGGTAGGGTTTCAGAAAGCACTCAAGCAAGTTGCTGGGAGCATGAGTGTTACAGAAAGAAAGCTGAATTCTGTGTGTTGCTGCTACCAGCAGAGGGTTAGTCAAATGGCAAACGGACCATTGATGTAATCTCTTGTGTCTCGGTAATCTGCCTCACAGACCTCATGAAAAGTGTCATGCAGCTGCTGCATCACCCTTCTCCTCCGATTAGTTGGCAAAGCAAACATGGTATTGGCTGACATTCCCTCGCCACTATGCCATCACTACACCAATACAAGTGGCGTATGGTCCCAGATGGAAACTGCAGTCAAGTAAAAGGCTCTCCTTTGCTTCTCTGCTCAGCCTAAGAAGCAACATGTCTCCCAGGGTGAACACAGCCAGTGCAAATGAGTGGCCATTACTAACTTTTGCTCTCCCCCTGTCCCACCATGCTTTCCCCAAGTCACATGTGCCCAGAGCACAGTAAGGCCATATGCACAAATGAAAACCTCTGTTCCCCAACACAAATGAGAACCCTTGTTCAGCTGCACCAAAGGATTTCCCTGTGACACTGCTAGAAACATTTCCCTTGCCCATTCCCCTGCCCAGCTGCACCAAGGGATACCACTGACCACATTGCAACAGCAAGGATTTTCCCTTGGCTTTTTCCCTGCCTTACTGCAGCTAGGGTTACTCCTGCTGCCCTAGTGGTGAATTCACCATTGTGGGATTCCTGTATGTTACATATACACTCACTCCAGGACAGTCAAGCATTGTTAGGTATCCCAACAGTGAAAGTATTTGAAAGGGTTTGGGGCAGTACCATGTCTGGTGATAACGATGGACCCTCTGTAACATGTTGCAAATTTGACTTCAGCCAGAATCCCAAAATTACTTTCCATACACCACCCTGTCGCTGGGTGCCACCTGCCTCACTACTTACCTTCCCATGCAACTTCCATCCATGCAGACTCCCATCAGCACTTAGTTAACCCTGATGAACTGCAGCCCCCCCTTGCACAGCCCATCAGATGGCGGGGCTGCACATCAAATATGGCAGAAGCACAGGGTTGGCTGGGATGTAAAGTGAGGCACCGTGGGGCATTGAGACAGAATCCAGGATGCTCCGAGCCTCCCTACAAACCTGTGTAGCAGAAGAGCGAGAGGTGTTCTGTGGGATAGCTGCCCAGAATCCACCCATCTGTAAGGCACTGCAAGTGCAGTGACATGCTTCTGTGCTGGTCTGCTGGAGAGTGTGAGCATCCAATAGCATTTTCGCTGCTGTGCTTTGTGAACAGTGCTGTAATGTCAGCACTTTACATCTGCCGGTGTAGACATGGTCTTAGCTTATGTTCTTTTGTAGTGCACCACATCTGGAGAATTAATGTAGTGCAGGGATTTTCTCAGCACTTTCTTCCGGGTATAGCCCCCTACCACTGGGAGGGCGGAGATGACAGAGGCGTATCTACGTTATCACTGAATTGGCGTAGGAGTCTCTTTATTGGCACACTGCATGAAAGGATCCCATGGGATGTCACAGCCTCCCATGTTTTATGAATATGAATGACTCATGGATGTTTAGGCAAAATGTAACATATGACATATTTTTAAAATTATGATCTGCTGAATGTATATATTCTATTTCTGTGCATGTATCATTCTTCTATATATTAAGTTAGGAAGATGAAGTGTGAATCTGTTTCTAAATCTAGATGTGCTAATGAGGGCCGTGAGCAATATTCCGGAAACATAATGGCTTGGTACTCAATCTAACGATCTGTGAATAGTTTTGTTTTTCCTGTTAGCCTGGATTGTGGTTGATTCTGCTAGGACATGTGGCTGGGCCACCTGATGCTGGAACCCATTTTGGATCTTGTACTTTTCCACTGAAGGAGAAAAAAATTGAACGGAGCACAAAGAATTCTCATCTTAGGCAAAGGGGGTATAAAGGTGGGAAAACATACAACAGAGACTCTTGGCAGATGCCAGGAGAACCCCCCCCCCCCACACACACACACACTTACAACTCAAGATGCTTCTCGAAAACATTTAAGACTGAACAGGAAGGAAGGATCGAGCCCAAGATAGAAAAAGATTTAGAACTTGTGAAAAAGATTTAGAACTTCGGTTAGGGTAAAAATTTGCATGTAAAAAGTCCCTTAATATGTTAGGCTTAGCTGGCATGATTTGTTTTATTTATTTATCTTATTTTTGCTTACTAACTTACTTTGATCTATCCGTTATTACTTGCATTCACTTCAATCCTACTTTTTATACATTTGTTTATTTATCAAGCCCAGTGTAAATAATTGTGTGCATATATCTCTTGAAAAAGAGAGAGAACTTATGAGCTTTCTCTGTGTAACTCTTTTATGCAGTGTAATATGGTTTTATTTGAGGTTTTGGTCCCTTTTGAGGGTTGTGTTCCTGGATACTATCAAGTACTTCTAGTTGGGCCCACCCAGAGCTCACATGTTTCTGCATCTGTGTTACTCTTTTGGGGTGGGGACTGTTACCCCAATTTTGTGCCTTAGCTGGAGGAGGCCAGAGCTTTCAGCCTAGCAGGTTAGACTGGTGGGGTGCACCAGAGGGTAGGTAGGTGGGCTCAGTGGTATGATCAGCTCATCAGGTGACAGCCCCAAGAGGATCTTGGTGATCTCTCTGAAGCAAAGAGCCCTGTTGGTATGGCTACAATCTGCCAAAAGAATAAAAATGCACTGTTAGAACATCTAGCCCATAAACCTATTTTAAACCTTGCAACAATTCTGATGGAGGACCTGACTGCAGCTGACATTTCTTTATGAATTTTGCTATTTCTGCCATAGATGTTTCCATTTCAACATTTATATCAATATAGAAGTATCACAGCTAATGAGAGGTTACATTTTAAATTGAAGAATGTCTTTTTTTCTAACCTTGTAGGAGATTCTCTTGAGCAAATGTGCTAAATTTTTGACATTAGCATTTTTATTTTTAAGTTTTAATATTTTTATTGAAAATTTCACTGAACAAAAATACAGGTAACTGCTTTTCACCGCAATTTTGATTTGAAAAAATCAGGAATATTTTTGAAAAAAAAACAAACCTTTTTGGTCCATTTAAAACACTACAAAATGAAAATAATCATGAAAACCTTCTAGAAATCTTTTTCCATGTTTTGTCCAGCATGGTGTATTTTTAGTTCTCCTGGCGTTCCTTGTTCTGGGTTTGAAATAACACAATGTGTAATTTTAGTTATTTTCTTATCTATAATAGTAACAGTCAACATACTTATCATGGACTGCATTAATTAAGGTTAACTATCTCTTTTTGGTGATACCAGAAATATCAAACAAATATCCAAATCCTCTCTTCAGTAATATGTTACATTGTAGACCAGTCAGCCTAACTTTGGTTTTTGAGGAGATACTGGAACACATTATTAATCAGCACCTAGAGAATAATTGGCTTATAAGGAGTAGCCAGCGTGTATTTGTCAAGAACGAATCATGCCATGCCAACTGAATTTTCTTCTTTGACAGGGATACTTGGCTAGTGGAGGGGGAAAGCAGTAGATGTGATACTTTGATTTACTAAGGTTTTTGACGAAATCCTACATGAGATTCTCCTAAGCAACCAGGAAAATGTGGTCTAGAAGATATTTCTAGTAAGGTCTCTCAGAGGTCTGTCCTGGATCTCATGGCATTCAACGTTTTCACTAATGGCTTGGGTAATGAAGAGCATGCTTATAAAATTTGCAGATGACACCAATCTGGGAGGAGTTGCAAGCACTTTGAAGGAAAGGTTTAGAAATCAGAATGACCCTCATAAAGAGGAGAATTGGTCTCAAATAAGCAAGACAAAAAGCAGTAAAGATAAGTGCAAATTACTTTACTTAAAAAAGAAGATCCAAGCACACAACTACAAAATAGGAAATAAATGCCTAGGTAGATGTTGCTGAAAAGGATTTGAACGTTATAATGAATCATGAATATGAATAAAAAAAAATAATTCAGTTAATCTTTCTATATAATTCTTGGGTGTATTAACATTACCGTGGTATGTAAAACATGGGAAGTAATTAACATATGCTGTGAAGCACTAATGACTCCTGACTTGGAGTATTGTGTCCATTTCTGGGTGCCTGTGATGGGGTGTACATACTCCACACTTATGAAGGGAAGTTTAAGGAGAAGAGGAGGCAACACCCTACTGCCCTTTCTGAGTGTGCTCATGGTGGAGCCCAACTTCAAAAGGGAGCAGCTCAGCTCAATCTGAGTGAATGGAGTAGGAGAGCAGCCTTCTGCAGTAAAGCCTCTGAGGTTCCAACCACCCAGTCCAGGCCTTACAGTCATGTTGCCACAGGCCCTTCAACTATGAGGACTGAGGACACTCAGTTTTTACAGATAGGGGGAGATCCTGCAGAAAGTGACCCAAGTGTACTCTGAGAGGGACCCCAAGGCAGACAAGTGACCCCACAGAGTAACCAAAGCCGTGGTAAGTAGTAACCCAGGGAGTGGGCATAGAGCTGTCTGCCCTATAGCTTGTACATTTGGAACTTGTTTCTTTGGGTCCTAGGTTCAGAACCTGGTGGAAAAGGGAAGGCCTGGGTTCCCTTACACGGGACCACTGACTCACTACTAAGTGATACAGCTGCAGACTCTTGTTGACTGTTGACAGAGCCCTTGACTACAGTCACTAAGCAGAATGGTCACAGACTCTCACCATGGGGCAGTACAGCATTTGACTACATTTGATAGACAAAATCATCCACAAAATCTCAATACTGGGCCCAGCTGACTCCTGCTACTAGGCAACACAGTCTAGAATACTGTCACTTAGGGGGTACAACTGGCATTGGATTCAAATCCCCCTCTTTGCCAGTGCCACACTTTAGGGCACTTGTGGTCAGACAGAGAAGAATCCAAAGGAAGTCAACAAAAATTATAAAAAAATTTAAAAACCTGATTTATGAAGAAACTGGGCATGTTTAGTCCTGAGAAGTGAAAACTGAGGCTGGAACCTGATATACAGTCTTCAGAGATGTTAAGGACAGTTATAAAAAGAGTTTGTTATTAATTGGTCTATTTCAGCGGTTCCCAAACTTTTCCACATGGGGACCCATTTTGACAATTCAGAAAGACTTGGTGACCTAGGGTAATTCAAAAAATGTGTGAATGGCTCCTTAAGAGCCACCTGAGGAGACACCTGGTGACCCTTTTGAAATGTAATGGCGACCCATATTTGGGTCCCGACCCATAGGTTGGGAAACCCTGGTCTGTTTCCACTGAAGGTGAGACAAGAATAGGCTTAATCTGCAGCAAAAAAGGTTTAGGTTAAATAGTACTAAAATCTTTCTAACTATCTAAGAGTAGCCACACTTCATAATAAGCTTCTAAAGGAGATTATGGAATCTCCATCACTGGAGATTTTTAAGGACAGTCTGGACAAGCACGTGTCGAGGTTTATTTGGTACTACTTAAATGCAGAGTGCTGAATTTGATTATTTCAACGTCTCTACCATCCCTACATTTCTGTGATTATATGGTGGTTACCTGAAGATTCATCAGTGTTTCAGAAAATTATAATCACCGTTATGTGATGCACTGTAAGATTAGCCATAGAGAACAGTTATACACACAGTAGATAATCTCTGAATAAGAGAGAAATTAGAAACTTCACTTTAGTTGCACTCCAAGAGTATACAGAAATCTATATGGTTCCTTAATGAATTCTTGAAACCAATTTACATGACACCGTGTGACATTAGATGTTCTGCTAATAGTTATAATAATTGTCTGTTTTTAACTCCATTAAATTGTTTTGAAAATCATTAAAACCAATCCACGAACTTAAAACTTTGTAGGGCTGAAAGTAAAGAGACTCCAAAAACACAGACAACTATGCATCTGAAGCTTAGATCAAAAGCTTAGAATATTTTTCTCAAGGTGGATAGTAAATTACTTTCCAAAAAGTAGGTTCAAAAATCTTTAGACAAAGATGACACTATGTTAAAAAGTAAAAGTACGCACAATCTCTTTGTTTTAGGCCATTTTTTAATTGAGCTGTTAGAAATGTGGATGACAATGAGTAAAATATGAGCTGGATGTTTTGATAAAAATAGATTTGGGCAGATCATTAACTACATGGGGAGGGTTTGGCCAATTCTACTTTTATTAAAATTAATATAGATGTTATGTGTATCTGAGGTCAGGCTACATTTTACCCTTTTGAGATTCTGCACTTGAATGTAGAAATTATTCATGGCTATTTTGCCTTTGGAAATGGTACAGTTTTCTAAATATTTCTGGATGTTAGGCTTGGTGGTTCTTTTTGTGGCATTAGGAAGATGCTCCACTATCTCACAGTTTACTTCTTAGAAACAATGGGGTTACTTTTATCTAATTATACTCTACAATGGGCCTCTCAAATGATGAGCTGTCCTTCAGTGAGAGGTTCCAAGTCCAGCCCTGCCATATTCCAGTGCCAAGAACAGAGCTATTCCTCAGATGATAGTTCCCTGTATAATTGGAATTATAGGCTTGATAGCATAGTCTGCTTAGAAGGAAACGTGTATAGAGACAAACTTCTGTTGTTTGAGCAATAGCATAAGACTAGGTAGAAACAAGACCTGTTGTTCCTGATAAAAGATCCTATTAGAGAACTCAGGGAAGAATCAGTGAAGGGATGAGTTTTGCTCCCTCTCTGCAGAAAGAGGGATGAGGTAGGAGCTCTGAATCTCTTTGTAAGGGTCTGGGAAGTGTATTAAGGGTTAGTAGGAGGCCAAGTAGGGTAATTACAAAATAATTTTGTAGGAGCAGAAGATTGAAAGTAGTCTTTAAGGGCATGTTTATGCAAATAAATTAATTTGAAATAACTCCCAAAATGACTATTTTGAAATAGCACGTTGTGGCCGGGTCTCCCTGGTGGCAGGGTGGCCTAGTGGTTAGGTCCTGAATTAGCCAGAGGTACCACTGCCATGCCATTGTGGGGGATGGGAGCAGGCTAGGAGTGCCCCTGTGAGGGATAGAAAGGGAAGCCATTAGGGGAGTAGTGGAGGACAGCGGGGCAGGGGTGGGAGGACAGCGGGGCAGAGGTGGTCAACTCCATGTAGGCAGTCATGTGCTCTATCACAGAGGTGATGGAGGAGCACATGGCCTCCTGCTGGCATGCCATCTGGTCCCACATGGCCTTCTGTTGCTTCCAGTCAGCCTGGCACTCCTCCTAGCCAGCAGCCCACTTGTGGCACTCCTGGATGAGGGACTTGGAGGTAGGCCATCTGGTCCCAGAGTAGGTCTTCCCAGGTTCATTTGCTCTGGCAGATCCCATGGAATTGGGAGGATGTCGTGAAAGCTGGTGGATGCAGTATACTTGCAGCTGGCCAGCTGTGAAGAAAAGTTACAAGGGCAGTCATCCCAGGACACTTTATGTATGAAGCCTAGTCCTCATCTCTGCACCGATACTGAAGGTCTTGGTTCAGATGATGGCGATGTGCTTCGAACAAGGTCATCTGTTGTCTAGACAGCAGTGTCTGTTCTTCAGGGGCACAGACGTCTGAGTGCTCTGGACCGGTGCTCCATATTCATCCACATGCATACACTGTGGTGCAACCCCCAAGCTGAGAAAGCCAAGTGAGGAGCATGCAGACCCATCACCTAGCCCGCAGGTACATAGGGAAGGTAACAGAACTCACCTGAAATGCCTTCACCGAGGCCTAGGAGACGTTCTTGGAGGGGGGAACTGGCTTCAGCATGAGGAGCAGCTCCTGACTGGTGGGCAGGGTGGCCTGGCTGGCCTGCTTCTCGTCCTCCTCCTCCTCCTCCTCCTCATTGTCTTCTACAACCCCACCCTCATGGAGGCCGACACCGGACTTGTCCTGGCTAGACTTGATGACAATAGAGGGGAAGGTGACCAGCCCTCCTCCCAGCCTTCCTTGTAGTAGCAGATGGTGTAAGGAGCCATACCAGAGCATTCACTTTTCTCCCGGCCTTGTTGTAGGCTTGCTGGAGTTTTTATTTTCATGCAGACCTGGTCTAGGGTCCAATGTGTCCTTTTTCAGCCACGCTGGCAGCCATCTGGCCACATACATTGGCATTCCTCCTGGTGTGGAGATGCTTGAGGTTGGTTTCCTCCCTCCCACACCTCAGTGAGGTCCAGGATCTCTGACCAGTCTAGGCCAGTGCCCTATTTTGTCCCTGGCCAGGAGCATCCAAGGGTGCTGCGGGAGTGCTGGCAGCAATGGTGGGTGCGGAGGGAGCCCTGGGGTCTGACATGGCTCTTGCAATGAGCGCTGTGTGGCATGGGACTGTCAAAGCTCTTCTTGTGCCACAGCCCTTTTCCTTTTGCCTGCTGCTTTAACATTTCAGCAGGAGAAGGGGAGCATTGGATATGTCAGGTGTGGCCAGAGTGGCCATAAGTACAGCTGTGAGAGGCCTCTGGAGGCCAATTATTTTGAAATAGCAGTAGCTGAGCATCCACACTCATGCTATTTTGAAATAAGCATTATTCCTCATGGGAAGCTGGAGTTATTTCAAAATAAACTGCCTGTTACTTCAAAATAACAGGCTTAGTAGTATGGATAATCCACTTGTTATTTCTAAATAGACCAGGGCTAAAGTGAGTGTTAAGCAGATATTGGACAATTGAGGGGGTTTTGTTTTTGTTTTTTAAAGCTTATGAAAGACTAAGGCTCCAAGCTCCCTTAAGGCTTTTAGGAATTGCAAGGTAAGTGAAGTATAGTGTGGTATGTTGGCAGAAGAGTGGCAACTGAAAAAGGCAATTCGAATCTTCTTTAATTTACCTATCCCAGTGGTTCTCAGCCTTTTTTCATACCATGGACCAGAAAACCCATTCACAAACTTTTGGTGGACCAGTAACATTTTATTTGCATGTTTGTACCTTCATTTGCCCGTCCTCCAGAGCCAGCCCTAACTCCTAGAGCCCCCAGCCCTCCATGACTCCCCCAACGCCAGCCACTACCCCAGAGTCCCCTGCACCCAAATGCCTGTGCCAGCCTTCTGCACTCAGTCCCCCTACTGACAACCCCAATCCCAAATGCCTCAGTGCCAGTCCCCCACCTCTGAGTCCCCCACCACAAGACTCGCCAGTGCCAGCCTCCTGTTTCCAGAACCCCACTGCACCCATTTCCCCAGAGTCCCTCCCACCCAGTGCCAGCCACCAGTCTCCAATATTAGCCCCATCCACAGAACCCCCCAGTGCCAGTTCTCCACCCTGGACATCCCACTGCCCCCCAGTGTCAGCCCCTCCCCTCTTAGAACCCCTTAGAGCTCCCCAGTACTAGCCCCACCCCAGGAGCCCCCCAGTATTAGCTTTGACCCCAGAGTTCCCCAGTGCCAGCCCCCTGCCTCTTAGAACCCCCACCCCCACCCTCAGAGCCCCCCAGCACTAGCCCTGGCCCCAGACCTCCAGGGCCTGCCCCCTCATCTAGCCTTATGCTGCCTCCCACCGGCCAACTGAGCACGTCTGCCTGGGTTGTGGCTGCTCTAAGGCTGCCATGCCGGGCTCCACGCAGCCCTCCCACCACACAATGAACCACTCTTCCATGTCTGGGAGGATATTCCCACCCCAGCCCTGCATTAGTTGGCTGAAAGGCAGGGCAGGACATACCTATCCCAATAGCCACAGAAGGAGGGGAGGCGTTGGGTCATGTACCCCAGCACTGGCTCACAGAGTTGCCGCAGTCCAGCAGCCAGCGCTTTGCAGCCTGGCACTGGTCCATAGACCAGCGGTTGGGAACCACTTACCCCATCTGAGCTTTTATCACTATCTCTGGTGAAACACCTAGCTTTCTCTTCTCTTATTTGTATCCTGGGAATTTGTTCTTGAAGTGCAAACTGATCTTAGCTGGTCATGGGAATGGAACTTGCCTGGCCTTCTTACCTTTACTTTGGGGCTAGGCTTCTTCTGGATTATAAACAATTGTTAGCATATAGGAAGCAAAGTCACACTGTAAAGATAAACTAATGCAAGGAAGGCTTCTGTTGTCCAAGATTGTTTTGTAATGGTCATGTTAGGTTTGGCAGAAATTAAAAAAGGTGGGACAAGAACGTTCATATTTCCACCTGCACTATGTTCACTCAACTGTGTCTCATAAGTTAAGTATTAGCCAGATAGCCAATTTAATTTTGAATCCTGTTTTCAGCCTCAGGGTCTAATCAGAGCTCTATTACAAATCCAGTAACTGATATCTACATTGTTATTTATTTGGGATTCACATCTTTTTTAATTAGGATACTGAAAAATACAGCTTATGGTGCTTTAGTTTTAGTCCAATTTGTTGTTTGGTTAGACACCCAAAACCTGAAGTGTCCTTGGCCTTCCCATTCTTGAGTCAGGATTTTAGTAATAAACACAGCCACCAGCTTGTTGGCTTCTGGCATTGTGACAATAGGTACATCGCTATTGGCTTGTACTAATTCTAGATGGATGATGGCATGTATCAATGATTGCTCTGGGTTTTGGCAAAAATAGAAGGTAGTGTAAGAAGAATCTACTGATAATGGAAGTGACTAAGGGTCTCATTCTAACGCTTGCTAAGGAAATCAGAGCCTGAGATAATTTGCTTTGATCCATGAGGGCTACCAACCAAAACTGAATGGAATGAAAATACCATGACTTAATATTTTTTGTCCTCTGACCTCCCAGTACCTGACCAAGATCAAACTCTATACCCTCCACTATTGTAGGGTTACAAATACTGATTTTGCAGCAAATGTTCATATCTCAGCTACAAAGAGATAAAATAACCTTAAAATCACTAAAACTTTGTTCTTGAAACATCTGTAAGATTAAAAAATTTTCATAACAATTTTCCCGTGACATAAATGATGGTTAATGAGAATGAAGTCTGTCCCTCGCGTTTGATGCATTTTCTGAATTTCGTTTCCAATTCCTGTGGAGATGAAGTGAAATGTGCTTGAAATCTGAACTGAGGATCAAATGTTATCTTTTCTGGGAAAATGGAAACAAAATCAGAGAGGAGATACAATGTTTGCTTTATGGTGAAACTGTGAGCTCATGTTTTTGTCATAGCTATCTCTTTGTGAAATCTTGAAAGTATATTTGTTCTTCATTTTAAAAAGGAAAAATCATTTCTAGCAACCCACCTTATGGGATTCATTCCCAAAGTCAAGGGTTCAGATAGTGAAATGGAAATAGATTTCTGAATGAAGTCACCGGCATAGAACAGATTCACATCATCAAAGCATAATGCAGAAACCAATTTGACAAAATGAGCAAAGTTTGTACATTTGCTGAATATCGTGTTAGGGGAGATTTGGGATGGAGTAATAGGTAAGGCCATAATTAATATGTAGAATTTGTTCATTTTAAAAACTGGAATGGTGGTTGATTTACATATGTTCTATGGATAGCAACCTTGTTATAAAACCCTGTTTTCCCTTGTTATAAAACCCTGTTTTCATAAGTAGGACTCATAGCACCACCTGTTGTTAAGGTTGCCCAAAATTTCCTATTATAAGACCCCTTTTCAATTGCTTATAATGCTGACAAATTAACTTTTGGGGCTGAAATTTTCTATACCAGTTCTCTGATTCAGGCTGAATTATATGGAAAGTTTCAGCCTAAACGGTTCATGAAGTTGTCCAAGAATGAGTTTAGGAAAACACATACATTGTGTTGTGGTGTCTTATACATATACAGTGACTTTGTTTTTTTTCAGGACTTCTAGCTCCTTCCTTTTTAGAGCAAGAAGTTGAAATTTGGCGAGTGGGTGGCCTTTGTTTCAGGTCTGTACCTTTTTGCAATCTCCATAAAAGTCTGTATAAATATGGCCAAGACAAACCTTTGAAAGATTAGTCTTCACATGCTCTGCAGAGACTTCTTTAAGAGTTTAAATGATAAAATCTCAAAAGATTACATTGAATGATTATGCTCCGAGAGCATGTCAGGATGTACATGCAACATGCCCACAGAATGGCCATGTACCATCCTACATCTAAAAAGGATAAAGCTGGACTCCTCATTACGGTTTCTGGCTGTTGCATGCTGGGGGGGGGGGCTGCCAGGGAGAGGAGCTGTGCACTAGAAAAGAGAAAACTGACCTTTCTTTTGTGCTTTCAATGGCCTTTGTTCTAGCAGCCAGACAGCATAGAAGAGGAAGCCATCTTATTCAAAAGCTGAGGAAACAAGAGCTGGATTGAAGGAGGATAGGAGAGGAAAATAAGACTGGGACAAGAAGCCTGATTTTCTTACTTGGGCTGGACAGGGGAGGGAATGGGAAGAGAAATTAAACTGGGAGCTGAAGGAATAATGGAAACCATGGGGGAAGACTAGAAATGTTTGGGCAAGGAAATGGGGACTGAAAGCCAAAGGGTTAGGATGTAGAGAAAACAGATACTATCTAGACTTCATTGAGGGGAGGTACTTGAAATGGAAGAGGGATACTGACAATGGCTGGGGATACAGGAAGTGGAGACAAGGACTTGCTAGGACAAAGAGAATGGAGCTAAGGTAGGGAGGGATGGGGTGGGGAGGAGACAGAACTAGGACAGGGACAGTTTGAAGAAGGGGATGGGTTGGAATAGTGGTGGGCAATAATTTTTTGCTACTTCAGAAATGTTTTAAGTGCCCCTGGGCCACTCTGGAAGGGGCAGGGCTCAAGCAGAAGGGGCAGGGCCAGGATACTTCCCAGTTTCCCTACCCACAGACCATGGGGGAGCACCTTTTTTTAAAAGTATGGAAATGCTATCATTAACTCTAATGATTCAAAAAGCATTATAGTAAGTGTGGGGCTTGCCAATGTGGCATCATAGTGATCTCAAGGAAGGGGCAATTTTTATGTTACAAACTGAGTTTCCTTTAAACTGGGATATGTCAGGGCAACATGGGCTCTCACTGAGATTGTATAAAAGACACGGTCTCTGGCCAAAGTGATGTTTTAAAGCAGAACATTTTATTAAACCCTTAGCCATAATAAAAATAACCCCAAAGCTTATACAAGTCCCATTGCTAGAGAATCCTCTAGGTGTATCAAACAATCAGGATTCCATCACCACCTGCTCTTCAGATCTGTGTCCCCTCTGGCCTCTTCAGCAGTTCCAGACTTTAAAAGGCCAGTGCGCAAGCAAAATACAGCTCATGGATTCCATCCAGTTCTCTCTCTCTCTCGCTTTCCCACGCTCACCAATGAATGCTATGCTATAAGCTACCCAGGAGGATCACAACATCTCAGTTAAAACCTAGTAACCAGTGCACATTTTTCTGCAAGCAGCAGAAGTCAGGTTCTTTAGCATAGCAAGATACCTTAGGAGCTCATGAATAAATAATGATGGTTAATGAATAATTAAAATTTAGTGTCAGGTGCCTGAAATATCCATGAAACAATAAAAAGTGACCATTTTAAGTGTGACCGTGTGCCATACCATAGTGATGTGGGATTAATATTCTGTTTCTTGGAAGACTCTCTGATACCTTATAAGATGTCAGAAGGGGTGTATGAAACCATGCACAGGGTTTGGCAGACACTAAGGGAGTTAGGTTTCAGCCTGGAGTTATAGAAGGGAACTTGCATTTCCCCCAAGGTTTTGTGTTTAATTGAACTGCCAATCACGGAGAGAAGGGCTGCTTGGTGAAACCGATTAAGGTATTGGAGCTATGCAAAAAAATACTGGGACTCATTTTCTTATGAGGAACATTGCGGAAGGAATGGGGGAAGAGGATGGTTTCACTCTTGACTTTCTGGGGAGGAACAGAATTACTGCACAGCAGGGTTCTTATCCCAAGAGATAAGATTAATCTTTGCCCCATTCAACTAAACTTATTTAAATTATTTCTAGAGGTGTTTTCAGTGATTTCAAGCTCTCAAAATCTGGTCTCTTGTGGACATTGAGTCCAGCTGGTTTTAAGACCTGACTTGAAGGTAAGGTCACCAGTCCACACAGTATTTGTTCTGTACCAAAGAATCACAAAGTGCAGATATTTTGTTTGCTAGTAGCAAGTGCTTCAGTTAGAAATGGACTTGAATGAAAGTGACAGATTTGAACATTGCCGAACTTTAGAGAATTTAAAATTTGGATCATTCCACAGACAAGATCTGCTCACTAATAACTACATATAGTGTATTATTCCTCTCTATATTTTAGGTAAAAGTGGGAGGTCTCCTTTTTATCTCGGTTGAAGATACCCATCAAGAAAAGCACTTGCTCCTTAACATCTTTGACTTTTTATTACTTTGAATAATTCAGCAGAAAACCCTTCTTTCACTCGTAGATTAAAACTTGTAAAATTGGAAGGCTCTTTACTACAGATAAAACTAACATGTTTCTTTTTGTAAAGGGAGATAGAAATATTTCTAAAATTGAATTATTAAATTAAGGGTTACATATAGTTTAAAAATGGTATTGTTGAAAGAAGCTACAGTTTTTCTTATGGCTGTTCCTACTACAGCAAAATGACCTATTCAGGAAGTGTTTTCATTAGCTTTAGTAGGTTTTTAATCACACCTTTAGTGAATATCATAACAAAGAAGAGATGCTCCTTGTTTTTGGTGGGAAGAAGGAGCATGGAAAGGGGTCTCTTTTCTCTTTCTAGGCGTGAGTGAATACTACTAATGAATCTCAGAGGGATACCCATGTTAGCCTGTATTTGCAAAAACAATGAGGAGTCCAGTGGCACCATTAATACTTCAGAGGAAAGCTACTGTAAGCATAGGGTCAGGTGAGTGAAGTATCCCAGAAAACAGGATTCAAAGCAGAAATAGGATTCAGAAAAGATTCTCTAATCTTATTTAAAAGCTATTGTTGTGCTGAAAAAAAGAATTCCACATTTCAGCATTCTGGAACCTATTTTAAGGCAGAAAAGCCTTGTAAGAGGATGAAAGAGTCTCTTTATGCCTGCTGGCATCACAGTCCAAGGAAGGTACATCTACACTGCACCATAGGTCAAAATAAGATACACAATTTGAGGTAGGCAAATTGCATATCTTATTTTTTCAATCTTATTTTTAAATAACTTATTTCGTAATTTGGTGCTGTCTACACAGTGCCAAATTTCAAAATAACCCACTATTCCTAAACGTCTCTTACTCCTTATGGAATGAGGTTTATAGGGATGTCGGAATAGTGAGCCTGAAATAATTGGCTTGTTGTTCAGACATAGGATACTAAACCTTCAGAACCTGGGGTCATGGGTTTGAGTCCTGCTTTCCTAGGGCTAGAGCTGGCACTAGCTGAGGATAGGGAGGTGGGTTACCAGCTTCCCAGATAGTAAGCCTTTTCTCCTGATGAATGTCATGTCCCTTTCTCACTCTCATACCAAAGAGTGCCAATAACACATGCACACAAGAGAGGGCTAATATCACAGAAGATATGAGGTGAACAGAGGTCTCTTTCCCTGAGACCTCTGTTGGATACTTGGATTGGGCTCAAGTAGCTAAATTCACCCCTCTCTCTCCCTCCGCCCAGCACTTCCTGCCTATGCTTCTTTTATCAGATTTGGGCTGATGGGCTAATTAGCTTTTTATCCCACCTAGCCCACTAGCCTGATTATCTAATTATCTCAATCACATTCCTCTGGGGAATTAATTGGTATTTAAGTATCAGAGTGCAGGCTGACCTCTTTACTCCCTGCAGTCTGTCACAACCTCCTAAATATTTTGGCATCCTATTTTCTTTGGAGCACTATTGGCTGTCTTTTGATTTTCTGCTGGGACACTGAGCCTGAAGGAATAGCCCATTTGCAACCCGATCTTCCATTACATTATCTCATCCAAATGATGCAAAGTTAATTCATTGCACAACTGAAAAACGGTGAAGTTCATGAATAAAATAATCTTTGTTGTTTTGATCTTTGAAAAATATATTAAAATATATTAAAAAAATCTTTGTTTTCTAATTATCCTGCTGATAGAAATACAAAAGCTTTGGAAAACTTCTAAGTGCTTAAGTGTTCTATCACCAGCAGTGGGGCCAACAGCCACCACAGGCCCCAGGGCAAGGTGTGTGCGGAGCATGGCTCCAGACCCCTGGAAGGGGCCAGGCTGAGGGCAGTCATCCCTTAGTGCTGCCTAAACTGTAGCACTCCTCCTCCCTCCCTCCCACCCCTGAAAACCTCAAAGCCATGTGGAGTGGAGCTCTGGAGGCAATTCCAAGGGGCTTGAGGCATCAGCTGCCACAGCAGCAACTGAAAGCTCCAGGCCCCTTTGAATCTTCTGGCCGCGTGGCAATTGCCCCTTTTGTCATTCTCCCCCCCCCCACCCTCCCATTGGTGGGCCTGGTGACCAGAGATCTGGGGGGATCCTTGATGCAGAAGTTAATATCATCATAGATTTGAGTTTTTGCTTGGGATCTGACTGAATGATTTCCCCACCAATTAATCATGGTTAAAAATGGAATTTTTTTCTTTAGTTCATAAGGATCCATGTCCCAAAAAAGATTGATTACTTTTCTTAAAAGGAATTTTAGCTCACTTCAGAAGGGCCCAAACTAACATTTTTCCTGTTTATTGTAGAATTCCCTCTCTCCATATTTGTAGCAGGGTTGACATTTGGTAAGAGAGATATTATTGGTTGCATGTTATGATAAATTATTATACCTGCACCCGGAATCCTGATTTATCAACTGATACAGCCTTCATAAAATTAGAATTTCAGAATGTTCAGAGTTAAGAATCAACAAATCCTAAATCCAGATAATTCAGCAGACTTGATTAGAGGAGCTTTAACCAACCAGATGAGCTTTAACCAATCTATATGAAGTGACTGTTACAGATTTGTGGAATCTAAGAACATAGAACATAAGAACGGCCATCTAGCCCAGTATCCTGTCTGCCGACAGTAGCCAGCACCAGGTGTCCCAGAGAGGGTGGACCGAAGACAATGATCAAGCGATTTGTCTCCTGCCATCCCTCTCCAGCCTCTGACAAACAGAGGCCAAGGACACCATTTTATCCCCTGGCTAATAGCCTTTTATGGACCTAACCTCCATGAATTTATCCAGCTTCTCTTTAAACTCTATTATAGTCCTAGCCTTCACAGCCTCCTCTGGCAAGGAGTTCCACAGGTTGACAACACGCTGTGTGAAGAAGAACTTTCTTTTATTAGTTTTAAACCTGCTACCCATTAATTTCATTTGGTGTCCTCTAGTTCTTCTATTATGGGAACTAATAAATAACTTTTCTTTATCAGCCCTCTCCACACCACTAATGATTTTATAGACCTCTATCATATCCCCCCTCAGTCTCCTCTTTTCTAAACTGAAAAGTCCCAGTTGCTTTAACCTCTCCTCATATGGGACCTGTTCCAAACCCCTAATCATTTTAGTTGCCCTTTTCTGAACCCTTTCCAAGGCCAAAATATCTTTTTTGAGGTGAGGAGACCACATCTGTACACAGTATTCAAGATGTGGGCGTACCATAGTTTTATACAGGGGCAGCAAGATATTCTGGGTCTTATTTTCTATCTCTTTCCTAATAATTCCTAGCATCCTATTTACCTTTTTGACTGCCGCTGCACTCTGTGTGGAAGTTTTCAGAGAACTGTCCACGATAACTCCAAGATCTCTTTCCTGATTTGTCGTAGCCAAATTAACCCCCATGGGTATGTCTACACTACCCTCCTAGTTCAAACTAGCGGGGTAATGTAGGCATACCGCACTTGCAAATGAAGCCCGGGATTTGAATTTCCCGGGCTTCATTTGCATAAGCGGGGAGCTGCCATTTTTAAATCCCTGCTTGTTCGAACCCCGTGTAGTGCGGCTACACGGGGCTCGAACTAGGTAGTTCGGACTAGGATTCCTATTCCGAACTACCGGTACACCTCGTTCCACGTTCCACTAAGTGTACCGGTAGTTCGGAATAGGAATCCTAGTCCGAACTACCTAGTTCGAGCCCCGTGTAGCCGCGCTACACAGGGTTCGAACAAGCGGGGATTTAAAAATGGCGGTTCCCCGCTTATGCAAATGAAGCTCGGGAAATTCAAAACCCGGGCTTTATTTGCAAGTGCGGTATGCCTACATTACCCCGCTAGTTCGAACTAGGGGGGTAGTGTAGACATACCCCATCATACTGTACGTATAGTTGGGGTTATTTTTCCCGATGTGCATTACTTTACACTTATCCACATTAAATTTCATTTGCCATTTTGTTGCCCAATCACTGAGTTTGGTGAGATCTTCTTGGAGTCCCTCACAGTCTGCTTCTGTCTTGACTATCCTAAACAGTTTGGTATCATCTGCAAACTTTACTACCTCACTGCTTACCCCTTTCTCCAGATCATTTATGAATAAGTTGAAAAGGATTGGTCCCAGGACTGACCCTTGGGGTACACCACTAGTTACCCATCTCCAATCTGAAAATTTACCATTTATTCCTACCCTTTGTTTCCTGTCTTTTAACCAGTTCTCAATCCAAGAAAGGACCTTCCCTCTTATCCCATGGCCATGTAATTTACACAAGAACCTTTGGTGAGGGATCTTGTCAAAGGCTTTCTGAAAATCCAAGTATACTATATCTACTGGATCCCCCTTGTCTGCATGTTTGTTAACCCCTTCAAAGAACTCTAATAGATTAGTAAAACAGGATTTCCCTTTACAGAAACCATGTTGACTTTTGTCCAACAAATTATGTTCTTCTACGTGCCTCACAATTTTATTCTTTACTATTGTTTCGACTAATTTGCTCGGTACTGAAGTTAGACTTACCGGTCTGTAATTGCCAGGATTGCCTCTAGAGCCCTTTTTAAATATTGGTGTCACGTTGGCTACCTTCTAGTCTTTAGGTACGGAAGCCGATTTAAAGGATAGGTTACAAACCACAGATAATAGCTCAGCAATTTCCCATTTAAGTTGTTTTAGAACCCTTGGATGAATGCCATCCGGTCCCGCAGATTTGTTAACATTAAGTTTTTTATTTGTTCCAAAACCTCCTCTAATGAAACTTCAATCCGGGACAGTTCCTCACATTCATCACCCACAAAGGACGGTCAGTAATACTTCTTGGTTTATTGGAGTTCTGTATCTGAGATTATACAGTACACATGTGTGAGCATTATGGCCAAGAGTTTAAACCTTGTTTGGGTCAAAAAAAGAAATGTTGTGTGCCAATGTCATCTTTGTGTAAAGCAAAAAAAAAAAAAAAAAAAAAAAAAAAAATCAAATCAGACTGAAAAATCACCCTGCAATTGGGCAAAAATAATCAAAATGAATGGTGTCTATTTTATAGAATTAGGTCAAGACAATCACACTGGCAAACTCTGGTACAGAAACCAACCAATTGTTTGGTGACCTGTATGAGAGTTAGTCGGGTTTTTTTTGCATAGCCTTTGCAAAACAAAACTAGGGAGGTATGATATCAGAGTTTCCTGCCATGCACTGAGGATTGTCTAGTTTCTGCAGAGATGAATGTAGGGTATTATAAACACCTGGCACAGTGATCTAGAGGTAATAGCTAGGAGTTAAGATCTTTGGCAGTTCTACCTCAATAGGGTGATGAGGAGGGAATGCCCAGGTTCTAGAAGCACTTGTTTGATCCCCTAACCAAAGAATGCATGAGGGGCAGTGGGCCACATAACCGTCTCCAGAAGACATTGGAGCCTGAGGTTGTTTCAGCCCAGTGAGCTTTCTTCCCAGAGACTCTTCAGAGGAAGAGGCCACCTGGCCAGGTGGACATTGAGAGGGGCCAGTCCATCTTTCCTAAATTTTGTGCTAAATCTCTCAATCCAATCTATGAAACTCGCACTCGGGTTTACTAACTTGGTTGTCAGGTTCATATGACTCTCCTGGGATTTGGGTTAGTAACAAAGATGTAATCAGTGCTAGTTTTCTGTTGCACTGTGAAACAGATGGATTGCTGTACAATTTGCTGTTACTGTCACTTTCTATAACCAGCCCTAATGATCTGACATTTTCTTTGGAAGATATGTCATTTCTACAATGCATCCAACAAGCAAATATTTTCTCATAAGAAAAAACAACAGAAAACCCACCCTAGCCTCTGTTATATGTTAAATATTAAAACAATATGCAGAGCTAAATGTTCTTAACAATACGTGGAGAGTTAACCAAGCAACTTCCCTTAGCAATAATTGTAAGTTTTGTATCTAATTCACTACACACACTGTGTGGTAAATAAACCTCAGAAAATACAAATAACTTCTCCTTAAGCACCTTAAATGTTAAGTATTAGGAAGAGTTTAATTTACATTTGAACGTAAATAAATTTGTAAATGGTGGCATGCGTGTAATGAGCTTTCTGTGTACATACTGGGCACATGCACATATTTATGATGTACTGCATATGAGAAAGTGATATCAATACAAAGCAAAGTGACCAAAGTTGCATGATCAGTACAAGTATCAGAGTGGTAGCAGTGTTTGTCTGGATCTGCAAAAGCGACAAGGAGTCCTATAGCACCTTATAAGTAACAGATGTATTGGAGCATAAGCTTTTGTGGACAAAGACCCACTTCGTCAGATACGCATCTGATGAAGTGGGTCGTTGCCCATGAAAGCTTATGCTCCAATACCTCTGTTAGCCTATAAGCTGCTACATGATCAGTACAGTTTAATGCCTCCTCTCCCCTTTGGTCACTTATCGGATTCTCCTAGAACTACTTCTAACCGTTAAAAAGTGTCAGCCCCCTGTTACCTCCCTTTAGTAGGAGCTGAGTTCAAATTCAGATATTTTATATGTATCAGCAAACATTCATGATCTTAATTTCATGCTGTGGTTCAAACAACTACAGTACAATCTGACAATGTGAACTCTGTGCCTAGGTTAAGTCCCATTGATTTCAGGGGGACTATGAGTAGAGTCCATGCTTGAAGATCATGTTACAGATTAGACCTTAGGTATGTAGTGTGCCTATCATGGGTTAGATTTTGATCTCATATGTAGCACTGTTTGAGGAACAGTGTTTAAGTTGCATCTCCCTCCCCCTCCTGGTTAGGGAAGATTTATTACTTGCTTTTTACTCAGGCCTGCCAATGGTGGGCGGGGGGCGGGGGGGGGGGGAGGGTGGCAGTTGCCCCAGGCCCTGATGATTCTAAAGGGACCGAAGTCCCAGCCTTTTAAATTGTTGCTAGAGTGTGACATGCTCCAGGCCTCACTGAAGGGCATGGGTGGCATGCTGTGGTCCAAACAACTGTAAGGGCTCAGGGGAGGGGAGCGGTGTGGCACACTACAGGTGGTGCTCAGGGCTGCCTGCTCTGACCCCACCTTTTCCACCGAAGGTCTGATCCTTCCAAGAGTGCAGAGATAGAACCCCCTACTCTGCCAGAGGCCCAGCATGGCTTTTGGCTCCCCTTCACTTTATTCCTGCTTTGACTTGTAATTCAAGTCACAAATGTAGCACTTGTATGTAATGAATGTGTGTTTGATATGGAGATTTTCATTCAACCAATGACTGTGTGTGGAGGTTTTTTAGTCTTATTAAAGTTGATTTGAGAGTGCACTTCAAATTATGAATTTTCTCCGACATCTCCATAATATTACTCTCCCTTTACTGAAGAGCAGTAGATGTTATAGGATGGTTTTCTTTTTCATTGGAGGAGAAATTACTAAGAAACTCTGCAATGCTAAACTTCTTTATTTACTTTCTGTACACCAGTTTGTGAACAGAGATGGTGACACACTCTAGCAGGAATCTCAACCCAAACAGTGGATGAGTGGTTAACAGAAAGTAATATTGCACCAATAATTGACTCAGGTTAGAGTCTTTAAGAGATAAAGAAGGATAACAAAATCCCTTGCCCAGTGCCAGATATGTCCCCTTCCTATCTCTCAATCCAGCATTTCTTCAAGAAAGACTACAGATTGTTTTCACACTAAGAATTTATAAGATGACTTGTAATAGAGCCATCGGGTGATTCCAGCCATGACCCTGTATATCTATACACACACAGAGTCATGTATGCAGAATATATATAACATTCTAATGGATGTGTGATAGTGTGTTCCTACACGTACCGGTACTGTTAATATACAATGGCTTGGAGTGCTAATACAGTAGATTTTAATCTTGCCCAGGGCAGGTTGGTTTAAACAATTGTATCAGAATCTATTTTAATTTTTCTTTCAATCCTCTGGTACAGAACCAGCTCACATATAATTCAATTCAATACCACTTTACCCTTCAGTTAGAACAAACCAAGAGTAAGCACACAAAGGCCACTGTGATGGTATCGCCTTTGATCTTCAGCTTGCTCAATCTACTTCCTACTGTGCTGGTTCCCGATTTCATTTTAATAGTTAAGTAGTTTGGACATCATTAAAAGAACTGTGTCTGGAGGCAGTGAGATGGCACTGATCAGTTTGTCAAGTAATTCCATAAAAAAGTTCACAGTTCTACCCTGATATTATATGGAGAAAATGTCTCATTAAAAATAACTTTTGTAAAATACATTTGACCGTTTCAACAAAAAAAAAAGAGAATAATTTCTGAGATGAGCTCTTCCTTTCTTAATGCATAATCTTTTAATCTCCACTATTTCCTCCTCATGCCATTACAGCAATCTATTAATATTTTGTTCCTTTGTTTGATTTGTGTAGTGGTTTCAGATCTGTGATTTTTGGCATTAAAAGCAAAAGGCCAGGGTGACACACAGGTGGCGGCATCAGGTGGAATAAAAACATCCCTTATGCCTGTGCTTGGGTTAACTGGTCCCTGGATCCAGTTGTGCAAAGGCAAGTGCATTCTGCCTGCCTGTTCAGTCCTTTTTACCCTGGAACACAGAGGAATGGAGTGAATGGGAACTTAGCCATCAAGAATGGGGGGGGAGGGGAATTATTTTCTGACCTTGAACAGCAGATTATTATCACCATGGAATGAGGAGGGCAGCAGAGAGGGATACAAATTAGCCCAAATAAATTATACCTAAGGTGTGTTACTCCATTTTAATTTGCCTTGTTTTCAATGGAGCCACAACTTTGGGTAGGTTTACACTACTATTTAAGCCTATCTAATGTATAAGACTTGGGTGGGAAAAAGACACCCTCTTATTGATACAAATTAGTGACATAAGCACTATCTACACTGGTGTTATGTCAACGGGAAACATCTCCTCTAAACATGGCTTTTGACTCTCATAGAGGTGAAATAATTATACCAATGATAAAGCGCTCACTGTTTCATAGAGTGTCTTCCTCAGACATGCTACAGAAGCACAGCTGCATCAGTGTAGCTGTGCCCATGTAGTGCTTCAATTGTTGACCTGACGTTTAGTCTATTTCAGTTTGAAATATGCATGCAAGTTCATTTCTACTCCTCTGTCATGGATGCACAATAATTTATGGGCACCAACATTTGATTTTTAAAACATGTCTAGTGAGGCTGTGATGCACTTTGCCTTATGGAGGTATAACCCATTCATGTATTTTTGCACTTGCATGGATGTCTTGGTGTGGTTCTGATTACTTAACCTGTTACCTGACTATGCCTATGGTCAAGCAGCCAGAGATACAGGTACTCAGATGTGCCACCATAATTTGATGACTTGCAAATTTTTACTAGAGCAACTACACCATGACCCTCTACATGCCCTGGAGGCAGAGAGGATTCAGAAGTGATCTGGGTCCTAAGGGTGGTGGTCTAAGTGGGTCTTCTCCAAATTATTGGTGAATTATTGGTTGTATAGTGCAAGTCCAGGATACCATGCTGAACCATCATGCTGAGAGAGCTGTGGGTGCGACACACAGAACACTCCCAATATCAAATAAAGTTGCATTCATTCATTTGCTGGCACATACTGATCATAGGGCTATTGCCCTTCCGAAAAAATTTTCAGTTGTGATTATATCCATGTAAAAGGTACAAATACTGTTTCTTCCTAATGTTCTAAATTTCATACCTGTTTCGTCTGGATTGAAAATAATCAGTTTGAAAATATCAGAAAATTAAATAATAAATAAACTAATATATGTGCAGCATAGGATGAGGAACTATGAAGATGAAAAAATTAAATAATCCTACAATAAGAAATAGTCTGCATAGAGTTATTTGCTAGTTAAAATTCCTCAGGATTGAATCTCTATAGTCCAGCATTCTCTTATCTGGCAACATCTGTAATCCAGCATGATTTTAGATGTCCGGATGTCCACTTATCACGGGTGTGGCCACATTTCCTGCAGTCACATAAAGTTTGTTTACACCCACCAGTCCTGGTTTTCAGTGTTTTGTGCTCTTACGTAGCTCTAATTTACCTCTGAATGTCTTCTAACATCCCAGTAAGCAGTGGAAGTGCTGGTAACACTGCTAGACAATATTAATCTCCCGTGGTTTGGCGAATTCTCAGATTTGGAACTGGTCAGGTCTCAAGGGTACCAGAGTAGAAAGCTTCAGCCTGGCATTACATATAAAACTTAATGTTTAATCCCCAAGCCATACCTCTAAGCAGGTTTCAGTCACCTGGAAATATCATATATGATGAACACCAATCTACAGCCTTCTACATATGTATTAAAGTACAAATTGATGTATATGGTCACTTTTCCCACCCTGAGAAAAAATAGGGGCACAAAGCCAAGGGAATGCTAGAGCCCTGGTTCTAACTTAAAATAACAGATGAAAAAAAGAGATTTGAAAGGAAAAAGAAAAGATGAAGAAGCATCAGCCGCTCAAACCCCTTAGGTATTATACCTTCCAGTGCACACCATCTGACTGACACACTTCTCCATATGCTGAGGAGGAGAAAGTACTATTCCCAACTAACCCACAATTATGCCTTCATTATTTCTTTTTAATCTCCTCAGAGTTCCCATAGGGCCTCATATTTGGTTAGATAAATGTCCCTGCAACAGACCAACTTAGAAAGATCCACGAGTCATAAAAAAAATGTGATGTTGAAAGTAATTTTTCTAAACTAATTTTATCTCACGTTTACTTTCCTTTTTGTTCTAATACTAAAATAAATTATTTCTAATATTCATTTCATTTTCTCTACATAATGTTTAAAGGTTTGTTGCGATGACAGTTTACCAGAATTTTAAATGATGAATGTTTCCACTTCTGTTTTAGAGCCCTGTTTAATTTATTGATGTAGTGATTTTTAGTTTTAATACAATCTAGGGACCCACTCTTGTTCCTATTGTATTAATAAGAAAATATCAATTGAAATCAACAGAGAAATAGTGGGTTGTAAGCATTGCATTTAATGTATTTTGTTTATTTCATGCTCAGTTCCATGCAGAACAAAGTGAGATAAAATGTAACAAAATATTCTTTACTAGCTATTGTGTGTAAACTTATGTTCAGAGTCCAAAGTGCAAGTAATATAGTATTAATATAGTGAAATTGCTACAATTATGACTTATTCCAACATTGCCTTTTGATATGGTATTTTGCAAATTGTTCTGTGTAGTTATTTTGTTATGGTTACATTGTAAATGTCATTTTGTGATGAGATACTTTGATGATGTATATAATGACTTAGAATAAAGTTTATGGAAGAATCATAAATAAGAAATTAAAATGTTATACATTGTAATGGGTGTTTTGCAATATTTTCTGTGCCACCTGCCTTACTTATCTCTAGTTGAAGACCTTCTTTTGCTAGCATATTAAACTTTCCTTTAAAAGTAAATGTAGTGTTTAAGAAGGGTTCTAGAAGGACAGGCCTGGAGTCTTTTTCCTTTGTCTACTCTGCACCATAAGCAGTGTCATCATAAGTTCAAATTGGTCGCTTACTAAAGCGACCTTGATTTGTAAAATTACAGAGCACATGCAGCTCTTGTTGATTTTTGGTAGAGGAGCTGGGATTACTTAACACTTTTGGAAGTCAGGTCACATGCCTTTAATCTGACTTTTAAAAGCCTTTACTAGGTATGAAGGGGGTTATCAGTCTCTGCCCATTCAGTCCTTAGCTTCTGTCAAAGCTGCCCTGAAAGTTCCCAGCTAACACTAGCTGTGATGATACATTTTGTGCTATGGGCAACAGGGAATAGATGGAAAAACAACCTAAAAGCAATCGATAGTAGCAACTTTGTCACTACAGCCACAAGCTAAATTTGAATGAGTCAGTGATCTACAAGAGAAGAAATATATAGGTTGGCACCAATCCCCTGATCAGTTTGTCCTCTTAACACCTGATATGTTTAATGTCAGAATGAAAATGTTGAGAAAAGATCCCAAATGGACTATTTGCACACAGCTATGTTCAACCCTCCACCCCAAAAGATTCACACAATATTGACTGGAATAAATGTGTGTGATACAAAAACAGCAGCAGAGGTGGTGGCATACTGCAAAGATCACATCTCTACACTTCCAAAAATTAAAAGGAATAAAAAAGGCAAGATCGTGGTTGTGCTGCTAACAGGAAATAAGAAAGCACTTCTTTTCTGAAACAGGGTCATATGGAAGGTTTTACTGTGGCTTGTGGATGAAGGCTGCATAGAGATACATAACAGACTGGGGGAAAGGGTGTTGAAAATAGATCCATGAATGGTAATTTGAAAAATAAGTTGCCAGTTCCAATAACATTCTCAAACCCACATCTTACAAAATATTTATGCTATTTTTGTAAGAACATGAAATTCATCAGAAAGCACAGCCAACTTTAAAAGCAATAAAATAAAATCCAGGTTTCCAATTATTATCCAGTTTATATATTTAAAGAGGAATCACCCCAGACTCTTTCATGGCAACACAAAAGTTTGTAGTGATTTTCTTTCATGAAAACAGTCAGAAAATATCAGTAATGTTCAATTATCTTTAATTAAGAATTAATTGGCTTAGATAAGGCGTGTCTCTGGATTATACACAGATAAAATTTGTTTTAATGTTGGTACTAAGGCCATGTCTCCACTTCCTGTGCCAGAGGTCAATCTTCTGGCATTTGATTTAGCAGGCCTAATTAAGACCCACTAAATCAAACACTGAGGAGGGTTCTGGTTGGTGCTGGTACTCCTCACAGTCATGAGGAGTAGGGGAAGATAACAGCAATATTTGTTCCCATCGGCCTCCCTCTGTGAAGATGGCACCAAGCTCAGTTTAAGGTAAGCTGATTTCAGCTACATATTTACATAACTGGAGTTGTATACCTTAACCTGACCTTTCAGGTCTAGTGCAGATTTGGCCCAAGTTAAAGGTGTAATTTTAAGTGTTCAAAAGAATTTTTCTCCATTTAGATATGTATCAAAATAAATAAATACAAGTCAATAAATCAAGACTAATTTTATCTTAATGGTATTTTAGACTTCATTATTGATATGTGCATTGCCTGCTTTGTTTGCTGGTGCCCTCATAGGTCTGACTGCAGACTGGCTTTGTTCAGCTAGACTCTAAGGCACCAGATCATTGCCTTGCAGAGCCTACTTCCCGGTCTCTCCCTGCCCCAATGCTCCCTGCTCCTGCCCCCTACTCCATGTACCCATATTCCCTCCCAGATCTGGCTCCCCAATCTGCTGCCCAAGATCAGTCCTCTCCTGCCCTAGCCCACAACACAAATACCTGCACCCCCCTTCTGTACCCCCAATTCCCTGCACTAGGTCACAATTCTACTCCCTAAACCCCAGTTCAGTGCCCCAAGTCACAATTGCCTCCCTCCCTTATCCCAAGCTCCCTTCTGCACCCAACTTCCATCCCAAACCCCGCATCTCCTCCATTAATATCATAGAAGATTGCAGCCTTTGACCACTTTCCAAATTCTTGGGGTGGCCCCCCCATCAAAAATTATTGCTCACTCCTGCGCTGAATAATAATAATCTATTTTTAACACAATTTAATAATTACACTCTAGCTCTTAAAATAAACTCTTATTGTAACTGTGGCCTGGGTATTATCTGCCAAATAGTTCCATTTTTCAAAAATAATTTAGGCACTTGAAAGCATAAATCTCATTGGCTTAGACTCAAGTCATTTTGAAAACTGGATTTAGGGGCTTAAGTGACTTAGGTTCTTTTGTTACACCTAATTTTAATAATTTTAATTAATTTGACCATTTAAAATCTACTTTTCAAATATACATAATGGTGCAAGCTCACTTCTAAAGTTCGAGTGACTTTTCCCTCTTCTCGAAATTGACCCTGTATCTATCCTCCCTGAACCTGCTTGACAGGAATGAGCAATATAATTAAAATCCTGTCTAGAAACATTTTGCTGATGTCCCTGGCATTCTGAGGCTACATCTAGACAATAAACTTCTTTCAGAAGAAATTTTCCAAAAGAGATCTTCCAGAAAAGCTTATTTCAAAAGTGAGCATCCACACAGAAGAAACTCAACTAAAAAGTGATATGCTTTTTTGAAAGAGAGCATCCACATTGATTGGACACTATTTCACATTTAAGTTGTGATTAGTCAAGACAGAGTGGCCACCAGCGCACCTGTGTTATTTCCTGGCAGCCTCTTCTTTCGAAAGAACTCCCTCTTCTACATCCACACACAGGGCCGGCCCATGGCATTTTGGCACTGGAAGCAGGGAGTTCAAATGATGCCTGCATGCCACCTTTTCCCCTGCCTATCTGTTATGTCTCTTGTGCCCTCCTTCCTCCAGCACAGCACTCCACCATCTCTGGGCATCTAGAGCAGAGAGAATACATATTCACAAGCAGCAGACACAATTTTCTACACTCTGGGTCCTAGTGGCGCCCCTCTTCCCTCCCACCCCACTCCCCAGTCTGGCACCTTAGGCAGCCGCCTCAGTTCGCTTCATGGTAAGGCCAGCCCTATCCACATATGCCTTTTTCCGAAAAAGCTTTGTCGGAAAAAGGCTTTTTCTCGTAGAATGAGGTTTACCGCCATCAGAAAAACCCCTCCGTTCTTTTGACTTTCTGTTGAAAGAACTCAATGGCAGCGTGGATGCAAGTATTGTTTTTCTGTCACCCTGAGTGTCTGATAATCAGCTATCTCTCTGCTGCCGCTGCTGTTCAGTGGACAATCCATAAAGCCCATCTTCTGGAGCAAACCTCAGTGGAAAGCTGGCAGTCCAGACTGTCCTCTCTGTCTTTTGGGAAATGAGAAGCAAGCAGTTAGGGATTTAGACTGTTCTCTGCTGATCAGGGGTTGGTTGAAGTATGATTGGGTTGGGGAAGAAAGTGTGATGCTGCTTTATTGTATTGCCATTTTAAATGTGTGTCAAGGGTCTGCAGTGGCTGGTTAGAATGTGCTTCTGAGTCCACTTTTAAAGAGAAATCTACATAAATAATTCTGTTTGTGTGTCTGGTAATGCTGGATACTGCAGTCACTGAAGTTTCTTCAGAGTGATACTAGCAATTAGAAAACAACATGTGGCTACAGAATAAACCGTCTTTTTACCATTTGTTCATTGTTCCTTCTTTATCCAGTGACAACTTCCACTGTAAGTTCATTCCTACCCCTAGGCTCATTCTCTAAATACGTACTGTGAACCAACTCTTAATTAACCACCCGCCTCTCCAATAACTGCTCAGTACAATGCAATTGTGTTGGTTCTTGGTATAAATTTTCCTGGTGTTTAATAAGACATACATGGAAAACTCATTTTTGTTGTTTAAGGGTCCCATATTTTGCCCTGTTGCTCCGGTGTTTTTGTAATCATAGTTAAGGGGAGTTAACATATCACAGTAACTTTTTGCCTGGGTAACAATTAAATCCACGCATTTGGGAAGAAAGCTGAGCACCTGAGAAAGTTTTGTGTGAGTGAAACCAAACCACTGAAAGCATTTTTCACCTTTTTATGAAACAAAGCTAGTAAAGATTTAGAAGTGAAAGGGCCAGCCAATAAACCATCAACTGTAGATTTTAAAGCTAGACTGTTAGCTATCATTATAATTCTTTTTCTTCAGATTGTTAAAGATGCAGTATTTTCCAAATTAAACTAGCTAATGTCAAAAATAACTTTTCAAACCTGTGCATGAAGTTGATATATTCCAAATGTTCTTTTTAAAGTTGTGCCATGCTGCTGATATTGCAGTTAGTGCCAAGCCGTGTGCTTGTGCATTATATAGAATATATAATCTTGACGGGTAATATTTTCATGCATTGATATAATTCAGTCAAAGGAAATTAACATATACGAATAATGTTCAAAGATAATTATGCTAGTTTTTCAGCTTAAATACCTTAAAATCTGCAAAGACAGCTCATAGACAAAGGGGACACTAGTAAAATTCACTGAAATAGATTTCTCCATTCATAATGACAAGAACATCTCTCTCAATATTACTTAGCTAATGAAGGAATAGATCTGCTGTGAAGTTCCTAGGAGGCTCATTTTCTCGAGTACAGTAGTAAAAGTTAGCTGATGAATGACCTAAACTGCTTAATGTTTCTACTTATAACTTCTGAGCAGCAAGGCGTATCTTGGAGAGTACTGACGGAGTTATCCTCAGGAGGCCCCAGTGTCCTTGTAGGTTGTCAGAGTCAATGAGCCAGGTTTATTTCAAATGGCTCCTTAAATGAACATTTATTTTGTGCCAGTAACACGTTTTTGATTAACAGCTCTTTTTGACTAATTTGCTTCCCAAAACAGCCCAATAAAGGACTCGTTTAAAACATAATTAAAAGCATGTTATTGCTAGTAGTTAATACTGATTAAAACAGGCATTAAGACAATTATCGTTGAAGGAAAGTAAGCACCCTGTAGTTAGTATAGAATCCATCCTTACAGTTTTTATGCATTGCATACAACAGTGGACCATTTGCCAGAGTTGCAGAAATCCTTATTCTGCATATATTTATATCAAAATTTTATCTCAATAATTTTATTCACGTACAGGCACTTTAAAAGTATTTTACGTATTTGTTTTTTACAGAACATACCAATTTTCAACAAGGTAACATTAATTTATGATGATGGACAATGATGAATTTAACTAATCAGCCAGTAGAAAGATCCTGGTTACTACTTTTCCGATACAAATTTAACAAGCCAACAAGCCTGATTTTTCAAACCTGGCCTACAGTTTTCAAGGCACAAACTGGCCTCTTTAAATTCCCCAACAATTATGCACTTCTCATGGATTGCTAGTAAAAAGTAAGAATGAATTACATGCAACCGTGGGTATAATTTATTATGGTGGAAAACTGCACCAGAAAAAATGGAGGTCTATTTTGAAAATCAAGTTTTGCAGATACCATATTTTTCTCGATTTTCACATAGAGGGCCATACCTTCTATCTCTTTAACTACTTTTACACGAATCCACAAAATATATGTGGATCATACTTTATTTGGGTTTAAGAAATTTTGTTAAACACTTTTTTTTTATATATGTTTGATTTGTATTGTTCTTCCAATTATTTATCAGAGTTTGAAAGTCAAAACCAAAATTAAATAAGATTTTTTTTAAAAAAACCCATTAAATGGACATCTGGTGACAATGATAAATTAAAATTTATAATAACTTTTACCCCAGATTGATATTACTACAGGAAAATAATAGTTTCAATGCAGGCTAGTAAGAAACATTGTAACTTTCTCAATATGAACTGGAGAGAATAAAGCTATGGTGTTTTGCTTTTTTCACTGTATGCTAGTCAATGTTTATAGAAAACATATAAAAATGAAATTATAGCAAAAGATTATAAAACGTTTATTACCTTGTCCCATTGCAGTGAAGACACTTTGCTCACCTAATGACTCACGCCTAATGACTAATGTATTTTTTGGTGCAAAAGGAGCATCCTCATGTGATTTATGAAAGGTCAGAGGTCAGTTTCCTATCTCTGGGCTAAGTACTGACAGGATTCTCTGGGCAGGAAAAGGAGCAAGGGAGGGTCTGTGACCCAGAGAAACTGCTGTTTTGGAAGTCATTAACTCCCAGATCAAAACTATCAGTGCTAAAGACAGTGTGGTCTTAGTAAAGGGTCTCTGAGGGCACAGCTAAACTACATTCCTCATCCTAAAGAGGAATGTAAATGAGCCTGATCAAAAATGCAAATGAAGCACGGATTTACAAATCTCATGCTTCATTTGCATAATCGTGTGCGAGTGCTTTTTCGAAAAAGGGTTTGTTCAAAAAAAATCCCTTTTTCGAAAGAACCCGTACTCCTGAAAAAGAGCTGTCGCGCGATTGTGCAAGTGAAGCGTGAGATTTGTAAATTCGCGCTTCATTTGCATTTTCAATCAGGCTCATTTACTTTCTTCTTTCGGAAGAGGAATGTAGTTTAGACACAGCCTGAGGGTGGAACTCCTTGTTCAAAAGAGATGATCACCATGAACTTGACCTATTTTGATTTTATTTCAGGAGTTACTCTTTTGAATTTAGTTATTTCGAAATAATTTCCTAGTGTAGACATGCCCTGAGAGAGCCACTCCTTCACAGCAACCTCCTTGTAATAACAGAAGCTGAAAAAAATATTGAGTTCCTCATGCCACTCCCACAAAAAACTGAAACAAGCCTAGGCCTGGCAAAGCACAGGGCACCTCACAGAGTCTTAATATTTGTCACTCTGATAATGTGGTGATATCTCTATAAGGAATGCCTAAAGTGAATAAGAAGCATCTTTCCTCTCCATTCCCTCTCCATTAGGGCATTAGGGCAGTGTTGGCTCCCATGTCTTAAAAGAAAGCTAGGAGTAAAGCGCCTAGGCTGCCATGTTGTCCCATGCACCAGCACTGGCTGCCAGCTAGAGGATACAGCAAGCCACACATTGGCAGCCATGCTACCGTGGCACCCCGTGCTCACTGTGGCTTGTATATCCCCTGGGTCTCCTCAAACCCACCAGAGAATCCTGTTCTGGCTGCCCAAATCCAAGGAATATCAGGGTTCCTCATAAAAGTACTAGCATTTGGCCTACAAGTTTTAAGCTCTTTCTGTATATTTGTTATTTAGTATTTTACTTGATAGCTCACTCATCATAGTGCTGTAGTATATGTTCATATTATTACATCCATTAAAAGTAAAATATATCTGGAAGTCCTGCCCATGTTAGGCAGCAATAACAGCCTTTCCTAAATAGCTATCCCAAGCCATTCGTTAGAAGCTCTGCCAAAATCTAAGACCATCCACAACCTAATGCCTGATCAAAAAGATGAACCTTACCAGAAGACCAGACTGAAAGCCAGATTCTCTAGAGGTGTAAAGCTGGGTAGTTCCATTAAAGCTAATGGTTCTACACTGATCTAGGTCATCTAGAAAACTAGTCTCATGTCAGGCTGCTAGCCAGGCAGAGTGTGAGTTCTGTAACTAACAACCTGCCATCAGTAAAGTTCTGCTTTCAGTTCTAAAGAAGTCAACAGGATAATCAATCTCAGCAGATCATGTAGAGATGATCCATTTGGTAATCATTTGTTAAGCCATACAAATGTAGAGCCACGGACTGAACCTGTGACTGTAGGGGCTAAAGCCATGTGCCTCTACTACATGAGGTAAAAGTCAACTGGCTCTTAACTTAGGCTGTAAAGCAGACTTCGTTCTTCCTTGTCAGTGTGCTCAGTGCCTCAGGGTTTTACAAGGATTTATAGCTTAAAACTAGAGGTGGTTAAGAAAGTGTGTGTGTGTGTGTGTGTGTATATTCAGCCAGCTCCACTTAAAACGCTGCTCCTTGAATGTCATCTCAAAGTAAATATATATAGCATTTTCATGATTTCAATGAGGTTATCTGAGTACAATATAATACTAAATGGAAATAAGGGTATCAGAATCCTGAAATCATATCAAGCAGTGCACAAACCTCAGCATACATTCCCTGACCTGAACAGTTTATATTTAAGTATAAAACCAGAGACTAGTAGATGCAGATAGGCAGACAAATGGAGGATACAAGGAAATAATACCAGTCAACATGAAAAGAAATGATTGGATCCCATCTGCAGCCTACCTGTTGAATTTTGTCTAGGCTTCATGGCAAACAAGAGTGAAAGATGATGAAGTAGTAAATTTGTGGATGTTTACAGAGGGCTCCTCTGAAGTGTGAGGGGCAGCCTATGAGAAAACAGAAAAGATACTCATTTGAAAACTTAGTAAGCAGACAATAGAAGCCTGGATTATGAGCCAGTCAGAAGTGAGAGAAGAAAGGGATGAGCTATGAAGGGGCTTGAAAGTGTTAGAAGTGACAGAGAAAGTGAACGGATGGAAAGGCAGAGTAGACATGGTCAAAGCAATAGGCAAGGAAAATCAGCTTTGCAACAGCATTCTGAATGGATATGAGCAGGGCAAGATGGCATTTGTAAAAGGCCAAAGAAAAGGGTATTTCAATAATTTAGGTGCAAGAAAATGAGAGCTTGGACAGAAATGTTAGCTGTGTTGGGTGGGGGGAAATGGGAAAGGCTATGTCTGAAAGGAGGTGTTTAGAAAGGATCAGCAAGATTTTGATTTAACCTGCATGGGAGGGTCCCAACAGACATTTGATCATCAAAGACGGCATCCAGATTTTGGGCTTGACAGGCAGGATGCTGATGTGCATAATAGTTGAGAAAGAAGGTGAATGGTGGGATTCAGAGGTCTGTTTTAGTCTGCTGAACTTGATCTGATGGCCAGACATACATGCATTGTCAGAAGTAGGCTGAGATTTTGATTGGTGCAGGCAATAGCACTGGAATAGAGGTAGATCTGTGAATGCCAGTATAGAGCGGCAGTTGAATTTGTGTTTGGGATGAAATTGCTTGAGATAAGGTGTAGAAAAGGTCCAAGGACAATGCTACATGGAACCCTGACAGAGAGACTGGAATGGGACTGAGGAGGATTGAAAGGGCAATGAGAAAGAAGAGGAAAATGAGAGGATGGAATCACTGAAACCAAGAGGGAGGACAAGATTGCAAGGAAAACAAAATGGGAATGGTTCTGAAGGCAGCTGATAGGTCAAAGGTACGTTCTCATTCTGAGCTTTAACTAGAAAATGGTGATTAGAGACTTTGCAAAGCATAATTTCTGTGGATTGTAATGGGCAGAAGCCGGATTGAAGAGGGTCTTAGATGGAACTGGAGGAGAGGAGTTTCCAGATAGTGCCTCTAAACAGTGTATTCAGTGAGTTTAGAGGTGGAAGGAGGGAGATAGTGAAGTCTGGAGAGGCAAATAGGATCAAGGGTGGGTATTTAAGAAGGGAGAAAATGAAAGCATATTTGCATTGTAAGGAGAGCCAGCCAAAAGAGACTGAGAAGTTAACAAAGAGAATAAAGGGTGGGAGCTAGATGCAAGGAAGGAAATCAGGAGGTGAGACAGCGTCACTGGGGTTAGTGAAAGGTTTAGAGGAGAAACTTCTGTATGTGTGATGGAAAGCTGAGAAACTTCTGTATGTGTGATACAAAGGAGGACAGAGTTGTGGGGAAGGGCGAAATTCCTTTTTTATTGTTGTTTGTTGCTAGAAGAAATCAGCGAGATCCTGTGCAGAAAGAAGGTAGAGGGAGAAGGAGGGGAGGATTTAAGGGGTGCTTCAAAGTTGTGAAAACAAGGACTGTGAACATGGAATTCAGTTAAGTGGAATGATGAAAATAGGATGAAAGAGGAAAATTTACTGTGTTTAATTTTGGGAGCAAAATCAAAAGTGTAATTTATGAACCATGTACATGCCAGTACCAAAACTGTTTCCTGACTCCTTTGTCTGGGATTTGTCTTTTCGGTTTGTCTTTTCTTTGGGGCATGTCCACACCTCAAGCGCGTTTTTGCACAAGAAAATTAGAAGAACCAGAGCTTTTGCGATGTGCTTTGAAGTCTGGATGCGCTTTTGCGCAAGACGTTTTTGCAGAAGACCTCTTCTGCAAAAAGCTTCTTGCGCAAAACCCCTGCAGTGTAGACAAAGCCTAGGAAAGGAGGAGGCTGTGTCTCCCTCAGAGTTTGGAAAGCATGTAGCACATTTTGGGCGATACAGTGATATGGAAACCCATGAACCAATAAACCAAATACTCACTGGGTATAAATCCATCAGATTCATTGAAATTACACCAGGGATGAATTTGGTCCTCGAAACCAAGACCTAAAATCCATACCTGAAGTCCATAGCAAAATTTTCATTGACTCCAATGAGGATAGAATTGGATCCTGACTTGAGAGATTGGTGAGTTCTATTAATATACTGTGAACTTGTGATATCCAATAAAGAGGGTGAACATTAGAGGTAGTTCTCTTTTTTAAGGAGGCTTGAACAAATGTTTATATAGTTGGCAACACTGGAAAAGAGAAGACAATCCTAAACACATCAGAATAACAATGTGAAAGGCCCTCTTGACAAAAAGCTCTGATCATATTTCCTCAACATTATAAAAAGGAGAGAAGAATAAAACCAAGGAAGAAACTCAAATCACTGCTCAAACAATCAAATGTGCGTGTGTATGAGGGAGGAGGAGAAGACAAAGAAGCACTAGGGTGAAAGGTGTTACCCTGTGGAATAAGACCCTCGACTGAATTTTGTTATTAATGTGTAATATTCTTGCTGATTTTGAGATGTATTTAGCACTCACCAGTCAGTTACAAATAATAAAGTCCATCTGTCTTAAAATTTCACAAAGAGACCTTACAAGCTTTTAAAATATGTATTTTTCTGTTTTGTGTCTATACCCACTCAGAAATTGATTCCATATTTAATCAAATGTTTGACTTTTTTTACTTTCTGCGGTAAAGAATTCTCCCCAGGTCTGAGAAGGCTAATAGGACTATCACTCAGTAATGTGTTTTGGGAACGGCAAGAAAGAATTGGATGTTAGGCTGTTGTGATAGCTCTAAGATTCCATGTCTTGGCTTTGAGTTCTAAGAATCCATTTGAAGGAGGGAAAGAAGAGAGAAACAAGCAGAAATGATTCAGGTGTCAAACAAAAGTCTCTTCCAAGAATAAGATTTATTTCAAGCTGTAACCTTTTGCCAGAAGTTTGTGTTTTTGGGAAATGAAAATTTTCTGTCTTGGTGGTATTACTAAAACAAAAACAGCTGAACTCATTTAAACAATGGCAGTGTGTCTTACTCCTAACTTTGAATTTTCTGGCTTTTGTCACTGCATGTCACAACCGTAATTATTATTTAAACAGGGAGGTGAACTGCAAAACAGAAATGAAACTCTAGCCTAGAAATGCTGTATGAACTAAACATTCCTGCTAACCAAGTTGAGCAATGCATTCAGCACAGAAATAAGTTTTATTTTATCCTTCTTATAATTCTGTATTTTCCATCTGAAATTATCCTGGTACTTTCTAGTTAATGAAAATATCCATGACTGTATAACTGGGGGAAAAAAAAAGATCTGGTGGCACCACAAATACCAAGAACTGCAAGTGACTTCTGATATTTCTGATGCTACAAAATGATGCAATCTGGGAGGATTACTTTACGGACTTAGTTGTGCCCTACTGTCATTTCCCTATATTGGAAGGTGTGTAAACAATGATATCCTAGCAAAAGCTTTTCAACATCTTGTGTCTCACCTAAGCACAATGCCCCCTGGACTTTGAAGGTAGCCAGAGAGCACAACTACCGGGTATCCTGTGAAAGGGATACATTCTAAAGCTCGTCAACACTTATGGCAAGTGTACAACAATAACACAACCTTAATTGTTCCCTCTTACGTTTGGTCTACACTTGAAATTTTATCATATAACTACATTACCTCACACCTACCCCTTATGCCTCTAGGTTATGTCTATACTGCATTCTCTTGTGCAAAAATGCAAATGAGGTGAAGCGCTGAATACAGCCTCACCTCTTTTGCATACTTAATGAGCCGCCAATTTGTTCAAGGGGCTTTTGTGCAAAAAGGAGCTGTCTATACAGCTCCTATTTGGGCAAAAAAACCCTCTTGCGCAAGAGCCATTCTGCCACTTTTTTTCAGGCAGAATGGCTCTTGTGCAAGAGGGGATTTTTGCACAAGAAGGAGCCATGTAGAGAGCTCCTTTTTGCGCAAAAGCCCCTCACACACAATGGCGGCTCATTAAGTATGCAAATGACGTGCAGCGATATTCACCGCTTTGTCTCATTTGCATATTTTCTTGTGCAAGCGAGCTTGGTATAGATGTAGCCAGAATGTGTTGGGATCAGCACATACTGATTTCATACTGATAATTATGTCAGTGGGATTTTTTTCTTAAGAAGCAAAGTAGTTTATACTGATAAAAAACCAACTTTAGACACAATCATATCAGTGACTTCTGCCATTTAAGTTGCCCTTATTCTGGTATGGGAAGAAGTATACTGGGATAAAACACCTCTATGCTGTTATAACTGGGTCCACACCTCAGGGTTGTATTGCTTTAGCTATACCAGTGTAGTTAAATCACTACAACTTTCTCTCTGTGATGTTCAATATGCTAGTCACTAGCCCCATGTGTCTAATTGGACGGTTGAGTGTGGCTAGTCGGCTTGAATAACTATTCATTATTTCAGGATAATAGTGGCTACTGCTTTAGAACTGTTTGGACATCGCAGTTTTATGTAGAAAAGTTCTTAGTGATAATTGCTGACAGTCTTTTCCTGCTTGCTCCTTTCATACCTAGGGCATGACTCTGGATACACTTACTTGCATTGTTATAATTTTTGCAGGAAGCAGCTCCTATACCTTATTTTGGGTATAGTAATTTTTACAAGGCTATAGTTGTGGACATTGAATTTAAATTTTTGTGTGTGTATTGCTACAGTAACCATAGTTCTTGTTGTCATACTTGTCATAAAGGATTTAAGCAGTCTGTAGTAATCTTAAATATGCAGAGTGATTTAGAATTAGGATTCTCTAATTAGAAACTCTAATGCTGAATTTACTGATACTTGCAGAATTGTTGTTACATGAATTATATCAAAACTTGGAGACTTTGGTGATAGACACTTTAAAATGTAACATATACAGACAGAAGAGCAGTTAAAGCAAATAAGTCCAAAATCTCAAAAAGATTTGCAAAAAAGTTGTCTTTTTTAAATTTCTTCTAAACTTTTCAGCATTTTTCACTGATATCTAATAGGCACAATGAAGGCTGATTCTAAGTCATCTTTCTGCTTTCCTAGTTGTGAGGCTAATAAGAGCTCCTGCATAAATCAAGGCCTACCCAGGCTTCTCTTATTTAAGACTAGTCTACACTAGAAAATTGAATCAGGCCAGGTATGTTACTCAGGGTTATAAAAAAAAAAATCACACCTCTAGCTGCTGTATTTAAGCTCACCTAACTCCATGCATAGGCAGAATTCTTCTGTTGACTTAACTATCATTCTTCAGGGAGGTAATTGCCTACATTAATGGGAAAATCCCTCCTATTGCCATAAGTAGAATACATACTAAAGTGATACAGGGATGCAGCTGCCGTGCTGCTGCTATATCACTGTGCCCTTACAAATGTAGACAAGCCCTTACATGAGGGGCCATTTCAATTCCTGGCTAGGTTGGTAACCAGTGGAGACATGACTGTGATACAGAGCCAACTTTGCTTATTCTGAGCTGCATATAGCCCAGGACAGAGCTCTGGGATACTATGGTGATGAGGTTATGTAAATTGCTGCAGTTGATAGCAAGCTCTCTTGCAATTATTTTCTATTTCACTCAAAAGTTAAAGTTTATACTTATAATTAAGGAGAAATCACTGCCAACTCCGTGAGTTTGGTTCTGACATGATTTACTCCAAGTTCAAGTGTGCTTGGATATAAGGTACCAGTTATATGCTGTTCTGTAGAAAATATATCCAAGACATTTCTTGCTCCAGAATGTTTTAATTGCAAAACTGCTGTGTGTTCCCACAAACTCTTGAGCAAGTGCTTAGCTTTACATCTATAAATGAACTCTAATATGCAGAGAAAAGTGCCCTGTGCGCCTGCTTGAAAGAAGATCTTAAAAAAATAGTCAACATTTTCTCGGAGGCCTTTAGCCAACTTAACCTTACATTCAACACAAGGAAACTGAAATACTTCACCAACAGGCACTGAATCATTAAGATTCTGCTCCCATAATTCAGATAAATAAAGAGGCCCTCTAAAATGTTGAGCACTTCCTTTACCTCAGCAATTATTTGTCTCAGAAAGCTGACAATGATGAGGGAAATTCAACTCTGCATTCAATATGCCAGAGCAGCTTTTGGATATTTGAGAAACCATGTCTTTGAAGAATCAAACCAAGCTTCTTGTGTACCAGGCCATTGTTGTTTCTGATTACTTGTATGGTACCAAACCCTCAATCAAGCACAGAAGACACCTCAATGACCATGAATGATACCATCAATAGTGTCTCTACAAGTTCTTCCAAATAAAGGATGACTGTTACTCTTAAACTTTTCTTTGAAAAGCAGTTCATACATCTCTAGTCAAGAATGGCATTTTGTTATATAAGTTATCCATTAAAGTTAAATTAAAAATGTTGTAATAAAGTCATATTGATTTAAAAAAAACAAAAAAGCCTTTCGGTAGCTTTAGGGAATACAGTTTTAATTCAGTGTGGAGTGTGCATTCTGGAGACTTTGCTGTATTTTGCTTCTCAATTGACTGAGCTCAATGGATTTTTGCAAAACAGGGTCTCAACATTTAAATCTTTACTGAAGGCTGATTTGCACAATGTGCTTGCACAGCACAGAAAGTTAAAGTATTGGCACTGGGACAGTTTTATGTGGTACAGAAAAATTCTTATATTTAATTTTTTTATCTTACAAGTCTGTATATGTCAAACTTTAAGTGGAATTGACTGTTTATCCCAGTTGATTTTGACTAGTGACGCCTTCCAGGTTGGAAGGCTCTCACTTCACTCTGTTTCCCATCAGCACTCCTTGACTACCGGCATGTGGTGCCAATTTGTTCCTTCTGTACAGAAAAGAGAAGAGGTTTGGATATAATTTTAAGCCTTGACACAAGGTTTAATTTGCTAAAAAGGGGAGGTCTGCCATTATAAATCTTGGAGGAGACACCAAGGTTGCAAAATTTGTCAACTCAGTCTGTTTCAAGCATCATTTAAGCCACTTTCTTAAAGGAATAGTATTCCTTTTTACTACTTGTTCAGAAATATGAAAGAACCTTGTATAGCATGTGCATGGGTACGTGTGATCTTTTTCTCTCATCTTATGGTAACAGGAAATATACATGCTGAAAACAATTTACTCTAACAGGAAACATAGAACATCAGGTAAAGGCATAATCATAATCACACAGTGATTTTTGTGCAATTCTTTAAAAAATAAAATTAAAGGTATTTGCAGTGTAGTTGACCTAGGATTTATGATGCAAAACATATAGATTTTATCCAAGACCTTAGAACTTCAAAGAATAGTTCTGAGGCTTTGACTGAAATTCAGTTCCAAGTTTGAGTCAAATCCCTCCCAAAATTTGGAGGAGTGTTGCAGCATATACATACCCTGTCTCTGGGGTTGAGGGGGCCCAGGTGTGTGGATACCACCTCGTCGGTTGCTGGATCTGTCAGCAGACTCTTTTAGTCAACAACAACCCTTGTTCTGGGGTAGTATAGCCTCGTGGCTAAAGTCAATAAGATTTACCCTCAACTCAGGACCATACATCCCAACGTCCAGAGTCATTAGAATTAGCCCTTAACTCAGGGCAGTCCAGCCTAATGGCTAGACTCAATGGTGGGGGAGCCATTAGCTCAGGGTAGCACGTCCTAGCAGCCAGAGTCAATAAAGGTGAATGGCCCTTTGTTCAGGGCAGCTTACCGACTAGGCAGAGTCAATAGGGAGTGGTCCTTTAATGCAGGGCAATGCAGTCTAATGGCCGGAGTCAATAACAGGGAAGCCCTTAGTTCAGGGCAAAGTCAATAAAGGGGAATGACCCTTTACTTCAGGGTGTAAACAGCCTCGAAGCCTAAGTCAATATGGAGTAGCCCTTTAACTCAGAGCAGAGTTAATAAATTGGGAGGGGGCAACCACCCAGTAGGGGGAACTGGGCCCACCCTACTCCTCTGTGTTCCAACCCAGGGCCCTGTGAGTGGCAGAGCATCCTGTCACTCACTCAGTGGGGATTCTGACAGAAACATGCTGAGGTCACCTGGGTGGGAGATACCACTCCATCACCCTGGCTCACTTGCTACCAACCCTGGTGCAGATACTTTCCAAGAGGTCTCTGGATTGCCTCGTTCCCCTGCAGCCACCTCTCCCTGGGGCTTCTCCGGAGCTGGTAGCATGTGGTGGTCTCCTGGGTCTCTGGGTCCCCCGTCTGAGTCTCTGCCTGGGGTGCAGTATTAGAGCTCTTGGTGGCCAGCCCAGACTGAGCTGTGTTATTGACTTTTCTGCTGACCCAGCATTTGGAGCATGCACAGCCTGGGTGAAGGGGTGGGACTTCCTCCACCCACAGGTTTTGACCCCACCAGATTCAGTGCAGGGCATCCACACGCCATCACAAGGAGGAAGAGAGTGAAGTGACATTTAGTTTAAGCCCTTCTCTGCAGTACATGATTCTCTGTAAGGAGACATTTTACAATAAAAAATATTTTAATTGGGACCATGATAATAGTGCAAAAAAGAACAGTGCCCCCAGTCTCTGTAATTCCACTCCAATACTTAAGGCAGGAATGCTGAGAAGGGGTATGTTGGGGTTAGTTTTAAAACTATCTCTGAATACTGTGTTCTGTAGCTGCTCTAATTAATGTTCTACTTCTCATGAAAGCAGGGCATAGCCATTGTACTATACTATCTAGCCCTGTCCCAATTTGCATCTGATGCCAGTGCCTAGGAGCACTGCTAGTGGAAACCCTTTATGCAAGTTCTCCACCAGCTGGGAAGATACTATGTGGGGAGCCACTGTTCTCAGAGTCATTTCCATTCTATTAAAGTCTCCTTTATACCCTAAAGAGGTACAAAGAAATCAAGGGTCCCCATCTACATTGCAAGGCAGAGATGTCATATTGGGGGATGCTACTTTTCTGCATTTAGCTGTAGGTGAAAAAAGGTATGATAATATATATATACTTGATAATAGTGGCAAAATTGATTCATGGTATAATGACGTCAGTGGTGTCAGTTTGGCTCAAATATGTTCTGCATGCATTTGGTGTGGAAATGTTCCACTTGCCTAATCAGAGAGGGTGTTTTGTCCCATGTCTCCATGATAAAGGTTGAAACTCTATACTCTGGGTATTCAATGGTTGGGCATGATTTTAGTTAGTCAAATGTCCACAAGTTTCCCATAGTCCCATAAAGTTTGTTTTCAGCTGCTATTCCTGAGTCTGTGTTCTGCACTTTTGTTTAGCTCTAATGTATGTCTTCTAAGAGCCTAGTAAGCAGTGGAAGTGGTGATAATGCTAGATAAAAATGATCTCCTGTTGTTTGGCACCTGTCAGGTCCTGAGGGTGCTGGACTAGAGAGGTTCAACCTGAATCTACACATTAGTACAGAACTTAGCTAAATCTTATTGGCTAGCAGCCGGGTTCATACATAGGTACATAAGTTGTTTGCACAAATTCTTTCACAAGAATTTGTGCAAACCATCTACATTGGTAAAAGCTTTGTTTCATTTTTGTTATGTAGGTGATTATTTATTTGATCCAGATAAGCTATGTTTAGGTAGACAGGTAAAGATCCTGTTTTTTCCCAAAGCTTTCCCAAGCTTTGATCAACTGTATACAGTTCACCTAATCTCTCATTACAGAAATGAAAGTTCAGTCAAGTGTATACGTACTTTTAACTCTGAAAGTTTCAAGTACAGAAACAAAGTTGCTGTGAACAAAATCCTTCCTAAGACAAACTTTTCCTGTGCACGGTTTAATGCCATTACAAGCATTAATCCCATTTTGCCAAATATGCTATTTTGATACCTTATCTTAGCTCCTGTGGAAAGTGGGCATAGTGAAACTTCTGAAGAGAATGCATGTATTTTTAGACAAACTTAAAAACAAAACACCAAAACTTGTCCTAGCACACAGTACAAATAAATAAATGTTCAGATGCTGATGGGTAGATCTCTGCTGGAGAAAATACTATGATCAGAGCAGAATTCCGCTAAGTGGGTTTGGGGAACATGCCAGTTCTGTAGACAAATTCTGACCTCTGGTAAGCTTGAGTAAGTGAGATCAGAATCTGGCTTTATGTTGTATTCTCCCCATACTGTGATTTAGGATTAATTCTGGGTTCAATGAAACAAAATGTTTTTCCATTGACCTCAACTGGGTGTTACTCTCATTCTCCTTTGTAAATGAATTCTCACACTACCAGATATCAACTAGTGACATGTGATTATGATTAGGCTTAGATTAAAAACGATTCTTAAACTATTATTTTTTTAAAGAAAATTATTTATGAAGTTGTGTATACATAACTCAGAAGGTTAAATATGTTGTTAGGTAATGTGTATTAAACTTACTCAATATCTTATATCAGAGGTTCCCAACCTGGGGTACGCATACCCCCAGGGGATATGAGAAGCTTGTCAGGGGATACGGGGGAATTTTTGGTAAATAACTAGATTATCCTAATTGAAATATTCCAAAAATAATAGTGTTAGTGAAAAGAAGTTGTGGATTCTACAGTCTAGAATTTATTTTCTTTAATATTAAATAGGGGTACGGGAAGGTTTACTAAAAGCCAAGAGGGTACGGGGACCAAAAAAGTTTGGGAACCCCTGTCTTATATAGTATTTGTTTTTAAAAAGTGGATTTTTTACATGATAGTTTATCTAGGCTTATCCATTACACCAATCCTTTTAATTTCTTGGATTATGTACTGTACTACAGACCCAATAAATCTAACTGCTCTTTAAGAGTTATTCCAGGCAAACCCTAACAATCTGAGTGCTATACGTGTGTATTATTGTAACTTGCCATGATAGATACATTTTTGAAACTTTTTTGGAAAAGCATTATTACGTATATGCAGTGACTGTCTTTGAACCCTCAAACCTGTGTCCATTAATTTGTCCTATTAATACTACAAGTATTAAATCATAACTAAAAGCCAGATTCAACTTTTAAATTGAAGTCTTCTTTATCTTCATGAGTAACTGGTATGTTGGTGCCATATTTGTATAGCAGTTGAACCATGTTTGGTTTGTTTGTAAGTTATAGGGGTTGAATTACATTTGCCCCTTACTTGCTTTAATTGTAGGAAAGCTTCCAGTCATATTGCCTTGTCCGAGAAATAATTATTGAAATATTACATGTTACTTGGATTTTTGGGGTGCTTTTTGGGTTTTATTAATGGATACTTGCTGGCTATATGTGTGTGGGGGGGTTGTTAAATATTCTAAAACATTTTTCACTAGAAACCAAGTTGATTATATTGCTATTGGTGCTTGAATTGTGATGGGAAGTGAGCGGGGAACACAGGTTGTCTGTTAAAATACATCAACAAACTAAACCATTGATCAAAACTCTCTACCTGCCTTTGAGCTTTGATAATTTGAGTAAACTGAGACCTGGAACTAAACTGTCCAAATTTTGCTTTTCCAAAATAAAACCCGAACAAACTGAACTTGAACAAGAATGAATCCATTGTCAGTTTTGCTTTTCTCTAAGAAATAAAATTATTTAAATCTGAGGAGTAGACAAAAAGGTGGGAAGTTCTTCTTGTTAAGGTTTTTTCCTTGTTACCCAAGTGGTGGTAAATACTTTTGGTCTTGGAAGTTCAAATACTGATTACTGTGCTTCCACCGAGAAATTGCCATAATAGGAATTTGGATAGAGCTGTATTTTGATTTTTCTCAGAGACCTAAATTCCCTGTCCATGTTGTATTTTGTATGTCTCTAGTTAGGATTATAGGATTTATGGAAAAGAGGCCTCCATTGTTTTACAGGAAGTCTTTTAGCCTGCTTATCTGTACATAGCTTGTTACTTATCAGTTCTGTCTTTGTGGGATCTATTTCTCACACTATTTATAATAAGATAGCTTTTATTCCTAAAGGGATAAGAAGAGTGCTGTTAGATGGACTGCTCCTGGGTCTCTGATTACTACTTGTACTTCGTTTTAAGTTTGTATGGAAACAGCCAGTTAACCCTTTCTTCTTCTTATTCAGAAGCATTTTTTGACTCCCTAGATTTATGTCTACAGACTACCGACGTTCCTTCAGCTGATTTATGTGCATTTTATTTTAATCACATATAACAAAGGCAATTTAGAAGCAATATGCCACTTCTAAAATTTAATCTGAATTTATTAAATTCTGTTACATTCTATTAGAGAAGATAAGATACTGTATAAAAGTTGATTAGCTTGTAATTCATCATACTCATTCCCTTAACTCAATTGTTTACAATGATATACTTTATTTATGCTAAGGTGTATTATCTTGATGCTTTTATTGCAATTGTTTTTTATTTGAAAATAATATATTTTAAGTAGGGTTAATACTAATCTTCTGATGATTACATTAGATTTAGAACACCCTCCCCCCATCTTCCAATTAATGTCAGTGGCAGTTTTGGTCAGAGTAGGTGCTCAACTGCTGCCAGAATCAGGCCTTACAAAAGCTTTTTTCTTTGCATGGTAACCACGGTCCTGCAAGTTTTTGCCAGATAGCTGAAAATTTGCATCTCATAGAGGCAAAGATAAAGTCAAAAAGGACCACCAGATCATTTACACTGACTTCCTTATATCACAAGTGTAATGTAATGGTGTTGTCAGCAAGAGTAAGTCTCAGGTCTGACACTGGTTTCTCAAAGTACAAAGGACGCTACACAGGTATCTGTCAAACACAAGTAGTTTATTTCCTGACAGCTAACAGCTGCACCCCTTAACTAGAAGGGCAACATAACAAAGAAGCGGCATATCTTACGTCCATTTCCTGCTAGCTGGGGATCCTGAGTCGGCTGCAGACGAAGTGGGAGGTTGTCTCAGCTTCCGAGGCACTGGTACCCAAAGCCCATTGGTGAGCTCCAAATTGCTGTGCTTTGGTGCAGCCATAAATACAGTTCTCTTGCCTTGTTTTGCAGTTTGGAAATTTCCAGGGGTTACTCATTACGTGCTGATGTAGGGCTCAGCTGTTAGTTATTGATCTGGTTCTGATCTAGTTCTATTTGTTCTTTGGCCTTGTTTATGTGATCAGTATGTTAGGGTAAGCAATATTGTTATGTTCCTGCCCTTATCTACAATTCATTCTTGCTACAATGGCATATGTTCCTAGAGGCTTGCTTCTGGCTCATCAGTAGTAGGGAAAGGGGAGAAAAAAGGGAAAAGAATGCAGGCTTCACCACCCCTAAACTTGCACATACAACGTTCTTCTGCAGTTTGACCCCTGCAAGTGGGTTGTCTATGAGCACCACTGCAAGGTTCATATCAGGGCGAATTGTTCAGAACCAGGGCTACTTACAGCCCATGACTGGGGTTCTCCTCTATAAGACACCAAACTAGTCACACAGAGCACTTCAGCTGCCACCCTAACCAGCAAGAAGTCTCATAAGCAAAACTCCATAGATACCCCAGCGCTTCCTATACTACAATCAGCACCACACCGTACACAAGTGAGAAGTTTAAAAAAAAAATCTCACCAACACTGAACAGTTTCTCTCAATCCCAAAGAACCAACCACAGTCTCAGGTCAATTTATACCTTAGATCTTACACAAAAGAGCACGCTACGCTGATCCTTTAGAATCTAAAATCTAAAGGTTTATTAATAAAAGAAAGAAAAGGGTTGCGAGTAAGATGTTAAAGATAATACATTACATAGTCACCAAGTTCTTGATGTAGGCTCTTAGCAGAGATATAACAAACTGCTGGAATAAAAGTGTCTGGTGTACATTCTTTGGTAGAATGGATCAACAAATCTTTCTGGGCCCTCTGTACTAACCAGTGATGCTTCCTGAGCAGAGGGCGAGAATGAAGACAAGATGGAGGCACCCTCATGATATTTTTATAACCTTGCCCATGTGGAGGGAAAACTCATTCTTCTACTGGGTGCTCATACCTCTCAAAGGGTGTGTCTAGACTACATGCCTCCTTCGACGGAGGCATGTAGATTAGCCAGATCGGAAGAGGGAAATGAAGCCGCGATTAAAATAATCGCGGCTTCATTTAAATTTAAATGGCTGCCCCGATCTGCCGATCAGCTGTTTGTCGGCAGATCGGGGCAGTCTGGACGCGATGCGCCGACAAAGAAGCCTTTCTTCATCGGCACAGGTAAACCTGGTTTCACGAGGCTTTCATTCTAGACACACCCAAAATGAGCAACCACTTTCTGCCCATTTACCGTGGAGCCTCTAGAGGTGTCCTTCCCAGGCAAGTGGACATTGTGTACTCCACAAGTGTCAGCTGGCAACCCTTAAGAGACATTGTCTATACACCATTGAGCAGCCACCCCTCCCAGTAGAAGATATTTAAAATATAAATACAAAGCCTATATTCATACCCTTACACACACAGAGGTACATGAGTAGCCTAGACAGGGTCTGCATAACATAATCTTTTGTTAGCCACCTCACATGGCCTGCTTTCCACTGAATTTGGGGAAAGCACCCAAATTAGAGGGTGCAATTTTGACCTACCTACTCACATTAAAACCCAAAATAATGTGACGACAGGACACCAACAGCACCATCATCTACACACTTAAACCCGACAACCAATATTAGATCGAATTATTGCTACCCAGATGAGATTATAAACTATTGTGTTTTACAGACAGAGAATACAAGGGGCCAGTGTGTCCAAGTGCTTGAGGCACCTGCAATGGTAGGGAAATGAGTAAATGAGGATATACCCAGATAAACTTGGCAGGTGACCATGTGTCCACACACAGCAGAGGAAGGTAAAAATCCCGCAAGATCACAGTCAATCCTGAGTTTGTAAACAAGAGACAGACAGCTAAGCACCTGAAAAGAGAGAGAGGGAAAGGTCAGTGCTCTGAAGAGCTCTGATATGCCCTGGCTCTTTCTGTCCATTGTCCTGTATCCAACAATGTTCATCCATAATCCTTCAGAGGAAATAGATAAGTAAATAAATAACCCCAGAACCATTGTGGAGGAAAAAATCCTTTTCTGATACTAGCTTGAAACCCTAAAGCATGAGATTTTAGGACTACACAACATAAAACACCTACTAGGAGCCCCAGGTGCTAAATTCCATTTGGAGCTAGTAGAAGAACTGGGGGTAGAGTGACCAGCCAAAAAATTGTTTGCCTGAAGTAAATGCAAACAATAAATTCTTTTCCATGTGACTTCAGAATGTTTAAGACATTCTCTATTGGCCTTTCAAGATGAATTGTGTTTGTGAGCATGCATTGTTTGTATAATTAAACAAGCACATTCTAAAATCACTGAAACTTGGAAAGATGACCATTTATAGAAGATTTGTTATGTTCTGATAGCATTTGCAATTATCCGGGGGAGCAGATAGGTCAGATTTATTTAGTTTGGTTTTTTTTGGTAAAAACAGTATATTCTTATTAGTGCTGGCTAGTAAAGAGATTTGTTTCAATATGGGTGTATATTTCAACACTGCAGAGAGATGGTTATTTCATAAGCTTGTACATCAATCTTTAAATTTACACTATTTTTACATCATAATCTTAAGAGTTTGCAACAGGAGCCAAGGGTTATTTTGGCTATTAATCCTCCCCCTAACCAAAAACATCCCAAAACTTTGTTTAGTTGTACAGTCTCTTCAGACTGTTGATTCTACTGAACTGAGGCTTAGAATGTTTCAGTTTATGTAACCAATCTTTTTGTTTAAACTTTAATGACAGATCTTTTCATTTTGTTTACAGCCAAATAACAATGAAAACATGTCATGATACAGCCGTAGACGTGGTGTGCGGTCATTGAAAAGGGCATTTGCTAAATTGATTTCTTGGTCTTATCCTCTTAAAACTTAATAAATGCATTTCATTGTTATGTGGAGCTATTAGTGAGCAAAAATAAGCTTTCCTTATTTACATAAGGATGATAGCTAGTCACTATGTCTTCTCAGTTATTAGTTGTTTGGTTAATCAGAAAGCCGTGTTGTTATAGCATTTTCATAGACTGCAGTTAAGCAGAAAAGCCACACATGCCATAATGGTGAAACGTATTACTGCAAACCCAAATAGTCAACTAAAATCAGATCTTAATGTGTTTGCAGCATAAGAATAAGTGAATTGCTCATACAGATTTTAGTATAAACTTTAAAGTAAATATATTCATGTTATATTATTTTGTAATACAAACTTTGGTGTGAGGCAGGGATTTTTGTGCATAATTAATGTAAAATGACAATTTACAAATGAATTCATCCACTCTCATCTGAATTTTCCATCTGGTGCTTGTCATGTAAAGATGTCCAGTCAGCAATGTTAAGTTGTTTTTAAAATTATCCTTCAAGTTCTGTATGTTCAGAAGACATTGCTATTTATCTTTGATGAGGTTTCTGAACCTTTTTTATGGATGGCATTCTGTTCTTTTACAAAAGTATACAGTGTTTGGGGCCTTTTCCTAATATTTTAGAGAGAGTCTAAATCAGCACTGTGGGGTATCTCTCTGTTAACTGTTTGGGACTTGGAATGTTCTTGCAAATTGTGCTTAGATGATGTGTGGCAAAGATGAGCTAACCAGTAGAGATTGATGAGTGGTGGGCAGCCCACAATGTATTTAGGGTGAAGAGTGCTCCCAAAAGTGCCAGCGAAACTGGCCGATGATCCTAGGGTGATTCGTACCATGTGCCCTGGCTTAACTATGCCTATTAGATCATGATGCTGATATCACAAACAGTGGCATAAAACTCTGCAGTCAGTAGAATTACATCAGAATTAGGCCTTGAACCCCTCAAATGCTAGAAGTTCAACCTCTGGAGGGTCGATCTTTCCTGTAGTGAAGAAAAGCCCTGAATGAGATGATGCATTTCACCATAGTGGAGACGAGTGAAAGTTACATATTTCAGTTCTTTACCAAGAGGGACTGTCACTGTGCCCTACTAAAATATTTCTCTGCTACTTTCTTTCTCAAAAGCACACCTGGTTCAGTGTGCAGTATAAAATGTGTATCCTTATCATTTTCTATTCAACTAGTGTGTCTATATGTGGATTTCAGATGTTGACAAGGATGGGTAGTGACAACCCTAGATGAAAATTGATTGGTAGGGCACTGTAACTGACTCAATATGTGCTCAGTAAGTGATGGCACTTTTGAAAATGACCACTGACCTTCTGTTATGATTTCCCATCTTTTAAATGAAGTCCTGCTGCTGCTTTGTAGGACCCTTATGGAATTTTAGTATGTGCAATAACCAGACTGGAGGATGGGGCCATTTATTTCTGCATAGCTCTTGACTGTTCCATTTATAGCTGTGGATGGTGTAACACTGATATGGAACTACATGTATCTGGTTGATTTTAATCTTCCATGTGCAGCATTAAACTATTTGCTCCCATGGTAGAACTCTCACACAGGTGGGCATGGGTGACTAGCAACTAGCGGGAATCAAGTCGCTTGAAGTGGATAGGTTGAGAAAGCGATGATTAAGTGACAGAGACCAATGCCGTACATGTAGAGTGAGAAGTAAAAATCAAGGGGGAAGTTACATTGAGCTGACACACAAATCCATCTATAGAGCCAGGATCATCAAATAACTTTGACTAATGGACACCAGGAAATTTCAACTGTGCCTCAGAATTACTGTACAAGACAAGAATAATACCATAAGTGTGGCCTTACTGGATCAGACTGAGCCCTGTATCCTGTCTCATGACAGTAGTTGATGCCAAAGGCTTCAAAGGGAATAATCAGATGAGGGCATTTATCGAATGATCTGTCCCCTGTTGTCCATTCCTCAGTGCATGAAGTTGTGTCTCTCACCATCTTAGCAAATAGCAGTTAATGGACCTAACATCCATGAACATATCCAATTCTTCTGTGAAAGCAGTTAGGTTTTTGGCTCCACATAATCCTTTACAATGAATGCCACAGGTTGACTATACATTATGTAAAGAAGGACTTCCTTTTGTTTCACAAGAAACCAAAATGTCATTCATAGAAAGAGAAAAATATGGTAACAGTTTCCAAGCAGCCACCCAAAATTTAAAACATTCACATTTGCTAGAAATATTATAAAACTCGAAAAAGAGAACATAGACAAACCTCATATTCTTCAGATAACATACATGAAGTATTAATGACTAAGGGATTAATCTTGCAGTTGCCACAAATGCAGAGTCAAATGCTAACCAATCAAGAAATGAGGGTAACACTTAATGCTAAAGTAGAACAGTAACTGTCTAGCAAGCAAAAACTCCATGAGGGAAAATGGAGGAAATTACTTTACATATCCTGAAATAATTGTTGCAAAAGACATTGATGATAAGAAAATAGACTCTGTGAATTATATCTCACAGAATATGAAATTTGAGACAGTATGAGAGAACTCCAAGTTGATGTACTTTGATAAATAGATGCACCTAATATAATACAATGTCTCTTAGATTTCACCTTTCAACCGTCTGTTCTCTATCTTACTTAGCAGGAGAAGTTCAGATTTTTTTAATAAAGCAGGGTTTTTTTATTCTTTTCAGAGCATTTATATTGATTTTGTCCCCAAAGATATTTCTACAGCAGAGGTGAACCCTGGGAAGTTACAGTCCCAAAAGTGATTTGTTCAGAAACTGAGTAACTGAAAATGAGGGAGGGTGGCAAAGTTATGGGAAGGCCTAGACACCTGACTGAAACAAAATACAGGACTATGTAGCACTTTAAAGACTAACAAGATGGTTTATTAGATGATTTGTCCTTTTTATATGTGTTCATTTTTTTAAATTGTATCCTTTGGTATATATGGTTGTGACTAATTTTTTCCACTATTTGATCTGAGGAAGTGGGTCTGACCCACGAAAGCTCATCGTCTAATAAACCATCTTGTTAGTCTTTAAAGTGCTACATAGTCCTATATTTTGTTTCAGCTACACCAGACTAACACGGCTACATTTCTATCACTAAACACTTAACTATAATTCTTACTACAAAAGGTAGGCATGAGTATATCTCCCTCACATAATGTTATATGCTGACAGCCATGCAACAAACTGCAGTTATTCTACACTTTTAATTACCTGAACTGTACTTCACTGACTAATCCATCTATAGTGGGACTATTCATTGATGCATCAGATCAAAACGTAAGAAGCATGCCCATGGTGAGAACTGAACTCAGGATTCATGGGCTTGCAGTCACGTCCTCATTCAGTGAAGTCCCTGGGAAACACCTCTTTGAGTCTGGTTTCCTTAATTGGCTTGGAAAGTTTAGTGGTTTTTAAATCTCTTGCAAGTTTGAATAAAATTTAAGTAGTTTCCAGTGTCCTAGAGTTCACAACTGCTTTAGTTTCAGCAGGTACATCTTAATAATTAAGCATTAGGACAATTAACGTAGCAATTGGTAAGTTTTTCATCATGTGAAATTTCCACATCAGGACTAGATGTTTTTCTAAAAATGATACACTAGTTCAACTAGGGCTATTGAAGTATATTCACAAAATTCTACCGCCTATGTCATTCAGAAGATGAGATAAATTAATCTCAGTGACCCATTTCAACTTCAAAATCTATGAATATTGCAATAAGAGCTTCTGCTCATGTGTATCTTGTTCCAACTAGAAACCTAACAAAGTCCTACCACTCAAGCAAGGATTTATTTTATTTTATTTTATTGTAGGTGCTCATAACTTCAAAGCATCTAAACCAATGCTATTCAGTCTGGTGTTATTAGTTCTCAGGGATATCTGCAGATCAATCCCACTTGGTCAAAACTGGTTGTTTTGATTATTTAATAATTACATTTCTGGTAGAGAAGAATGAAGAAAACGTTTGTTCCTCTTCCAGTCATGGACCCTATGGATATGCGTGTGCTTCATGAGATTGAGTTCAGAAATTGTGTTGGTTGGTCTGCACTCAAAACAGGTGAACAGACTGGACTGAAATTGTCCAGAAGTTGTTGCTATTCTGGGTTTGAGAATATTATAAAAGGAGGGGCCAAAGTAGGGGAAAGAATGGCTAAAAATGTTGCATTCCAAACTCACTACAGCTGTTGTTAATATTACCACAATACATAGATACAGTCTCCCTTCTGTTAGACTGTAGGAGGTCCATTGGCTTCAATGTAGTTTGCATGGGTATAATTGAAAGGGATATTGGTTTATATTGTCTGTCTATATATTTTATAAATGTCTGTCTATGAGTCTGTTTATTCAAGAATGCTTCCTAAATGGTAAGAGCTAGGACCACCAAATTTGGTATGCAGCATCCTCCTATCATAACTTAAAGCAAGGTCAGGGTTTGGTTGTGCCAGGAAAATTAGAAGTGTGGGGAATTGGGATTGTTTTCCATAACCTGGAAAGGGAGGGGCAGTTCAGAGGGATCCTATAGTCACAGTAACCACTGGGGGCAGTGAGTGCGGGGGAGAGCTATACTGCAGAGTGACCACTGAGGACAGCCGTATCACCAAGGGAGTGTCCAGCTGGGGATGGGGGTCCCCATTTTGCCTGCCACTTTACTGGGTGAGTGGGGCACTACTGCCTGGGAGACATCCCATGCCAGCCTCCTCAGCCCCGTAGGTGGGAGGGCAGAGGGAAAAAGCCCCTACTGCCCTCTGTCCAATGAGAGGGGAGGGCAGAAGATGACAGCCCCCTGCTGGCCTCACCAACCCAGGAAGGGGAAGTGTGGAGGGAAACAGCCCATTGGCCTCCCCACTCCAGGAGGACAGAGGGAGAAAGCCTCTGGCAGCCCCACGCATGCCCCAGGAAGGGGGAGGGAGAACATGCCCTACTAGCAGTCCCCTTCACCCATGCCCTGAGAGCAGAATGGGGGGAAAGAGGGATCCTCTGCCAGTCCATCCTGTAACCCTCATGCCTCCGTCCTCCTACCCTAAGCCTCCCTACATTCCAAGGCCCTGCCCTTCTAACATATTACATATTCAAAATTATCTTCTAGTATATTATATGCACAAAATTATGTAAAGTCAGGTCACGTGATCAAAAAGACTGTTTTGTCCTCAACCCAATGCAACAGGACAATAACTCAGGACACAAGGGTAATAATCTCAGGGAAGAATAAAGATGTTGGACAGTGACAGGAAGGCTGGAAGAAAAGTAGGTCCTATGATGGCTCTGCAACCCATCTTGGAATCTCCTGGTCCAAAGAAGATGTAGGCCCAGGGCTGGATTACCCAATAGGCAGACTAAGCACATGCTTAGGGCATCAGCAAAGCAGGGGCGCCAAAAAAAAATGAGATTTTACGATATAGTATTGTTTTTATTTTGAATTACATATGGGGGGGCACCATAATCTTTTTGGTGCTTAGGGCCTCTAAAGGGCTTAATCCAGCCCTGTGTAGGCCTAGAGTGAAAACAGTGCTTTTCTGGAGAATGAGCTTTTCAGGGCAGGGACCACATATTTTATCATTAATTTGGAAAGTACTGAGCATATTGTGTGATGTGTGAATTTAAATAATAAATTTCAGAGGTGAGAGGCTCTTCCCAAGATGATGCCTTTTCCAACAGTTACATTAAAAAAATTAGGAAAAAAATAATTTGAGAGTTTTTTAGTGCCATATAAAGTCCTGTGGTTTTTCACAATTACTCTTCAGCGGGTACAACCAAAATATTATTTAAAAAACTGGTCATGCATCCATCTTACACTTATATCCGTTAACGTCAGTGGCCGTCCTTTTGTGACTTGAGCCCCACAAATTTAATGCAGTGCATCTAGGTAGGCACTCTGAATCTGGCATCTTCTCTTTGGCTGAAAGGGTCACTGCCTTTGACAGCCCTTCTCAATGTCATTCTTTGGAATTAATACAGGATCTCAGATCTTTCTGTAGAAAGAGGATGTCACCTACTCTGCTCCTGGCACCTAGACTGAAGTTGATTGGAGTCAATGCATGTCAGTAGTCTTAAGACCTTGCCTCAGATTACCAACAGGATGAGAAGGGATAAGTCTAAGATAACTACATAGACTGACCTTCACCTCTCATGTACTATGTGTTGAAGAATCAGCATTTTTTATTTCTTAATGCAGGCACTATAATTTAGAGGGAATTAGAAGACATTTGTGCCTTGAAATGTCTTCATAAAGTATATTGCTTGTAGGAAGAGAAGAGATGTTTTCTCTAATTGACGTTAGCATTTGCTCCTCCCTTATTTCCTCTTCTATAAACATGCACACACAAGATAAAATAAAAACCTTGTTTCTTTCAGTAGAATAAACTCTTTTGTACTGAATTAGAGAAACTCATACACAGACCTAGCTCACTAGTCAGGAAGCAGAGATACTCCTCTGTGATTAATGAAAACAGAATCAGAAGGGGAGGAGGGGAGGCTACCTCATGCTTTATTCCACATCATTCCCACTGCTAGCCAACAGAGTGGCACTTTACCTCTAGCTGAGAGGTCAAGTGCATGGCTCCCTCCATAGCCAATGCTATTTGGTTTGACCAAGTGATGCAGCTGCCATTCTCTAGAGATTAAGCACATCTGCTGCACAATGTTTTCAGTCTCCTCTGACCTGGGGCATGGGAACCTGAGTGCATTTCCTAACCCAGGTCTCATTAGAGTGATACAATTAGATTACTGAAGAATGCAGTTGACAAAAGGCACATATTATTTATAATTTGTGTTAGCAGTAAAAATTGCTTCAGTCTGAAATTTCATAAGCCCATCTCATGTCATTTCTTGTGCAATATATCTCATGCAGAAGACAACACGTAACAAGAAAACCATTTAAAATACTTGCATACACAATAATATTCTCATTTTGCTTCCAAACAGAACTTTAACATCTTTTATTTCACAGCCTACTTCCTTGATGCTTTTTTTCTTTCAGTTTATCATGGTAAGGGAGCAAAATGTAAAGTGATAGATTTTTCTCTGCATATGGAGTTTTTATTATAAGAGGCTGATGGAGAGATTTTACTTGAACTGAAATCTGCAAAGTTTGTGATAAAATAATATTAAACTAAGCTCAAACTATCTCTCATCATAAAATGGCAATGTCTCTGAACTGTGCTTTCCTCAATAGAGTACTTAGAAAATAAAATAAAGTAAAAAGCTTTCCTCCCCCCCCTTTTTAAATGCCTAAATGAGCTAAGATATTGAATTGTGCTATGGAATACTGCATATCATAACTGTGGTAATTTGGCACAGAAAGATTTTGAGTAATGATTTTCCAAACAGGATTTTTCCTTTAAATTAGCATATTGCTTTGATGATATACTATATTTTCCTAAATATCCAAATCTATTCTACATATCTATTTTCCAGAAACTAAATTATGAATTAAACTGTTGTAGAAGCAGTGCATTAAATGTAAATAAGCATAGCATACTTCACATGTGGTTTGAAGTGTTAATAATGATCACACTAAAATTATTTCCTGATTTTTATGTTAACTTAGGCTGAGTATATTTCTGTGGCCAGTAGTATAATATGGAACTAAATGGCCTGCTAAGAACCAGCAGTAATAGCTCTTGTATAGCACATCAACAGTGTTGTTATTTCTTTGTTTTTGTGGTTGGGGAAAAAAATAAAAATGTATTTAAAAAATGAAAATTGCAAACCATACTGTATAATTCTCTGAAAAAAACTTAAATTCTGCACAATTTATTACTAAAATTTATTAATCTATTTGGATTGTTTTGTTGTTACAAAATTATGAAGGACCAGGTATTTCAAGGAGACTAGACTATAGTGGAAATTGGGCATTTACTGCCTCTCTGTTATCTTTCAATTTTTATGCCTAGATCTCATAGCACTTTATGGGATTGAATAAGCATTATCAATTCCATTATAGTGATGGAGAAACTGACGCACAAAGAAATTGAATAACTTGACCAGTAGTAAAATCACTGAGGCCTGAAGGGGGGGAATTTTGTTATGAAAATTATATATTTAGCATACTTTAAACATTTTCATGAGGCAACCTACTGTAAAACGTAAAGTATTGTAAGGGTTAATTTTCTGGCAAAATCTTTTGCTCTGTTCATGTCAAGATAGCACATATAGTATTATAAAGTGTATTTATTATGAGAAAGCAATGTAAGCTATAGCTATGGAGTATGCCAACTGAAAGCTCTTCTCACTTCCTTTTTTCCCCATTTTCCATTTCCAATGCAGTTGCATGTTTTTTCCTCACAGAATGGTTCTAAGTCTCCTTCCTATCTCTTTCATTGTGTTTATTTCTACACAATCAGATTTCACTTATTCCAAACTGTAATAATATTAATAGTAGTTTTAAATACCTATACTGTACTGGTCCTGTGGATTTAACCTCGCCTCTATTGTGAAGCTATTGTATCTACTGTCACTGAAGCTTCCACTCAAAGAATTTCATTCAGTGGAAACTCCCTCTGTCAAAACACCACTTCTGGAATTATTAAATATATTGGGCCATTTTTAATTCCCTACAATAGGTAAAGTTTTAAAAGACCAAAGCCTTCTGGACAAATAAAAAAGAACTAAAGACTTGGAAGAACTTGCAGAAAAAGCAGTTTCAGGCTTCCCTAATTATCCACTGGTGCCAAAAGGCACAACAAGAAATGTCATGTCAACAATGTGACAGCTATTTTTTTATTCTGTACTGATAATGTCAGTAAAATACATTTTATACAGACCTTCTTACAGTGCTCTACCACTGCCTTTCTTCTCCCATTTACATATTCAGGTAACTGAATAATACACTACAGGAAAAGTCTTTTTACTAAAAATCTGCTATTTTTTTTTTACATTTAAAAACATATTGCACTGAAAAAAGAACTGAGAAAGAAATACAACTTGTGAAGTGGCAACAGAACAAAACTTATTTTTCTAATATTCATTATTTCCAACTGCTGTAACACCTTCTGTAAAAACACTTGTACAATCTAGGACCATTTTGTTACCCCTTTGCTGACCATTAGCAGATTGGTGTGTCTTTTCAGTAGATCAGATTGCCTAGGAAATAGAAACTGATGAAGCAGGGGTAAGGTATTTTATACCATTCGTTATTTATTTATAAAATGTATGTAAGTTCCATTTCAAAAACCTCTGCTAAGCAACCATTTCTCAGTCATTAAGGAGCAGCTCTCTTGGTTTCTGTATCTCTGGTATCTTCTGCTTACCACATTGTTCCTTTATTACTTCAGAGTCTGGGCTTTTCCATGTGGGAAGCCCCCTGGCTCAGTGTTGTTTATCTTACACCTCATATTTTTGAAAGGTGCACTTCATATTTTCCTGTTGTTCAGCTATTCTGAACTACAAAGGAACCTCATGGTTGGTGTAGGCAAAAAATTAGGTTGACCCAGCTATGTTGCTCAAGGGTGTGAAAAATTGACAGTGCTGCAGCTATGTAACTGTAATGTTCTAATTACAGACAAGCCCTCAGAAAGGGTTTTATGCCCACTTAGGAAAAGGAATGTGCTGTGGCCCACACAGTCCTTTAAAATTTCTAAGGGTGCTTCTACACTGTACCCTTAGCTTAGAATAAGATCTGCAAATTGCGTATCTTATTTTGAAATAAACCGCTATTCTGAAACATCCCTTAACCCTTGTGGAACGAGTGCTACAGGGACATCGGAATAATGGACCCATTATTTCAAAATAAATTTTGAAATAATGGGCTGATTTAAAAGACATGGAATAGCTATTTTGAGATACTTCCGGTATCCTGAAATAGCGCTGCACTCTAGACTTACCCTAACTGTAGTTACATTGGGTCAGATCTATAAAGGTGCTTAGGCACTTAAGTTCCAGTTTGAGGGATGACAGAAGTCTGCAAAAGATCTCTTGGCTGTCATCTAACCCAACAGACATCTAAACTCATCTGGCATGTAAAATTTTGCTGTAAAAGTTGCCTGGACACCTAAATTTCTGCCTCTGGGCGTGGACAGTGAGACCTCACAGTAGTATCCAGATGGCAATCTCATGCCTAAGACTCAGAGTGATCCACAAATCAGGGGAAGATAGGCCAATTCATGGTCAATTTCACAGTCACGGGATTATAAAAATAGTGAATGTCACCGTTTCAGATACTTATATCTGAAATGTCATAATGTTGTAATCATGGCGGCCCTGATATAATGGCTCACATTGTTGTTCCTGTGATTTCTCTAAGATCCTAAAAATTAGGCATTGCAATGTTCAGTGTCTCAATATTTAAGTTCCCTTGTGAATGCAGATATTTCCATATTTCTTTGGAAAGTTTGATCTTGACTGTTTAAAGGTCAGAGACTCATAATGTACCTGACATTAGCACTTTTTGCTGTAACAAGATGAAATGGAAAGGGCAGACTACAAAAGGAGTTAACTGCAATAATGCTAATAGTGACAGTATGCAGCTCATTATTCAGGTCTGTGGCTCTTTTATTGGAGATGGGAATATAAATCTGGATAGTATTGTCAAATATCCCACTCTACATCTGAGGCCCATCTTATCAAGCAGATAGCGTCCTTGAAAAAACACTCATCTATGTGAGCAAACATAGGACTTCATTTAGGAACTGAAGAAGAAACACCATAAATAGCCTCATCTGAGTACTTTTGTGACATTAATGACCTGACTTATAAAACAGAAAATGTGGGGAAATGTCTATTTTTTGTTAGACTTTCAGTCCGAAGTCCACGTCATTGAACTGTGTGGAAACTGTAGGATTGTTTCTCTGAGATAAGGAACTTGATTGTTTCAGGGGCTGAATGCTGCTTCTGATATACTGAGCATCCTCTATTCTGACTGACTTCTCTGAGAATTGAGGATGCTCAGAACCTTGCAGGTTTAGACTCTTAACATCCTGAATCTGTGAGATTTACTCATCATTGGCTATAAACTTCTAAGAATACATGTTATACGGAAAGTGCCCTACTCTTTCAAACTTATCTATACAGTGCTGGTTAACAAATGATGTGTTCATGATCTTTTAACATCAGTAACAATTTGTTAGTCACATTACACTGTAGGAGAGAGAGACTGGGAAGCTATCTGAACCATTTTAAAACTTAAATTAGCCACCATAAAGTGCAGAATAAAATTATAAAGACTTTCTTGTAATACAAAATTCATGGAGACAAAACTCTAATTTCCTGATGGATATATGATATTAATGTAACGGATACCTCAGTGTAGTTAAATTGCATTAAATGGTTATTAATGCTTGAATAAACTTCAAGGAAGTGGGTACTGGTTGAAATGGGATAATATTTTGTTCTGCTAAATTATACGTTAATTGGTATTTCCTCTCTTGTAAAAGGACCTAAAGGGCTTAATAAAATGTGGTAGAAACATTTTTCTTCTTTTTGAGATGTTAAGTCAAGAGTTTAACTGGAAGCATTTCAAACCTTTCCCAGAAAATTCATCAGAATTCATGATGGCATAGGTTACAGAGACTCCCAAAAGTAAATAATTATGACTTTCCATTGTCCAGAAGGATGATATACAGAGCCATATGCTGAAAAAATGTTTGACTGGAAAATTATATTTGGCATTTTATTTAAAACAATGCTGCAAATGTAATGGGACTGTGCGCAGTATTCTAGCTTTTATACCTACTGATTGCTGACTTTGCACAGGTGTAGGGGACTACACTAGTGGGGGAAGAAGGAGTCAGGCTGGGAGGGGTTGCTTAACCCAGTCATGGGGAGGCTTCACTGTGGGATCTGCAGTATAAAACTTATTTATTTAAGCTTTATACTGCAGAGACTGTAGCACATGTAACCATGTAATCACTAGGATTTTTAGTGGCTCCACAATTACATTTTTAATGGCTTTTTTATCCCTAGCCTAGCTTATGAATCCTCTATAGCTTCAATATGTTAGATGCCAAACTGCAGAGCAGCCATGCATGGCTGCCAAAATGTAGACACCTACTGTGAGAATCGTAGGTTACTACAGGGTTAAGTGACAACTAAGTGCGGGTTTTGTGAATGCCAGTGATTGCCTAAATGTTGGAATTAGATTCCTGAAGTTGCAGTAAGAGGCCTAAAACCCTCTTGTAAGTACCACCTTAGGGCTATTTCTATACTGCATTTTTTGCGCAAAAACACGTGTGGACAAACAACAGGGGTTTCTTGTGCAATAAACGCCTATGGCTAAAATGGCCAGAAGAGCTTTTTTGTGCAAGAGAGTATCGACACTGCCATGGATGCAAAAGCACATGGCAGTGTGAAAGTGCTCTTGTGCAAGAACTTTTTGTGGACTATCTCTTCTTCAGAAAGTTCTTGTGCAAGAAGCCTGCAGTGAAGCCCATGTGTATTGCAGTGGAAAACCAGGCCTAGTTACATTGGACTAGATAGTCTCTAGCCCTAAGGATAGGGGAATAACGGAAAATTAACAGCATTCTCTCCTGGAATTGGGAAGGTCCTGTGAAATTCATACAAATATCACAGAGCCAGCTGGATTTTATTACCCTTGCTTTAATCATAGATCTTATTCAGCTATCTAATTTTTGCTGTGGGATTACAAATTTGGTTAAGTTTGTAAACTTAAGTAGGTGGACTGCTAGCAAGGAAAAGAGCATGCTCATTGGCAAAATCTGGGAAGCAGGAGTTATGCATCTTTCATTTTATTGCTGAATCACAAATTTCTCTGTGGCTCAGTTTCCTCATTTGGAAAATAAATGTAAAATTATTATACATATTAATAAGTCATCTATCCTCTAGATACCTACGTATATAATAGTATAGAGTTTTCTTGGAGTAATGGGAAAAGTAGTCATGTTGTCAACATCAGTTAACAGATGGGGATGATTTAGCACCCTTCTTAAAATAGCAGTGAGTGAATGAAGCAGCGTCCTTTCACAATGAGAAAATTAGCAAATCATCTTTGTTCTGACATTTGAAGTATTTGCATGTTAGAAAGGATGCAAGTTTCTTTTGTATGCTTTTTACATGTTCAAATGAGCTCCAGTATTACAAACCTCCCTTCATATTTCTAATCTTCAGACAAATATATTTAAAGAAACAAAAATTAATATTACAAGTCATAGATATTTGAAGATTCACTGTATACAAAATTTACAGTAAGTTATAGTAAAAGAATGATAGAAGTTATTTGCAGTGGTAAAAATGCAACCAGTAACTAAAGCAAGAAAGAATAAACTCATCAGCTTTTATGATAAATAATTGCTTTATAAAATGGATCAACCATTTTAGCCTTCATCAGATACCTGTAGTGATGGGTTGTCAAAGAAGACATACGTGGTCCAGGTCCAATAGAAGTTTTAGGGGGCACCTTCAATTACAGAATGCATTATAAAATTCAAGATTCTTTCCTAGGGAGGTAATAGTAGTGGAATTTATTTGCGTAGTTTGGACTGCAACAAACACCCTTTGATTTAATGACAAAAAATTCCTATTGACTTAATTGAGCACTGGATCAGGTTCTTTGTGTCTGAACTGGAAATGTATTGTCTATCCCGTGAAGATATGCTGATTTTTTTAAAACTCCCATTGTTGTTCCAGTAAAATCAACCTCAGCTGAGGGCAGTACTCATCTTTCGTGATCAGGATTCTAATAAATTTTCAGTTGAACAGACCAGACTACCATTCGTGGTTTCAGTGGAGCTGTGCAAGTGCAACTCTACGTTCTTTACAATATTTAATACCTACCAATTAGTATATATATTTGGCACTCACCCATATCTAAGAAAATTGATGAGCAAAATCATAACATTCATTGTGCCATTAAAATTAATTGTTCATAATAGGAATAGGTTCACTTTTCTCAAGAACAGAAAAGACTAAATTAAATGAACTCAGCCAACATGACACATTATCTATACGATCTATCCATTTTTCTTTTAAGATGCAACTTCTATGAGATGCAACCTTTCAAGTGCCTTACCCAGGGGGAAATTATGCACCCCTTCCTTACTTGGGGCACATCTATACTTACCAGATGATCAACACTCCAGAAGTTGATTTTCTCGCATTTGATTTACGGATCTAGTATAGACCTGTAAATCGAACACTGAGGGCAGCCCCCACCAGTGTTTGGTACTCTTCCTCCTTTGAGGAATAAGGGAAGATTATGGGAGCAAACCCATCTGCTTCCTGCTGTTTGAATGCCACCATGGCTCAGTTTCAGGTAAGATGACTACATTTTGCCAACTAATATAGATCATGCTTTGAACTGGTGACCAGACATTACATGCAAAGAGGCTGCTCATGGATGTAAAGGATTCAAAGTCTGGCCTCATTGGAAAAGATAAGAGACTTCATTTGGAGTCTTTGAATTGAGGTTGGATGCCTTTCTATACAAGGAATGCTCACATTCAATGACACATTACTGGGCTCCATAGTCTAAATTTATATAGTCAGGAAGAATAATTTGCTCTAATGTAGGAATTATTGGAGAAAAGTCTATGGCTTGTGTTATATGAGTTCCCATCCTGCCATAAAATCTAGGAACCTTTTGGTACATCACTTGTTTTGTGTTCCTACTTGAAGCCTTACTCAAAGCATAGCCATCATGTTATTGGAAGATTCCATGAAATTATATCCAGCAGTTATCAAACCTCCATATTTCTTTGTAATGCTGGCGGAGCATTTTTGAGCAAAATGCTGATTCTGGATATTACTGTTACTTTGCTCCATGACATTTGATGATCTCCCAGGGCTCATGGCCTTATTTCACAACTCTAAACATCCCTTATAAGAATCAAAAAACTTTGCAGGATGAGGTGTTCTTTATGAGGACCTCTCTGCCAATACCCTGACAAGATCTTTATCCAAAGATTTTAATTACAAAAGTTAAAAATAAATCATATGAAGGTACATTTGATAATCCTCCTAGGCTGGCTTTCATTCATGTTAACATGTAATACATCCAGAGTAAGATTTAATTTTAACCATAATTATGAAAGTTTGAAATTAAATCTTACTAAGGATATGTTATCCATTAATATGGACAAAAACTGATCTGGGAGGATTATTATGTGGGACACAAGAAAGATTTAATTTTTAACTTTCATAATTAATTCAAAAATGTGATAAAGGATTGTGTTTCAGAGGAGGAGAAATCTCCACACAAAGACTTCCTAGCAGTCTTTCAAAGCCTTTTTAATTACAGCCACAAAGAATTATTTGTTAGAGAACAGTGGTCAGGAGCTCAAACGTCTTTTTTTTTCCCCCTAGAAAATTATGCAGACTCTTCTAAACTTTCTCTGAAGGAGAATTTGAGTTCACTTTGTAGAGAAGAACCTGGAAGCACAGGATAAAATGCCCACACCATACACACAGCCCCTTTTCCTCCTAAGAAGGTTGAAAATACTGCAATAAAGCAAAAGGAGAAAATTCATGGAAACCATTTCTCTGCAGCATTCACAATTGTATTTGACTGCACAGAATTGCATTGAATTTGTCATACTATGATCTAGTCAAAGTACACAAATCATGCTGAAGGATTTCTATCAGGACTGAGGTTATCTCACAATTAGAGCCCTATGAGGAAAAATACTAATTTACGACAACACACACACACAGAAGCAATCTCTAGCTTTCAAGTGCAGTCTCACCCTGCAAATTAAAGATTTCATATTTATTGTGTCAGAGGGTATGTCTATACTGCAGAGTTTTTCTGGAAAAATGTCAATTTTTCAGAAAAACTACACTTAAGTCCACACTGCAATTGCATTCTTTCGACAGAAAGTTGAAAGAATGCAGGGTTTTTTCTGACAGCGATAACCATCTTTTGGAAGAAGCCATTTTCTGAAAGAGACCTCCCGGAAAAGCACAGGTGCCCTGGTGGCCATTTCATCCATAGTAATCACAACTTAAATGAGAGATAGCATCCAGTCAATGTGGACACTATCTTTCGAAAAGCAGTTTGCTGTTTTGCTGTGCTTTTTTGCTGTGTGGACGCTCACTTTTGAAAGAAGTTTTTCTGGAAGATCTCTTCCGAAAAAGCTTCTTCCAAAAGAAGCCTGCAGTCTAGACATAGTCAGAGTAATTTTCAAACCAGTTCGAAGCACAAAGTTTTGTACTCCTTTTTTCCCCCTTCCTGCTATCATGGAATCTGACAATTGAGTTGGATTCTTTCTTTCTTTTGAATCACTTCGAGGATTGCAAAGGCACATAGGAAGAATACATAAAAAATTTGGAATCAGGTGATCCTGATTCTAAACTTGACTCAAGTCACTGATTTGCTATGGGTGTATGTATTCTTCCCCAGCATGTGCCTTTACATTCCTAGCAGTGATACATAATCTTAGCGTATACATGCCATTTTATCTCCCAAAAGTTCATTGACCCTGCTTCAAGAGTCAGGAAGACTTTGTAGGGTTTGAATCACTATCTCCCATCAAGTCTCAGAGGGATAGTTGTGTTAGTCTGTATGTGCAAAAACAACAAGGAATTCTCTCGCACCTTATGCCAGATCTACACTATAGCTGAAGGTTGGCTTCAGTTATGCAATTCCAGTTGCTTAAAAAATATAGCTGGAGTCGATGTTGGCATACCTTAATCTAAACTCTCATCTACTCCCTCTGAGGAGTAGGATTTCCAGCGTTGAAAGGAATGCTCTCAGAATTTTATTTAGCAGGTCTTTACTAAACCTGCTAAATCAAATTCCTGAAGATTGACTGATGCAGCATCGATCCTCTGGGAAGTGAAAATGTGGTCTTGGAGAATAACAGATTTATTAGGGCATAAGCTTTTGGGGGTAAAACTACCCTCAAAAGCTTATGCCCTAATAAATTTGTTAGTCTCCAAGGGTACGTCTACACTTGCTCCCTAGTTCGAGCAGACAGACCCTCCAGGATCCACATGCCTTTGCTCCTTCTTCAACCCATATGTCTGTGTAAGTGTGTGAGTTCTTGAGGGCAGGAATGAATGGGTGTGAATGAGTGAATGAATGGAAGGGTCTGAGCTTGCTTGCTTGTGCGTATGTGTGTGTGAGAGAGTTCTGTCTTCTTTAGTTTAAACCTTTGGTGCTGCTTTCTCCTCTTTAGTTTTACCTAGTGGAAATAAACCCATACTAGTGTAACCCTGGGTGGTCTCCAGTGAGAATATTTTTGGGCTAACATTAATAACTGAGAACAGAATGCACCGCTCCTACTTCATGTATTTTAACTACGAGTTTTCTGACTACAAATATAGATATGAGAGTTCATCTGTCTGTCTGTGCATTTACTTGTTCAAGCACTCCTTCTCAAAGATAAGAGCTAGGACTACCAAATATGGTATGCAACTTCCTCTTCTCCTAACCTAAAGCAAAGTCAGGGTTTGCTTGCACCAAGAAAATGGGAAGTGCTAGGAAAAGTACTGTTTTCCATAACATGCAAAGGGAGAGGGAGGGACATGAGGGAGGGACATGATATGACAGTGGCCACTGGGGGCAGTAAGCCTTCAGGGAAGAACTATTCTGAAAACTGTCCATGGAGGGCAGCCATACCACCAATGGAGTGGCAGCAGGGTTGGGGCTCTGCCATCTTGCCTGTCAGCCTACTAAGCAAGTAGCTCCCTGCCCTGAATCCTCTCCCCCCTTCCAACCTTTGGCCACGGTGCTGGAAGAAGGGAGGCCCCTGGTGGCTGTGGGGAGGGGCCTCTGGCAGCCACGGGGAGACTGGATAGAAAAAAAAAGCCTGTGCCAGATGGGACCTCTGCTCTGAGCCTCTGCTCAGGCCCCAACCCTCACTCTCACTACCCCCATGCACCTGCACTCCCTTTCCTGCCCCCCGACACATCCTCAAGGCCTTGCCCTGACTCCTGCATCGCATACTCCACCAGACCCCTGCAATGAAGGACCTGGGTAATGCTGGGTACATCTTCTAGCAATTAATAAGTCTTGTAGTGTTGAAAATTATCTCAAAAGAGCCAATACAAATATTTAAAAAGTAGCATGCAGTTTTTTTCTGGTGGAATAGTTCTTCTGAGATCATTCTGAAAAACTGCTTTTTGATTGCCTAGAGGTAGGATAGATATGACCATGATGCTGTCTGTGTAAGTTAACTCTATATTCTAATTCACCATGGACAATATTTTTAGGTCTGTACTAATACCCCTTTATTTGCTATTATAGATGATGCTTTGTTTGCTTGTACTCTGTATTCTGAGTTTTGTATTGTGTGTGTATAGAAAATATGTAGGTGGGAGGAACAACACACAGGATCACAACTGGATAAAGTACTTCTACAAGAGAAGTACTTGATGCCTGTCATTTACATTTTTCATTCTCACATTTTACAATTTAATCTAATCTGTTACAAAACCCACTATCCATTACTAAATTTTTGGAAGAACCATAAGAAAATCAAACATGGGGAAATACGTTTGTTTTCTTCTCCAGATAAAGCCTTTTGGATTTTGTCAACAAATGTGCGATAATCTCCTTTTCACATTTTTGTTTGCATTCTGCTGTTAATTCTTTTATGCAAGGCATTTACTGTGTTTCTTTAATAGGCTATTTAAATATTCAAGTATAGCCTGATCCAAAGCCAAGGGAGCATTTCCATCAATTCCAGTGGGTTTTGGTTCAAGCCAATTATGTTCAATGGCTAATGGGCAGCTTCAATGCTAGTGACTATACAGTGAATTTTAAAGTTAATGTTGTATAGTTAGGGAGACACCATTCCCTCAAATATACATGGGGAAAATTGCATTTTATAGTTGTTTGTACCTGAATTACTAGGACAACTACATATTAGTACACATACTTTCAGGACACTGTAATGACATCTATTGAGGATCTCAAAGCATTTAATAGTACTCACGAAACTCAGATTATGGAATTTTCTGTATTATATTTAAAAATAAATTATGCTGTCTTCACTATGACTCAACAGAAAGGAAACAGTTAGATGAGGTCTAACGACTAAAATGTCCTATGGTCAATTGTATCAAAAGCATCTGTGAAAGCTACCAGAGTCAAATGGCCAGTGCTGTTGAAAGGGAAAACTGTGGTATATCATTCAAGATACTAACAGAGAAGATTTGCAACTCCAAAAAAGGGCCAAAACCTAGAGTGCAATTCACCTGAAATATTACTGGAATTTTTAGGCACCTAAATTGAATAGCTAGTGTCATCTAAGTCACCTTCAATGAAGCAGTGTTCAAGAACATTCAATAGTTAGAGAACACTCATCAGTAAGTGACTGTTTCTTAAAGAAGGATGTACTCTGTTTCATTACAACTATGTATGTGCTTAGTAGAGAAAGTTGACATTTTCTAATGCAGTGTTTCTCAAAGGATGTGTCTAGACTACAGAGTTTGCTTGCTTGTTTGTTTGTTTCGAAAAAATGACCTTTTTTTAAAAAAAAGTCACCTGCGTCTAGATTGCTGTCGCGTTCTTTCAAAATTAAATTGAAAGAATGCAGCAGTTTTTTTGACGCGGAAAACCTCATTTTACGAGGAATAATGCCTTTTTTCAAAAGTGCTCTTTTGAAAAAAGGCGTTATTGAATGCAAACCATGCTTTTTTCAAAATAGAGCATCCAGACTACCTCGGTGCTCTCTTTTGAAAAAGCATCTCTCTTTTTTGAAAATACTGGTTGCTGTCTAGATGATCTCTTTCTAAAGAAGCTTTTTCAAAAGTTTCTTTCGAAAAAGCCTCTTTTGAAAGAGGCTTATAGTCTAGACGTAGCCCTAATGTTCCACAGTCCTGCTTTAGGAAAACTGCTAGTAGGCCTACACCACTTTGTTTATCTAAAGGGACCATAACCACAGAGCCTTGTGGTTCCCGTTGGCTCCAGTTCACCATCCAAGGGGAGCTGTGGGAAATGGTGAACCAGAGCCAATGGGAGCCATGAAGCTCTGTGATTATGGGCCCGTTAGGTAAAGAAAGTAGCAGTGACCCACTAGTGGCTTTCCCTAAGTGGGCTTCTGGAACACTTTGAGAGACATTGTTCTAATTAATTGGGGGAGTTTCTCTTAGAAACTTGAATTTCTCAAAAGTAGTTTTTTTTTTATTTTGATTACTTATTCATTGTTTTAATGAAAGCCAAAACAATTTATGGTGTACCTTTTGGGAGGCTAGTGATAGAAATGTAGCCGTGTTAGTCTGGTGTAGCTGAAACAAAAAACAGGACTGTGTAGCACTTTAAAGACTAACAAGATGGTTTATTAGGTGATGAGCTTTCGTGGGCCAGACCCACTTCCTCAGATCAAATAGTGACAATTTTCTTCCACTATTTGATCTGAGGAAGTGGGTCTGGCCCACGAAAGCTCATCACCTAATAAACCATCTTGTTAGTCTTTAAAGTGCTACATAGTCCTGTTTTTTTTCTTTTGGGAGGCTGTTTATCTCCCCCAACCCACAGCTTTTCCTTTCTTATTATACTATTTGTTTTATATTTTTCCTATGGCAGAATGACTATTAATAGTGGCTCCATAACCACAACTAAATTCTGTTTGCTTCAAGCAAATGAGTCAAGTGTCAAACTACAGTGACCGAGAGCCAAGATATTCAGAAAGCCATGGAAACCGTCATTCTAAACCAAGTCAAATCCAACCATAGAGGAGGATAATCTCCCAAGACTCTCTGATTTACACAATGAAAAAAGGCCCTTAAACAGAGAAATCCTGGCTTCTATAGCAAAACCTACCATGATTTCAGTGGGGTTGGGATGTCTCCAAAGAGAACGCAGGCAAAGTTGAAATATTTTATTTCCGGAAAATGTAAGACTCATCACAATTATTAATTGAACAAACTTCTTATTAGCAAGGCACAAAGCAATAGGGCAAATTCTGTAGCACTAAGGAACAGGTAGACTTGGCAGTAGCTTGAGCAGAGCTGGGCAACAGAGGCTAACGATCAGACCACGTGAGTGGCCTTCCTTTATCTCAGTGAGCCACAAGATTGTTGTAATGAAGACAGTCCTGTGATAGAGTAATTTTTCTAATCTGGCACTCCTGCACATTGGCCAAACACAGAACCCTGATGAGCCACATATGACCCTCAGGCTATGTCTATACTATGAGTTTTTGTGGTAGAAAATATGTTAACGAGGGACTCATTATCATAATTTGCAATCTCATTTGCATATTTTCTGCCCATCGGTTTTTGCACCAAAACAAGCAATGTGGACATTTCCTTTTTGCACAAAAAAAAACCTTTTTTGCACAAGATCCTTATGTCTCAAGAAAGGAGGTATACTGATACAAATGAGATCATGACTTATGCTAATGAGTCCCTCATTAGCATATTTCCTGCTGCAAAAACTCATAGTGTAGACATAGCCTCAGTCTGCAGGCCACCCACCACTGAGCTAGTATGATCTTGAGTCAGGTACAGCAAGGGACTGAAGTAAACAAATTCCCTACCACAACTAAAGTGACACTGTGTTTTCCTAGCCGCAACAGATTGTGCAGACTATTGACTATAGCCTGGCTGTATAAACCCCATGAGGATTTTGGAGCGGGGGGATGTAGAGTGGAGGAAACGAGAATGCTCGGTGACAGTGAGCTAAAAATTGTGCTTTGGAATAGTACGAGTCTTTTGGGGATTTTTTTGTTTTTTGGGGGGATGGGGAGGGGGTAGGGACAGGGACAGGCTTTGCTCCACCTCTCCTCAGGTTACCTGGAGGTGACTATGGAGCTCAGACCCCTGTGGGGTCAAAGGACAAGTTTATTTTCAAGCTGTCAGCCTGGTCTGTTGGTGAAATAAAGTTCAGTCTCTCCCAGCCCAAACTTTCTTCCCAGTTGTCACTCACTCAGGAGGATCCTATCATACAGCAGGATATCATAGGAAGTAGTATTTAACAGGAATGTAGTTACTCAGTTTGCATGTGCAAAATACTCACGTAGGCCAACTAATGTGGATTTTAGTGGACGCAGACTTTTGTTGATGGTTGAAAATTTGGTTCTTGAGGAATATTTATGTTAGCAGAATTAATTTAATGTGTTTATTTATAACACTGTAACATACCAAAAATAAAGGTAAAAGAGATTTTTTTTTTAAATGGCATAGCTTCGTTTCCAAAGCAAACTACATTATGTTAGTTTTACCCTTTCCCCTCTGGCTAAAAAATTCCAATAAACTTCTGGAAACTGTGGAATTTGTCATTATTACAGAAAACATGTTAAAGAATAATAATAGTATTTCACACTCTATAATGCTTTCCATCTGAAGATCTCAAATTTCTTTACAAATATTAATGAATTAAGCCATACTTCACCTCTTGAACTTGGGAATGTATCTACTGTATGGGGGTGTGTGTGCTATAATGAAACGACTTACCTAATTTGCATAGCATATTGGTGATGAATCCACAAACAGAATCCAGCAATCTGGATGTCCAATCCCATGGTTCAAATACTTCCACTCTGCTTTCTTCCAGGTTGGTAGGGCAAACCTAGTAATGAGAAATCAATGCTAGTATTTTTTTAAATCATACTTTTCAGTATTGACACTATAATTAAGGACTAAAACCATTCTGTGATCCGTAAACAGAGGGATTAAAATCTCATTTATTATGGAACAGCTTAAACAATGAATTTTGAAATTTGTGCACATTATCACAGATATGTTAGATAATAACATATTCTATTTATAATAAATTGAAGTAGGCCTTGTGTGTATTTGGCTGCTTAGTAAAGAGAAACAGTATTAACTTCAGGAAACTTCCAGAGCAGTTAGAAAATGCAAACCTCCTCCTAAATCTTCAGTCTGGCTATAAAAAATTAATAATTTATAAAAAGGCATTTTATTATAGGGCCTTCCCTTTTGTCCCTCAGGCTTTGTGCCAGTGTACACTATGAAGTAACGGTTGGAAATGACCTCCATTCCTTCAAATGAGTTGTTTCTTTAGTTTGGCTTAAAATTAATCATTTTTAAAAAAATGTAGTCTTATTTCTTGGTAAGCCCCAAATTTTACATTAGTGGCTTCTTGCCAATGTCTAAGATGACATCAGAGTTACTCTATGCAGTACACATTGAGACTGCAATACATTGCTATGATGATATATTAAACATTGACATAGAACCTGAATACATAATTGGCAATGACAAAAGAAAGCATGATTTAATATCTTTCATGTCACCCTCCCCACTCCAGTGGCTCAGGGTCATGCCTTCCCAGTCCATTCTCATTATTTCAACCTGAATATCCTGATGTACAGCGTGTATTTACAGGAACATACACGAGTTTGTTAGATGTGTTTTACATATTATACAACACTCAAGAGATTTACAGTATAACATATTTTGACAAAAAGTAGCTTATAAAAATGGAAAAAGTTATTTTCCTCTTATGTCCCATAGCTAGAACAATGTTTAGTTAAATATTAGGTTAAACATGTGCTTATATTAGGTACAAGAAAAGCTTAAAACATGCTGTAGTCTCCAAAAGCTGTACAATTAACCCATACTTGACTTGTTAAATTATGTTTGTTTCAGTTTGTTTTAGGAATAATAGTGTGTTTAAATTAACAGCTAATTTAATATAAACTGTCCTTCACATTTCTTACATAATTTGCAGAATCAGCTCTATCGATGTCTTTTTGGCACTTATTTCTTATAATAATCAGCAAAAATATTTTGTGTCAAACAAAGACAGAAAGTAACAGACTCTACTGTTACTTTGTCTTCATAGTCACTATTCCCTGCAAGGATCTTGCAATGTTTCCCTGTCTAGTTCAAGGTCAGGTATCTTCCCAGCTGCCAAACTCTTTTCTAATACTATTTATCACCAGCACTAAGGAAATCTGCCATTTCTAATAGGTCACCCTGAAAAGTTAAAAGGCCAACTTGAAAGTACTTATCTCCTCTCTACTTCAATGCGAATTGAATTTGCTAATACTCTGAGGTATTTCTCCATATTTCCTTACAATATACACTGCTCACTGATCTAGTACTTCGGATGTGGAAATAATACATTTGATTTCTCCAATCAAGAAGTTCTCAAATGAACTCAAAATACTCTCCAACTAATCATTTCAGGTATTTCATTCTCACATTTTTATTGTGTGTTCTGACCCTTTATACCTTGATGATCCTCTCCATATCCCAATATTCCTTCTATTCCTCTTCCCATTCAAATCTCTATATTTTAAAACAGAATGCTCCCCATTGCACTTTCAGCAAGTATCTCCATTACTATATTTAATTATATAAACACATTCACACTTATACTGATAGTATATAAACTATAAGTTGTAAGTCCACCCACTAGATTTTCTGCCTTTTGCCATCCCGGTTTTATTAGGAAAATCTGTACAAATTCAGTGGTGTGTCTGGTACAGAATCTAAATTCTGATTAGCCAATGGAATTTTGCATTTCCATTAACACTCGAGCGCAGTGTCCCTGAGATTTATATCCCTAGAATCTCTCTATTGATTTATAACCCGGTAATCCTTTTATCCCCATTTATATGCAGCATAACTTGACGTAAGTGCTAGAATGTCTCCACTAATTGAATTCAGGAGTGTTAGACGCAGAAACTGGACTGAAAACTTTTAGGCCACACTGTAAATATGTTTTCTACTAAGAGGCAAAAAACCCAGCAACTGTTGATGTTGGCTTTGAAAATGTATATTATAATGGTGTTTAAAATGTCTCCTATTATTTAGCATTCTGGAGCTATCAGTGTCACAGAGTCCTCTTTTGCACTTTCTTAGCTGTCTGTGACTTTAACATTTTAGTGACCATTCTATGATGTGGGATTTTCATGAACATGTATAGTTTGATTTGGTACCTATTGTATATGCTAAGTGTTGCTTTGTAAGCAGTTTTATAAGGGGGAAGGGGAGGAAGCAAGTGCCCAGTGACCATAACCTGAGGAGGGGAAGTAGCATCTCAAAATACTTGAAGACCTGGGGGTGGAAGGGAATGATACAGTGGGTGGGAATTGGGTTTTTTTATTCCCCCCCAAAAGTGCAGATTTGGTCTAACTGATATTCAGTCTCCTCCCCCTTATTGAGTGGTCACTACCATCACCCAGCACCCAAAGACTATACACAATGATAGGAATATTACAGCCCACGGGATAACAATCTTTATGTCCCATAGACAGAGAATAGGAAAGATCAACGTGAAACAGCACTTGAGGCCCTGGAAATGGAAGGGAAAGAATTAAATGAGGATATATCCAGATAAACCTGGCATATAACTCACACAGAAGAGAAAGGCAAAGATCCCCAAGGTCATAGTCAATCTGACCTGGGGGAAAATTGTTTCCTTTAACCCACATCTGGTTATCAGTTATACTTGAGCATGTGGGCAAGAACCAAATAGCCAAGCAACTGAAAGAGGGTATGTCTACACTACCCCCCTAGTTCGAACTAGGGGGGGTAATGTAGTCATACGGAGTTGTAAATGAAGCCGGGATTTGAATTTCCCGGGCTTCATTTGCATGAAGCCGGCCGGCGCCATTTTTAAATGCCGGCTAGTTCAGACTGCGGCTACACGTGGCACGAACTAGCTAGTTCGGATTCGGCTTCCTATCCGAACTAGCTGTACACCTCTTATTTAGAAATTGGGAGTGTCTACACAGCACTTATTTTGAAATAGAGCAATCTTCCTGTAACTTCCCTTATGTCTTGTACAATGAGAATTATAGGACTCAGAGTAAGAAGTCCTCCAGTTTGACAGTATTTCAACATTATTTCTAAATAACTGCATGCTCTGTAGACGCGGACTAAATTATTTCAAAATACCTAGCGTGTAGACATTTCAAAATGTTGCTGTGTAGACGTACCCTCAGAGTCCTGCCTCTCATCATCTAGTGCTCCATATTGAGCTATGGCCATCCCCTGCAGTTTCAGAGGAAGGAGATTTTTAAAATGTCATTGTAAGTACCTTTGAAAATTTTACTTGTGAACACTCAAATCCCAATAAGAATATTCAAAATTGAGCATCCAGGTTCCATAAACAGTTCCTGTGAACTGTTCTTTTGATACCCACTGTATCCAATCCTATCATTCTACCCACCTGAGGTGTTTAAAAAGCTCCTATTATCATTACATCAAATTAGAGAGGACAAACACCCAGAAACAAAACATTTTTTTCCTGTTTGGTTCTATCCTTCTGTTCCAAATGATGCAATATTAACCTTACAAGAATTGTACTGAAAAAGTGTGTAGTGCCTTAGTCCCTGCACTGTTAATTCTAATTATGCAACCAGTAATTTACTAGATTCAGCAACTTTATGTTATTACTACTCCTTCATCATAGAAATAGAAAAAAAATGGAAAACTGTGCTTATAAGAAGATCTTTGTGGCTTTTATGGTGGTCTCTAAAACAGCAGTTCACCAATAGCCTCCCCTTCAATAATCCTCGTGTCCAGAGAGGAATGGGAAAGCCCCATGTTGCACTTAAATCAAATGTGTGGTACAGCAAATACAGTCACTATTAAAATATATTTATTATTCATTATTAGTAAATTGCCTACAAGTGGAGTACAAGAGAGGAGCAAACTTGCAGTTTTTGTTGACTCATTAGAATTCTGTAGTGTTACCCTGCAAAACCCAAAATTGTATTTATAGTATTAATTTTAAAGCTCTATTTGAGCAATTAGTGTATTAAAAGATATAGAACAAAGGTAAATCTAAAAGCACCCTGAAAACCTGCCTAGTGAATACACTACCATATATCTTGAGACTTAATGTGCCATTGGGAGAGAACCTGATTTAACTCTGAAATTCACAGGTGAGACACTGGAAGATAATATGTGCCACTACTGTAGATGTGTTAATAAATTATAATTCTGTATGCTGTATGCATTCCAATTGCCTTGTTAGTAAATATTTAACACATTGAAGTCTGCCAGAAAATCAGATGAAATGAAACCAATTTAAGTCCTTAATTTGTATTATGTTATGCAATACTACATCGTGTTGCACCCATAAAAATAAGGAATCAATGTTTGCTAGTATAGCTCTCTGTCGTTTTTCACCAGTTTGCTAATATGTTGCTAGCTTCAGGGAACTGATTATAGGGCAGCTCTCTATCACTTGGATATAGTGCACTGTAGAGTTAGGTTTCAAAAAATTAATAATTATTGTAAATAAATTAATTTATCAAAAATCCAGTGTCAGAAAAAAATCGGAGATCTATATTTAAGCATTCAATGTACATGTGCTGATCCTCTAAACCAGTGGTCCCCAACCTTTTGGGGCTGCTGGGCACCCAGGGGCGGGGCCGTGCACGCACCCGGGGGTGGGGCCAACCATACACCGCGTGCCCAGTGCCGGCGCCACCCATGCGCCGCACTCCCAGGGCCAGCGCCACTCCTGTGCCACACGCCCAGGGGTGGGGCTGCCCATACACCACGCGCCCGGGGCCAGAACAGCCCATGCGCTGCATGCCCGGGGCCGGTGCCACTCCTGTGCCATGCGCCCAGGAGCAGGCAGCGCCCATATGCCGCACACCTGGGGTCGGCGCCGCTCCTGTGCCATTTGCTCAGGGGTGGGGACGCTCATACGCTGCGCACCCAGGGCCGGCACAGCCCGTTCACCGTGCGCCCAGGGCAGAGCCACCCCTGTGCTTTGTGCCCAGGGCCGGCACCACCCATATGCCATGTGCCCGGGGTCAGCACAAGCCCTTGCACTATGAACCCGGGGGCGGGGCTGCCCATAAGCTGCATGCCCAGGGGCCGACACCACCCATGTGCCATGAGCCCAGAGGTGGGGCTGGCCCCGATCACTCGGCGGGTGCACAGAAATGGCCCGGTGGGCGCCATGGCACCCGCGGGCACCACGTTGGGGACCACTGCTCTAAACACACCTAACTCTGAGCACACAAGTAGCCCTCTTAAAGTCAACTCACAGACATAAACTTAAGCATGTGCATGATTGTTTGCAGTATTAGAAACTTACCAGACACAAAAAATCAGACCAAAAATCAAACCAAAAAACCTTTTGAGTCTGGAAACAAATACAGAAGTATTTCAGTGAACCTCCAAGAAGGGAGTTTCATAGAAGGCCTTCCGCTAGTGCTGGTTGAAAACTGACAGCCCAACCAACAAAGTAAACAACAATATTCATGAATCTTTTCACTGTGAAGTTTTCAAACATTAGATTTAGAAGATTTCTGTAATCTTTCTAACAGGGAAAAAAAAGGAAAAAGACGTGTTACTCCTGTGTTAATGTGATGTCAGTTGTGTGTCTCAATAAGGAATGAAATGAAGGGAAAGCCGATCAGAAACCACAACAGCATAGCTAGTGGCTCCAAGGCAATGTGAGTCCAGGTGGACCAAACTGCCAAGGAGGAGAAGTAGAAGGCTGTATCTACCACTTAGCAGTCAGTACGCACAAGGAACCTGAAGCAAATATTAGATCTGAGGGTACAAGATTTAACCTAAGGAGAGAGGGCCCTGACTTACTGTAGGAGAAGAGGGAGTAAAAAGATTTACATGTTAATTATTTGTGAGCACTTCTGGGGAGCCTGGGCTTTGATTCACTTTGTTAGGTCTGGAACTAGAAGAGTGACTAGAGCAATCATCCACACTGTATTTTTTTTCTGGTTCTGAAAAAGGGCCCAACCCAGAAGGGGAACCATCCTCTTACCATAGTTCATTTATTATACAAAATATTTTTTTTTCTTTTCTGTGTTTTTGAGTGAGGCTTTAGAGAGGGAGTTCTCCAGGTAGAGGAGAAGCACATACAGGACTCTTGAGGGAAATGTGTGTTGTGTTTGGAGCTTTCTTGCTGTGTGCTGACCTTGTGTTTGTGAGTGAGGGTTAGTGTGTGTTCTTTTTGTTTGTTTGTTTTTCTTTTTTTCCACTGTGTTTGTGAGTGAGGCTTTTTTTCCCCCCACTTTCCCTTTGCCCTCCCCTTCCCCTTCATGGAGTGTGTGCTGTGATTGGCAGATGGAAACTGTTGGCTTCTAATTAAAGTTTGAATTCTAGAAGCCTCTGCTGATTGGCTGAGCCTTGGTAGGGGGAGGGATTCCCAGGCACTCCAGGGCTTTATAAAGCAGTGGGCAAGCGACCAAGGAACAGGCAAGTGCTAACAGGGAGTTTAGAGAGGGAGTTGGGAAGGAGGCGAGGTTCTCTTGCCTTTCTTTTTAAATCCCTTCTCCAGGACAGCAGCGATGGATGGTGATAGGTCTGCTGTTGTTACCTGTATGGAGTGTGACTTGTTTGTCTTCCTCCCGGAAGAAAGAACGGATTTCATCTGCACTAAGTGCAAGCTGGTCGCCATTTTGGAAGAAAAAATTAGAGGACTGGAGGCCCAAGTTTCGACCCTATGCTGGATCAGAGCGGTTGAAGACTTCCTCGATAGAAGGCAGCATTTCATCCTTCAAGCATGGCAGGAGGAAGAGCCAGAGAGGGCAGTACGGGACCAGGAAGAGAACTGACAGCATGTAACTTCTAGAAGGGGAAAAAGGCCAGCATGGGAATCCCCCAAAGCTATAGAGGTAAGTAATCACTTTCAGGCTCTCTCCACAGGCTCTGCAGTGCTGAATGCTTTGGAAGGGACCTCACAAGGAAGAAACCGGAAAGGAACAGCATCTACTGGAAGGCATGGAATGCGTACACCTAGGGATGGGAGGTTCCACGGCTACCACCCCCAAAAGAAAATGACGGGTGGTGGTGGTCAGGGACTCCCTCCTAAGAGGGACTGAGCCATCCATCTTCTGTCCGGACCTGGAATCTCGAGAGGTGTGCTGCTTACCGGGAGTTTGCATTCCGGATGTCACTGAGAGGCTTACTAAATGGATCAAACCTTCGGATTGCTACCCCTTCCTGCTTCTCCGTGTGGGAACTAATGATATGGCCAAGAATGAACTTGAGTGGGTTACTGTGGATTATGTAGCACTGGGAAGAAGGATCCAAGAATTCGGAGTGCAAGTGGTGTTCTCGTCCATCCTCCCTGTTGAAGGGAAAGGACTGGTCAGGGATTGTCGAATTGAGGACGTAAATGAGTGGGTGCGCAGATGGTCTCACAGAGAGGGCTTTGGTTTCTTTGACCATGGGACTCTGTTCCGGGCACAAAGATTGTTGGGAAGAGATAGGATCCACCTAACGAAGAGAGGAGGGAGCATCTTCGCAGGCAGGCTTGCAAACCTAGTGAGGAGGGCTTTAAACTAGGTTCGTTGGGGGACGGTGACCAAAACCCTGAGGTGAGTGGGGAAAGTCAGATACCGGGAAGAAATTCAGAGAGCAACGAGCAAGAAAGGAGGTCCCCTGATTCAAATGGAGAAGATAGGGCGATCAACTGGTTACCTGAGGTGTTTAACTAATGCAAGAAGCCTGGGCAACAAACAGGAACAACTGGAGGCCCTGGCCCAGTCCAAGAAATATGATTTAATTGGGATAACAGAGACATGGCGGGATGACTCGCATAACTGGAGCGCTGTCATGGAAGGGTATAGACTGTTCAGGAAGAACAGGCAGGGGAGAAAAGGAAGAGGAGTTGTACTATATGTAAGAGAGCACTATGATTGCTCTGAACTCCAGTATAAAGAGGGAGAAAAACCTGTAGAGAGTCTATGGGTTAAGTTTAATGGCGCAAACAACAGCAGGTATGTTGTGGTTGGTGTCTGCTACAGGCCACCGAATCAGGTGGATGAGGTAGATGAGGCTTTTTTCAGACAACTGAGAGAAGCTTCCAGATTGCAGGCCCTGGTTCTCGTGGGGGCCCTGACATCTGTTGGGAAACCAATACAGCAGTACACAGGCAATCCAGGAAGTTTTTGGAGAATGCTGGGGATAACTTCTTGGTACAATTGCTGAAGGATCCGACCAGGGACCATGCACAGCTTGACCTTCTGCTCACAAACAGGGAGGAACTAATAGGGCAAGTAGAGGTGGGTGACAACCTGGGAAGCAGTGATCATGAGATGGTAGATTTCAGGATCCTGACCAAAGGAAGAAAAGAGAGTATTAAAATACACACCTTGGACTTCAGAAAAGCAGATTTTGACTCCCTCAGAGACCTGATGGGCAGAATCCCCTGGGATGCTAACATGAAGGGAAAAGGAGTCCAGGAGAGCTGGCAGTATTTTAAAGAAGCCTTATTGAAGGCACAGAAAGAAACCATCCTGATGCATAGCAAGAGAGGCAAACATGGTAGGAGACTGGATTGGCTTACAGGGGAAATCCTTAGTGAACTTAAGCACAAAAAGGAAGATTAGAAAAAGTGGAAACTTGGACAAATGTCCAGGGAGGGGTTTAAATGTCTAGCTCGGGAATGCTGGGAGGTTATCAGGAAGGCAAAAGCACAAATGGAATTGCGACTGGCTAAGAATGTGAAGGATAACAAGAAAGATTTCTACATGCATTTTAACAAGAAGAAGGTGATCAGAGAGGGAGTGGGGCCCCTACTGGATGAAGGAGGTAACCTAGTGACAGATGATGTGGGGAAAGCTGAAGTAGTCAATGCTTTCTTTGCCTCTGTATTCACGGACAAGGTAGGCTCCCAGACTAATGCGCTAAGTGATGCAAGATTGGGTGAAGATGGACAGCCCTTGGTGGGTAAAGAACAGATTAGGAACTATTTAGAAAAGCTAAACATACACAAATCCATGGGTCCAGACATAATGCATCTGAGGTTACTGAGGAGGTTGGCAAACGTCATTGAGGAGCCTTTGGCCATTATCTTTGAAAAGTCCTGGAGGTTGGGAGAGATCCCAGATGACTGGAAAAAGGCAAATGTAGTGCCCATCTTCAAAAAAGGGAAGGAGAACTATAGGCCGGTCAGTCTTACCTCGGTTCCTGGAAAAATCATGGAAGGGATCCTTAAGGAATCCATTTTGAGGCACTTGGAAGAGAGTGATTACAAATAGTCAGCATGGATTCACAAAGGGAAAGTCATGCCTGACCAATCTGATTGGCTTTGATGATGAGGTAACTGGCTCTGTGGATGTGGGAAAGTCAGTGGATGTGATATACCTTGACTTTAGCAAGGCTTTTGATATGGTTTTCCACAATATTCTTGCCAGCAAGTTAAGGGAATGTGGATGGGATACATGGACAGTAAGATGCATAGAAAGATGGCTAGAAGGCCGGGCCCAACAGGTAGTGATCAATGGCTCGATGTCAGGATGGCGGTTGGTTTCTAGCGGAGTGCCCAAGGTTCAGTTCTAGGACTGGTTTTGTTCAATATCTTTATTAATGACCTGGATGAAGGGATAGATTGCACCCTCAGCAAGTTTGCAGATGACACTAAGCTAGGGGGAGAGGTAGATATGCTGGAGGGCAGAGATAGGGTCCAGAGTGACGTAGACAAATTGGAAGATTGGGCCACAAGAAATCTGATGAGGTTCAACAAGGACAAGTGCAGAGTCCTGCACTTGGGACAGAAGAATCCCAAGCATAGTTACAGGCTGGGGACCAATCAGTTAAATAGTAGTTCTGCAGAAAAGGACCTGAGGGTTAGAGTGGATGAGAAGCTGGATATGAGTCAACAGTGTGCCCTTGTAGCCAAGAAGGCTAATGGCATATTAGGTTGCATTAAGAGGAGCATTGCCAGCAGCTCCAGATATGTCATTATTCCCCTTTATTCGGCTTTGGTGAGGCCACATCTGGAGTATTGTTTCCAGTTCTGCCCCTCCCCCACTACGAAAAGGTTGTGGACGCATTGGAGAGGGTCCAGCGGAGGGCAACCAAAATGATTAGGGGGCTGGAGCATATGACTTATGAGGAGAGGCTGAGGGACTTGGGTCTGTTTAGTCTGCAGAAGCGAAGAGTGAGGGGGGCTTTGATAGCAGCCTTCAACTTCCTGAAGGGAGGTTCCAAAGAGGATGGAGAGAGGCTGTTCTCAGTAGTGACAGATGGCAGAACAAGAAGCAATCGTCTCAAGTTGTGATGGGAGAGGTCCAGGTTGGATATTAGGAAAAACTATTTCACTAGGAGGGTAGTGAAGCACTGGAATGGGTTACCTAGGGAAGTAGTGGAGTCTCCATCCCTAGAGGTGTTTAAGTCTCAGCTTGACAAAGCCCTGGACGGGTTGATTTAGTTGGGATTGGTCCTGTCTAGAGCAGGGGGCTAGAGTTGATGACCACCTGAGGTCTCTTCCAGCTCTATGGTTCTATGGATGTCTGGTGAAAAACTGTCGTGTCATATCTTATAGTACAAATAAAATATTTCTGTGCATAACTTGACTAGTGCAGGGCGGGTTACTCAGCTCATTGTTTCCACAGTAACAATTTCCAATGCGTTTCTATGAATACTTTTGCATTTGCCATCTTGTACAACATGCAAACTGTATATTCAATTTGTAGGGAAAATATTCAGGTGTAAAACTAGATAATCTGTATCCCTTTGGAATCAAAAGTCATTTGCCAAAATATTTTAACACATGAAATTGCTTCTTGAGAGATGTTTGCTATGATAAAATGACAGAAAACTACATTTCCATTATAATTATAACTGACTGGTGGTGCTAAGTTTTTATAATTTAAAGGTATTCTGAAATCTGACAGCTCTTCCATGTTGAATTATGCATCTCTGGCTCTTAAATAGTTCTGCTGGCATGAGACAGCTGAGATGAAGTTGTCTTTCTAAAATAATTGCTCCATGGAGCATCCATTATACCTTCAGAAAAAATGTATTACTTGACTTCTACAAATTATAGACTAGCCTATAATGGGTATTTTTGACAGCTATTAGCTTTTCAAAAAAATCTGAACAGTAAAATGAGTATTGATATCACTCTGCTGTGTCTTGCATGTTAATACCAACCTTTTCTGTACTTTTCTTCCAAAGAATGGTGTAATCGTTAATTACAATAATATTGATGTAATTGCACTCGTCCTAAAAAATTACAGTATTGGCAAAATGTGAGTTATATTCTGCTGTAATGCTTACTTCATATTTCTACTACCTGAAAAAATAAATAAATAAAAATCCATATTTAAGGATAAAAATCTTGGGGCATATTTTGCCATTGTCACTTTTAAAGCACAGCTTGTCATTGGCTTCAATGGAGAGTTAGGCTTAAAAATCAGTAGAAGGAAAGATCCTAGTCCTATGCCTTTCCATTTATCTTACATTTTTTTCATTGTTGATAATACTAAGGGCCTATTGCTGAAAAATTCACTTATGTAAATGGAATTGTCTTCAAATCATCGCTGTTAGTTGGATAAACTTACTGACCTTTTTGTAACGACTTCAGAATCAGATCCTAGTATTGTTGTGAATGTTCTTTGAAGGATTTATGTTGAGAATAATCTCTTAAAATGTTTGATATGATGATATGAACAAGAGAAGAAGCACAGTGTATATTTTCAGGTACTTGTACAAAGATTTCATTACTTGCTTATGCTGAATCACCATAGATGTACATAATTGTTTATATGCATACACACATGCACACACAAAGAAACATACACACACAAAGGCTTATATTGAACAGATATGTAAAATGTGTCATTTTATGCATATTAAATTGTCTAGATTATTTTTATAGAGGTCTAGAGCCTGAAGCTGAAGAGGAACGTAATTAAGGAGTTGCCATAATAGTTCACATAGTGTGCCAGGTCCAGTTTTTTGTTGTCAGCTATGTCTTTCCTTCAAGGGGAGATGTAAAATTCCCATAATAGACAATTATACTTCCTCATACCCAAGAAATGGCAGCAGTAGGGAGTGTCTGTCTAAATCCTGGTAGTTATGAAAGAAGCTTAAGACTTTGTCAATTATATATATTTACCATATATAAAATATAATGTTATAGCTATAATGCATAATTAGGGCTCTACCAAATTCATAGCTATATACAGAGTTCATGGTAGAGGCTTGTGATTCTCAAACTGAAGATAATGACCTGAAAGGGAGCTGCAAGGGGGAGTCATGATATTGCCAGACTTACTTCTGCACTGCCTCAGAGCTGGGTTGCCAGAGACCAACGGCTGTTAAGCAGGTGTTTAGCTCTGAAAGCAGCTCCCTGCCACCAGTAGCACAGAAGGAGGGATGGTATAGTATGGTGTTGCCATACTTACTTCTGTGCTGTTGCCTTCAGAGCTGGAGAGTGGTAACTGTTATACGAAGGCCAGCTCGGCAGGCAGAAACACAGAGATAAAGGTGGCAATCCCATACCATGCCATCCTTACTTCTGTGCTGCTGCTGCTGGTGGTCCTACCTTCAGAGATGGGCTATTAGTCAGAAGCAACCACTCTTCTGCTGCCATGCTTGGTACAAAAGTAAGGGTAGCAGTACCACAACCTTCTCCACCCCTCAAAACCTTGTGACAGGCTCCCCTCCCAAGAACCCATGTGTGGGTCAAGACTTCTGCCATTACCGCACCGTGGCATTTCAGATTCAAATAGTTGAAACCATGACTTTTATGATTTTTGAAATTCTATGTCTGTCAAATTGACCAGAATGGACCATGAATTTGGTGGAGTCCTATATATATATAAAACTAACTATAATTTTCAGACTGTCTTAAAATCATTTGTTGAATATTATTAATCTAGGGCAAAATTCAAATGGACAATACAATACTCTCTACAAACCTGTAGCGCCAGAGTAAACAGGCTGTTTACTCTGACCCTATGCCACCATGGGTCTCTCTCCACTCAAGTCAGTGCAGACAATCCAAGATTTTTTTCCTTTAAAAAAAATAAGGAAGAAGGTGCAACCTCCATTTCACCAAGCCATATGGTTGTTATACAGTTGTAAAAGAAACAGGTGCTAGGACCATTAAAACAAGTTATACTCACAAGTTGATATTTGTTAATTCATGTGTTAATTAATTCTTAATACTAAATCAGTTATGTAGAACAAACCCCCTATGTTCCATCAAACTTAATTTACTAAGATAAGCAATGTAAAACAAACTATATATAAAAGCATGATATATTCTATATCACAGACACCCTACAGAGTCAGCATTATCAGAAATATGGGCTAATTTAGAAGCTATTAAAGACTTATTCATCACCAAACTGTTCCATTGATACTTTCCAGTAATTTCTTCTCTAGAGCATCACCCCATTATCACATAGTATGTATCAACAGAAATTCAAGCTTTACTCATAACTGTTGGAAAAATGAATCTTGCAACTTTTGTATATTTTGTATTTTTCATTGTGTACCTTTATACATTTCTTGAATACTGTTTTATAATATTTTGAGGCATTAATATGTTTGTTGCCTACAATTTATTGTACTTTCTTTTTCTCCTTCCCCCTCCCCCCACTCCCGCCCATAGCTCTTACATTAGCATTTGAAGATAAAATCGCAAGCCATGTTGTTCATTTCAGTGGGCATTTGCTTGATGAAGGACAGAAAAAAACTTGAGTTCAGAATTTAATTCCATTTGAGGAGTAGAACATGAAATTCTGTGAGTATATGCAATGCACTGTGTAGGGTTCTACTCCTCCACCACAGGAATTTGGTGGGAAATTGGAATTTATCCAATTATAATATCATGAGCATCACATTGTGTTTGAACCTGTGATAAATAAATAGATGTGGGTTGTTGTTTTCAAGTTCAGTTCCTGACAGAGAAATATCTACATCACACAAGCACAATTAACATTTCAGAGGAAGTCTTACTAGAGATGACATACAGGATCATACAAGATACAAGATGATGAAAAGCCAGGCCTTTGATGTCTCTGAATTAGTATTGATATTTTGGTTCCAGTATTCACTGTGGGTACATCTACACAGCAGGGCTAAAGTTGAATTAAGCTACACAACTTCAGCTACATCGGTTGCGTATCTGAAGTCGAAATAGCTTAATTCAGCTTTTGGTGCTATCTACACAGCAGGAAGTCAAAGAAAGAACATTCTTCCTTCAACTTCCCTTACTCCTTGTGCAATGAGGGTTACTATGAGTCGGAGTAAGAAGTCGTCCAGCTCAACATTATTTCGAAATAAAGGCTTGTAGTGTAAAAATGCATTATGTTATTTCGGAATAACATCAGTTAATCCAAAATAACGCTGCTGTGTAGATTTACCCCATAAGTCTTTTGAAGAAAAAAAAGCATCCAAACATTTAGTACTACTTAGTTTAGGTGTGTGACAAGGGGATTTTATTATAGGAAGTAGTTGATTAAATGTCTTAAATCACAGAATAGTTGTAATGGGATGTAGATTATATATAACATTTGAAGTTATACATGCACATTAATGTTTTATTTTAAAAGTAAGCAAAGAAACATCTGAGAAAGTTGGAGAAAAGTTAGCATTATTAAAATGGGTGAATCAATTTAGTCTTTCGTACGGTTTGTCAGATTTATAAAATATTATATTTCTTTTCAGATAGTTACATACTGTGTAGCTCAAAGATAATCCCTATGGTCTTGGCATATGTTACTTAATTGTCTCAGAAGGAAATACCATAAATACCATGCTGTCATCTCCCATGGGCATTTGCTCATCTGTCACAGTGGGAGCTCCAGACTGGGTGAGGTGCTCTAAGACATTTCTTAAGCTATGTAAATCACAGCCATTTCTCCTTCCTACTTCCCAAATGGTCAATTATGTATAAACATGTGTTAATAAAAATTTGCTGCTTTGCCTCTAAGGTACACACCCATAAAGCTATGAGTATGATAAACTATAAATGTCATTATTATGTGAATCAACCTATGACATAAATTACTGTTTAAAATGTTTCTATAGACATGGAAGTCTGAGGCATTCAGAAAAGGCCAATGGGGGGAAAAAACCTAAAACATATTGTGTACATGATAAAATTCACTAAAGAAACAAGGCAAGTTTCTGCATTTTCTCCATTGCCTTTTTAATCACATATTTGTGTCTGCCTATTGTGAGCAAAGAAATGAAAAGGATTATGTTGAAAATATACAAAAGCCCATTTCATATGTTTGCTGCTTAATGATCTCTGCACAGGTTCAGTGGCCATATGTGTTGGAAACCAGCCAAATTCAAAGGGATATAGATTACAAACAACTAAGGAGCTGATAATACAGACACAGAAGGTTTTCTGTTAGTAGGTAAAGCAAAGGCAGTTACAAAGCAAAATGGAATCAAACTATACAATAAAACTAACAGGATTAATGAGTGACTTTCAGGGGATCCCTAGCCTGTATAAGGAAGAATCCATACTGTGGCAAATCATGTTACTGGTATATTTGCTATACTTAAATCATCTGAGGGCTATTTAAGATCAAATTGCAGAGGGTTTTGTGTCCTGCTTTGACTAAAGGCAGTACTGTTTGAGATACCAATGTAATTGGGCTAGCCAGTGTCTTATGATGAGCCCACAAAACACTGAGTTGGAGACAAGAACTCAGAGTAAGAAATGGGGAAATAATTTGATTCCACACATGCAAAAGGTAAACATTGGTCTGAAAAGTACTTATATAAGCTTGGGATGGCAGTCATCCATAGGAAAGATTACTTAGTTGTACCTAGATGTGGGGGAATGAACTGAAATAGACGCAGAATTCACATTTTTCTCTTATTGCAACTAAACAATGGAACTCATTAAATACTATGCATCTAAGGGCATTTTTCCTAATCTAAAAAATCAACAGCATTTATTTACAGTCATTATTCATAGCAATAGACAAGTGGCAGTGCCTCATGCATGTGCACCACAACATGTAGAAATAAATGTAATGGACATATATGGCCTCACGCTTGGGACAGATCCTTAAAGATATTTTGGCACATAACTCTTATTAATGTATTTTTTTCAGTCTAATTTCAAGATTTCTTCCACTGTGTATAATTTCTAGTCACTTAAAAATGTGCAATATGCATCATGTACATATGCCTAAATTCTGAGAAGAAATATAGGTCCTGACTCTCTGATCCAGTCAAATGGTGTCTGATGTGGTACTCATGTGCAAGCAAAGGTGGGAACTTGACATTCTCCCAGATCTGGGCCTGTCCAGTCTCTTAAAAAGGTTATTGCATGAATTGGGGAGGGAGTAGTGTAGGAACAGCCCTTCACCATCAAGTAGTTCCTCTCACAAGGAAATCATTAGAGAAATGAAACAGTCTGCTTTGTCTACTTTGAACCAGCTTCTTGGTGAAAGGTGACAATCACTAGAGTCACTCATAACCTATTATGATATACACCTGAGTTTCTCTGTCTCCCAGTGAAAACCCTGAGACTGCAGCATAGGATTGTGTTTGTGATCTGCTTGAGAGCCAAGCACTCCTGCAGGAGACCTCTGCAACTTCTTTTATGCTGTTGCATCTTACAGATGTGGCATTAGAGGAAGAAATGGCCATGGTGGGAATGTTGTAAGGACATGATTAGTAGTTCCACATTTAGGGTAACAGATTCATGAGTCTGAAAGCTTGAGTAGGCCCCCATCTGTTGCTTCCTCCAGAACAAAGGAGGATGCAAGCTAATGAACTTTTGTGAATGATTATTCAAACTTTTAAACCCATGCCTTTTACAAGGGTTTCACTAAGGACATATTCTATTTACTAGAGCTATTCATTGTTGCTCCATATTAATTTTCACTTGTATATTCTGGAGATTGTTGAACACAAACATCCTTCAGAAAGTACTCCCACTTGTGGGGAAAATACCTTATTTTAGCTCACGGTGATTAGTACAAACATGGGTAGAAAGGGTAGCCCTGCTGGAGGAGTTCCATATCTGATGCCGTGATTATTGGTCAAATACATGACCTAATTTATTATGTATTTCCATTTTGTTCTTTTCCTCTGAAAATTGTAGGGTGATATCATATCATAGAATACTAGGACTGGAAGGGACTTCAAAGAGGTCATCAAGTCCAGTCCCATGCCCTCATGACAGGACCAAATACTGTCTAGACCGTGGTCCCCAACCCGGTGCCCGTGGGCGCCATGGCGCCCACCGGGCCCTTTACATGCACCCGCGGAGCAATCTGGGCTGGCCCCGCCCCCGGGCGTGCGGCAAGTGCCAGCCCTGGGCATATGGCCGGCCCCAGCCCCGACCCCCGGCCCCCACGCGTGCCCTTGCCGGCCCTGGCACCGGCCTTGGCCCCACCCCCGGGGGTGCTGCGCCAGCCCTGTCCCGGGCCCCAGCCCTCATGTGTGCCCTTGCCGGCCCTGGCGCCGGCCTTGGCCCTGCCCCCAGGGCGCTGCGCCAGCCCCGGCCCCCACGCATGCCCTTGCTGGCCCTGGCGCCAGCCTTGGCCCCGCCCCCGGGGGCGCTGCACCAGCCCCAGCCCCGGGGGTGCCGCGCGAAACCTGGGCAGCCCCTGCCTGGGATCGCGGCACATGCCGGTGCCGACCTCGGGCGTGCGGCGCATGCTTGGCCACGCCCCCAGTCACGTGGCCTGTGAGCGGCCCCGCCCCCATACGCGCACCGTGTGAGCGGCCTCGCCCCCAGGTGCCCGGCAGCCCCAAAACGTTGGGGACCACTGGTCTAGACCATCCCTGATAGACATTTATCTAACCTACTCTTAACTATCTCCAGAGATGAAGATTCCACAACCTCCCTGGGCAATTTATTCCAGTGTTTGACTACCCTGACAGTTAGGAACTTTTTCCTAATGTCCAACCTAAACCTCCCTTGCTGCAGTTTAAGCCCATTGCTTCTTGTTCTATCCCCAGAGGCCAAGATGAACAAGTTTTCTCCCTCCTCCTTATGACACCCTTTTAGATACCTGAAAACTGCTATCATGTCCCCCCTCAATCTTCTCTTTTCTGAACTAAACAAACAAATATAAGGAATTTGAATTTACCACAATTCACCAAAGAATGCCTTTGTCAGCGTTTTATCACAGATGCAGACATTGGAACATTAAAAACCATGTATATGCAATTCTGCCAAAAGGAAATTAATTTGATGGTAAAGTCTATTACATCAATCAAGCAAGTTTTTTGTTTTTTGACCAAATAAAATTATACAGTCACTATTCACAATACTGTAGTTAAGAGTCTTTGTAAACCCTCTATACTACATTTAAAATTGGGATGATGGAGACAGCTCAGCCTGTTAAAAGTTGTTTATGTTTGTACTTATTATATTTTTACAACATTGGAAACAAAATGTTTTGAGAGTGAAGAAGGTCAAGAGAAGAAAACATATTTGCATTATTGAAACTGAAAAATGGTACCTTAAAATAACATTATGTGTGTAATTAGATCACTATACAGGTAGACATTTAAAATTTGAAAAATGTCCATTTATCTTTCTATTTCAAAATAATTCTCAGCTGTTGTGGGAGGAAATTAAAGTTGTAATGAGATTTATTAGGCTCTAATCATGCAAAGAATTATGCACATGCATATCTTTACATGCTGTGAATAGGACCAAATAAGTTAGTAGAACTATTCATATTGTTAAGTACCTTGCTGGATATGGGAAAGAGTAATCAGCACCAAATAGAACACAATATTATATGAAGCACCATGAATGTATATGATACTGCAACTGAATATAAAATGCCAATTAAGTAATAATAATTTTATTGTAAGCCCATGACTTGAATCAGAAAGTAAATGGGTTAATCTATGTAGATTCTAAAGATCAAGGGTTGAATTGTAATCTTAGTCTCAATTACAAATAATCTGCAGTGCTGCCTTTTTCTACCCAAACTCATAGTGAGTTGAATGTGTGATACATAATAAGGTGCAGAACTGCATCTTTAATGGATGCAGAGATCATTGCTCACTTGATCAAAGAGTAAGATCATCTACTCTCAGGCATTAATCTTGTTAGTTATGAGTGGGTCGTTCACCTCGATTATATTCCTAGGGTTTTCTTAAGCACAGTGGGGACCATCATGATCATGTAATCTGACCTCCTGAATGTCATAGAAATGTACTAAATAACTTCTACGTCACTCACATAACTTATGTTTCAGCTATAGCATCTTATGGGAAGACAACACCTAGTCTTGATTCACAGACAATCCAGAAAATCTATAGGTAAAATATTCCAGAAGTTAATTACTCTACAGTCCAAAAAAAGTAACAAATGCCATATCCATGTCATCTCAGGCCCTCACTTCACAGCACAATCCTTGAAAATGGTATCAAAACTAAATGATTCTCCTGATCAACACAGGCTCCTGTCCTTAGAGGCTTTCCCTGCTCTTTATGGAGTGCTGATTCCTAGGTCAGCTCTCCCTGGATTCTTCCCCTTAAGTCAAGGGTGGGGAACCTTTTTTGGATTGGGAGCCACTGACCCAGAGAAAAATCAGTTAGGGCCACACAAAAGTGAAAAGCAAAAAAGAAAACAACAAACCTTCATAGAATCATAGAACACTAGAACTGGAAGGGACCTCAAAAGATCATTAAGTCCTGTCCCTTTCCTGCCCTCATGGCAGGACCTAGGACATTCACTGACATGGCCCCCAGCTGAGAAGGAGAAAGATACTCCCCACATTCCCTTCATACACCAGAGTTTAGGGGGGGCCCAGGCTAGTAGATGTTGTGAGCTCCAGCCCTATGGTGGGACAGCAGGGGGGCTGGAGTGCCAGTGTGGGCTCCCCAATGCTGGGGAGGGATTCCCAAGCCTCAGGAGTCAGATTCAGGCAAGCTGGGGCATCTGGGCCTTAGGTTCACCACCCCCCTGCCTTAAGTCCTCCTTTTCTCTTATCACAGGCTCTATCATATATCTGAGAAGTCCTTGAGCTTAGGCATACACTTTCCATCATATACATACTTGCTTTACTAGGCAGGAACTCGTAGACTGTGATCACATCACCTCCTAATCTCCACTTGGAAAATCTAACTAAATTGAGGTTCTCTCACTGTAAAGCAGGTTTTCCAGACTTCCATCATTCACATAGTTCTTTTATGAACCTTTTATTTCTCAGCATCATTTTTAAAGTGCAGACACCAGAACTGAAATCAGTATTCCAATAAAAGTATCACTAATTCCACATCCAGTGGTAATATTACCTCTTTACTTTCAATATTCCCCTGCTTATGCATCTAAGGATTTCATTAGCTCCTTGTGCCATCATATCACACTGGGAGTTCATTTGCACTATGACTCCTAAATCCCCTTTCAGTCATTGCTTTCCAAAATAATTCTCCATCATTAAAAGTGATCTACAGTCTTGTTGCTCACTTCATGGTCTTTTATTTGGCTGCAGTAAAATACTTACCAAATAATCAACTTTGTTGTATGCAGTAGACCCATCTCCATTATTACATGCCACTCCACCAACTTTTGTGTAATCTTTTATCATTTTATCAGCATTTATTTTAGAAAATAAATGGCATTATCACAGGGGATGACAATATTAAGAATGTAAGAATGGCCAGACTCCATCAGAATAATGGTCCATCTAGCCCAGTATTCTGTCTTCTGAAAGTGGCCAGTTCCAGGTGAGTCAGAGAAAATGAAGAGAACAAGGAATCAAGTGATCCATCCTCTGTTGCCCATTCCCAGCTTTTGGCATATAGAGGCTAGGGAAATATCAGAGCATGGATTTACACTGCTGCTAATAGCCATTGATGGTCCATTTCTTCAGGAACATAGCTAGTTCTTTTATGAACATGTCAGCCTTCATTTTTCGTAAATGTAAGTTTCTATCCTTCTAGTTGTAGAAAATAGCCTGAAAATATGAGATGAGTATATGTGAGAGGCTCAGAAACAAGAAGGAAAATGGAAAGAGCCCACATTTATTGGGATTTTTAAAAAAAACCTCATGGTTTTTAAACCGATCTAGTGATTTGTCATGTCTTGTATGTCATGAGATGTGACACATGATTTCTAAATGTTTGTGGTCAGCAATTCTCACAAAGGGGAAGGCAAGAATCTGTCAGATGATGGATGTTGGTAGGAGGTATAGGGGGTGAGTCTTGGAGTAGAGAAACAAGTGAGACGGGGCTTGTATATTTCTGTGCTCATTGCGTATGTATCTAAAGTTCAACTTTTAACCTGTAATTGTTTTGCAAATATTGCAGACATGTAGCCAGAGCTGGCACAGAGACCATTATACAGACAGGAAAGCTTGTACACCTCAGATTGCATCTAATTTTGGCTGTTACAGATCTTTAAAAAAAAACGATGGGAATAATTAATAAATGTGAAGAATACTAAAAACGAACCTCTCTTTCACAGGAACTTTCATTACAGGATGAGATAGTCTATCTAAATTAGAACTACATTAGCAAGAGGATTTGAGCAGACATGTCTATATGGATTACACAGAGATGCACTTGGCTTTGCTGTTGTTTCATCACCCTTCACATCCTCCTCCCTCCCCACATCATCATAGGAAGTGATTGAGTGTATTTGGTTAGAATTCAGAATCTTGGTTAACCCAGCAAGTGGATATTTTCTTAGTTATCCTTTCTAGCTACTTTCCATAACATTCTGAAGTAGTTTTAATCCTAGTTATTTAAGGCCATCTTAAAAAACTGGTGAAATATGCTATGGATGGTGTCCAGTTTCAATGACTTTGGGGTAAATTACTTTATCACTCGTTCCTTTAGAGACTTGAGCCTTGGTCCCCATACCAACAGTCGTTCTCAAAATTGCACTCAAGTTTTAATTGTTTATGCCAGGGGTAGCCAACCAGTTAGACGCTAAGAGCCAAAAGAGCGGTGGATAGTAGTGCAAAGAGCTACACATCCCTCCCCCAGGGCCAGGCACCTGCAGCCCCTCCACTCTAACCCAAAGCCCTCCCCTGGGCACCCTCAGCCCCTCCCCGACTCCAACCCAATGCCCTCCCCCTCCCCCAGAGCCAGGCATCCCCAGATCCCTCCCATTATAACCCAACGCCTGGGTCTCACTGGAGTTGTCACCGCAAGAGCCATGCACTTCTCCCTCCAGACGCTGGGGCACGTGCACAAAGTGGGCATGCAGCTCCGAACGAGCCGTAACCCTGAGAGCCGCATTTCTGTGAGCAAAGAGCCACATGCAGTTCGAACCACAGGTTGGCCACCCCTGGTTTATGCTAAACTTCCAAAACTGGCTGGTTCTGAATTTTCGTAAACACACAGATACATAATTAAAGAGGCTTGGTGGATGGATCAGCTGTGTTGAAGATAAGGGTCAGGAGGCTATGAAAGGTAAAACTTCAGATGGGATCTTGGGAAGAACACCAGTTAGGAGTGCAAGTTAAAATCCTACCACAAATCTCTGCAGTTAAGTCTCAATCTTCATCAGGTTGTACATTTTAATAAGTGATATGCACTATTATTAGCACTTTGTTACTATCTTCTTTTGTAAAGTTATATATCATTAGAGTTTAAAGATGAAATCCTGCATTGTGTACTCTGGAGATTATTTTTATTTCATTTTATTTTTATAACATGGTATATTTAGGAAAATAATATGACATCAGTTAGTCTCTTTTTAGGTCACATTTGTTTTAAAGAATGACCCACATATATTTGTTAGATTTGTTTGTAGATAGCACTATGCAGTAATTTCTCCTGAAAGCTTTAGGAAGTAATGAGATATTATAAGTGACATGCTCAAAGAAATGGTTCTGTGACCTTAAAATTTTGAACTAAGATATAATGTACTTTAATGGCTTTTTGGCTTATGTACTTAGCTTGTAATGAAATAAAAATCTAGTCATTTATTTTTGAGATTATATGCATTTCCATTGCACAGACCAGTATTACTAAAGTATATTAAGGATGTATATATATTTAAAATATAGAATATTTGGAAGTACACACTTCATATTGTTATTTTCAGAATCTTTTAAATATTCATTTTCATTTCAAGGATTTGACAGTTGTTGTTCTGTCTCTACTATTCATGTGGAAGCATTGCTTATCAGGCATAAATAGACCAATGTAGTGCACCAAAAACAGTTTTAAGAAAATAATTATTGCTAACTTTGTAGAGCATAAAGCAAATAAGAATGACAATGCAAAGGCCTTATTTACACCTGAGAAAGGAACAATAAATGGGATAGAATGTATTAATATGCTAGTTCTTCTGGAGCTCAGATGAACATCAAATGAACAAACAGAAAACTATAAGGATCTAATTTAAAAAGGCAGGAAATATAGAGAGTTACAGTTAAAATTCAGTCCTTAGTTCATCCCATCTTTCTTCAGTATTGCAGAGGTTTTGTAACATGGGGTGATCTAAGTTATAGTACTTAGTCCTGGGCTGCACTGAAATACAAATGCATTTGATAACCATCTTAAATATTGTTGCAGCTATGCTAGCTGGAAATATAGTATAGATTACTCCTTTAACGGGCTTTTAAGATAGTTTGTTAACAGGGTTGTAAAATGGCATTTTTGTGTAAGTACCTTTTCCCAGTGTAATCTCTCTATTCTTCCCCTTCAGTTAATTCAGAAATGGTACAGTCCAGTGTTTCTGCCATCATAATGGCCTCCATAGTAATGAATATAACATGTGAATAAAAGTGAGTTATTGTTTAAAAGGTGGTTAAGTGATTGGAATGAAACAAATAATCAAATTAAATGTTGGCTGCTCAGACCGAAGATGAGGTGTTATTAGGTACCTGTGTAGGCTCATGTCAATAGAAAGGGGTCTAAGCACGGAATGCCTTCAAAGTTCATAGGAATCTGAGAATAGCCACTCTAGTTATGTACAGAGTGAGGGGGATTTGATAGCAGCCTTCAGCTACCTGAAGGGTGGGTTCCAAAGAGGAGAGAAGCTGTTTTCAATAGTGACAGATGACAGAATGAGGAGCAATGATCTCAATTTGCAGTGGAAGAGGTCAAATTTGGATATTAGAAAAAATATTTCACTAGGAGAGTGGTGAAGCACTGGAATGGGTTACTCAGGGAGGTAGTGGAATCTCCATTCCTAGACTACACACTGCACCATAATAACTCTAACTCAGGAACCAATCCATGCAACAAACCTCGGTGCCAACACTGCCCACATATATACGCCAGCAACACCATCACAGGACCTAACCAGATCAGCCATACTGTCACTGGTTCTTTCTCCTGCACATCTACTAACATAATATATGCCATCATGTGCCAACAACACTACTCTACAGCCAAAATGCTTCTGAAATAAATGTAGTCGAACTTTACTAATTCTGGGTCACTGAGAATGAAAATGATGCTTAAAATTGTTGATTGGCTCTAGTTTTCAAAATATGCTATTGGGTCAGTATATACGACCCTTGACTTGCAAATGGCGGAAGATAAGTGAGTTATAAAGGGAAGAAGTGACCAGAAATGACTAAAATACATCTCTGACTGGATCTATGAATAAATCTATGACTGGGTTTGGACAGTACATGCTTTTTAGGCAAAACAATGAATGATGCAATTTGAAGCTGGTATTGCATCATACATGATATGAATTGCATCATGTTATTCCTAGAAGTCATGGATGTTATGCTGCATTATGGCAATGTTTTGCCTCAATTCCAGTTGGTCATGCAGTCCATATGAAGGAAACCTATGACAACATGAAACAACTTTTGAGGTGCATAAACTATGACCAACATCTGTGGCAGCTTTGTGGCGATTTGAAGGTTGTTGCTCTCTTGCTTGGTCTGCAGACTGGATACACAAAGTACTGCTGTTTTCTCTGCGAATGGGATAGTCGTGCAAGAGATTTCCACTACATCAAGATATATTAGCCACTCCAACAGTCATTGGAGCCAGGGAGGAAAAGTGTTCAGCATCCACCACTTGTTGAATCAAGGAAGATTTTATTACCACCCTTACACATCAAGCTGCGTCTGATGAAGAACTTTGTCAAGGCCATGGACAAAACACAAGCAGCTTTCAAGTACCTCTGTGGAAAATTTCCAAGGTTAAGTGAAGCTAAGATAAAGGAAGGTGTCTTTGTTGGTCCTCAGATTCGTGAACTTCTTCGAGATGATGCATTTGACCATGCACTGCGTGGCAAGGAAAAGATGGCATGGAAAGCCTTCCAGTTAGTGGCAATAAATTTTCTCGGAAACAACAAGGCAGACAACTACAGGTTGTTGGTGGAAAACCGCCTCAAGGCACACAAAAGCCTTGGTTGCAACATGTCTCTAAAGATACATTTTTTGCACTCTCATCTAGATTTTTTTCCATTGAACTGCGGAACAGTGAGCTATGAGCACGGCAAGTGATTTCACAAGGTCATTGCAACAATGGAGAAACGCTATCAGGGCAAACGGAGCCCATCAATGCTTGCAGACTATTGCTGGACAGGGACAAGAGATGCTCCATTTAATGAATACAAGAGACAACCAAGAAGCGCCGAGTAGACACTGAATAGGACTAAACTATGTACATAATAGTTTTTTGCCTTTTGTTTCATAATACATTTTATTTATATAACCCTTTTGCTGATTTTTGAAGTGTTACATAAACAGGACAGGTGAAATATTATCATGTAAAGCAACCATAAACACATGAAAAGACCTAGGTTTACAATTTATGATTAAAACTCTACTATCTACACAATATACATAGATGTAAAATGTAAAAACTTAAATATCTTGGAAACAGTAGCCAATCAGTTGTTTTAATTGTCATATTTGAATTCAGCACATCGAAATACATAATATATAGCACATTTTATCTCTGAAAAAGACGACTTCTAAAAAATTGTACACCAGTGCAATGCCCCACTGCTATATACATCGGCCAAACTGGACAGTCCCTACGTAAAAGAATCAATGGACACTAATCAGATATTAGGAATGGCAACATACAAAAACCTGTAGGGGAACACTTCAACCTCCCTAGACACACAATTGCAGATATAAAGGTAGCCATCCTGCAGCAAAAAAAACTTCAGGACCAGACTTCAAAGAGAAACTGCTGAGCTACAGTTCATCTTCAGGTTTGACACAATCAACTTTGGATTAAACAAAGACTGTGAATGGCTTGCTAACTACAAAAGTAGCTTCTCTTCTCTTGGAATTCAAACCTCCAGATAAGCTACTGGAAGTGGGCCTAATCCTCCCTGATTGGATTCACCTTGTCATCTCCAGCCTGATTCTGGCCTGCATATTTATACCTGCCTCTGGAAATTTCCACTACATGCATCTGACGAAGTGGGTCTTTGCCCATGAAAGCTTATGCACCAACACTTCAGTTAGTCTATAAGGTGTCACAGGACTCCTCGCCGCTTTTCCATTCCTAGAGAATTTTTAAGTCCAGGATTGATAAAGCCCTGGCTGGGATGATTTAGTTGTGATTAGTCCTGCTTTTAGCAAGGGATTGGACTCAATAACCTCCTAAGATCTCTTCCAACCCTATGAGTCTATGATTAATGTTTCTTCACTAAATATTGTACATCCCTTTCTCAAACAGTTCCTCACCCCTAGAGGCAGCTAAACAATTTCTAATAAATATTTGTAATGATTAAATGTCATTACATATGCTAAAGATTATAGGTGACCCCTGACTTACGACAGATCAGCTCCGGCCATCGCCTCCACCTGGCACAGCCTCCAGCCGGCTCTGGGAGTAGCTTGTACCACACCACCTTCCCCAGCACAGCCCCCAGCCGGCACCACAGACTACAACTCCCAGGAGGAAAAGTGGGCCAGGAACGGAACCCCCATTTTTTCATTGTGCCTATGAGAAAAAAGGGTTTGACTTACAACAGCTCAACTTACAATGGTTTTCCAGGAACCAATTAGGTCATAAGTGTGGGGGTCGTCTGTAGTTTAAATTTCATATTTCCTGACATTCTGCCACTCAACAAGACAGGGATTAACTCTTTAAAATCTGATAACAGTGAATTTTTTTTTCTAAATAAGTTTTCCTGTAGGATGTTTCTATTGCATATTTCTTTCCTATTTTGTTACTATGGAATCAACATGGATAAGTTTAAATTAGTGTGTAAGTAATAGAAAGGACTTGGCTTCCAAAGAGAGTTTATTGTAAACTGTGCTTTGGGTTTCATCATTTTTCCTTGTAATAGAATGTAGCAAATGAGTTTTTGGATGCCTGTGTTGTGTATTAAAATATTGAGTGTGGATTGCCTGACTTAGCAAGCTCTAACATCAAACACCCCATAAAATAATGTTAATCATGATTCTGCATTCATTTTTCCTAATATTTAATTTAATTTATAATAGATAGTGAAACAGCTTCATTACAGGTATTTAGAATAGATTAGTAAAATCATTTGTGCTGATTGAGTCAACATTGATTTGTGATGATTGGCTTCTTGGTATATACATCTGGCATGACCTAAAAAAGTATAACTCTGCTGGGGTTGTCTTCCTGTTATAATAGTATAGGCTTCCTTCATTGGGTTATGTGTACATTATTGCAATTGAATGAAAATGGGTCTGTTTTTCACTGTGTACAATTTAGTCATGCATCAATACATTTTTAATTAAAAGTGTATGACAGGTACAATAGTAGAGCACTCCAAATAATTTTCTAAAGCAGTCTGTTTCTTCAAAGACAGGTAATCATAATCTGTCTCAGTCTATGAATATATAATTTTTTATTAAGACATACAATTAAATATCTAAAAACTTTATGCTAAATTGTCACATTTTGGTTGTAAGTCCTGTATTGTTAATATTTCTGGTTTATAATAGCCAAGTGAGGCATTCTTTCTGACAAGACAAAAATGATCTTTCAGGACAACTTGATTAGCCCATTTTGTAATAATAGCGTTAGAATAGCGTATCACAGTTTAAATGCTTCGAGTACCTAGATGTCTCTGTGTCAGGGACAGAGCAATAGCACATGGCTGTGATGAAGTTCAGATCTGACAATGACTTCAGCACATCTAGTTCCAAGGTCAGTAGGAGAAAGTTTGTTGTGGAAGTTAGTTTGTTGTGTATCCATGTTGGTTGATTCATTGGCTATGAGTGACAAGGGTCTTGGGGGAAGAATTACTTCTTGCTTAAGTGGATCATGTGGACTCTGTGGGGAGATGTGATCTGTTCTAGAAGAGATTTGTGTGGCAATGTCAGTATAAAGCTGCCCTAATGCTAGTGCAGCCTATCATTAGAGAATTCTTTGAGTGGAGGGGTTACCTAGGGTGATGTAAACACACTTTAGCAGAGTGGTGGACAATCTGTTGCTCATGGGCTGAATGAAGCCCATCAGGGTTCTGTGTGTGTCCTGCTGAGATATTTTATTTGCTTTTGCCCTTGCGTAGGGTTACCAGATTCTGCTGGTTTCCATCCATGTAGGGTTTTTTTCCTACTGGTGGTATTAAAGTGACACACATGTAAAGCAAGGGCACATGGAGTGAGATGTGTGCTGATTGCACACAACAGAGTGTGTGCTTTCTCTGAATCCAATCAAAGTGCTTTTATGGTTCAGTTGGCACATCCTGAAAATTCTAGATAGACGAATGCAGTTACGAAAACTACTCTATCCTGAAAGACCCTCTTGGTTATCACAATTTTGCAGGACACTCATGTGGTCCATTCACTAGCTTACATTGTCCCTTGCTGCTCTCTCCCTCTCTTCCTCCCTTTCTGAAGTGAATGCCAGCAGTGTGGTTAAGAACAGGGAACCCTAGTTATTTTAACAGTCCCTCAAGACAGTAGGTAGCTGGTACAATTAGAATAGGCTTTGGGCTACTTTAATTGTGATGGGATGCTGGCCTGCTATCACATGGCCCTAGAGTCAGCATGGTGTATAGGTGACTTGAAACCAGTTTTGCATACCCTCTGCAATGCAGCCATTGGCTGCAGCTGAAGAGCTGGCCCCAGGAGTAGGAGCGATAACATAAGAACTGCAATACTGGGTCAGACCAAAGGTCTATGTTGCCCAGTATCCTGTCTTCCAACAGTGGCCGATGCCAGATGCCCCAGAAGGAGTGAACAGAACAGATAATATCACATGATCCCTCTCCTGTCATCCATTTCTAGCCTCTGACAAACAGAGACTAGGGAAACCATTCCTAACCATCCTGGCTAATAGCCATTGATGGACCTAACCTCCATGAATTTATCTAGTTCTTTTCTGAACCCTTTTAAATTCCTTGTCTTCACAATATCCTCTGGTGAGGAGTTCCACAGGTTGACAGTGCATTACATGAAGAAAACTTCCCTTTGTTTGTGAGAGCGATGATATTGGACATATGTTTATCAGAAAACAAAAATTAGGGGGCAACTTGAATCGTATGGATGAGCAAAAACAATCTCAGATTTGGATGTCTGGGACAAATTAAAATTTCAAGTGTTCTATTGAAATATTTCACTGAAAATAGTGTTTTAAATAACATACTAAAGCAGAAAATGCAAAACATCACTACTAAGAAAATGTCTATAAAAACTGTTATTCCAGAAAATGTTCATTCTTTCTGTGGGCAGATATGCATAGCCTTCCTTATTGCATCACCTTTGAATCTCAAGTTACAGGATGTTAGGGGATAGAACTAGAACAGATTTTCACAACCAAAGAACAATTCTCCTAACCTCTCAATTTATTTTCTTTGTTTTTTGGATTGCCTGTCAGGTAACAGATGGATGGGGCTAGCAAGTGGATAGGGAACACTTATTCTGTGATGGGCCCATTGACTGACAGCTCTAGAAAACACTGGAGCTGTCAGGCAATGGAGCAAGTGTGCACATTGCAGAATAAGTTTTTCCATAGTTGCAAATTCTCACCAAATAAAAAATAATATAATTCCTCTCCAGTAGAGACAATCAGTAATTTCTCTCAACATACTATTGTATAAAGTAGTACCTAAGGAAACTGCTTTCAGAATATAAAACCTAGAGACAACTGCTGTCCAACATGTTCAGGTTTAGTCTCTTTCTAAAGGGTAGACGACATCATTGGATCCAAGATTTCAGAGAAAATAAAAAATTCTAATTACTAAAGTGTATTTTTCTTGATCTATAATGGGTGAGAGGTATCAAACAGTTAAGATGAAACAGATTAGGGGGCACAGCTCTGGACATGAGAAACATAGTCCTCTGAAGGTTATCGTAGTAAGGAGTTCCCTTATGTTGAATGCTCTGTCTGCTGAGGTTTGCAGAAACAGCTTATAGTGTTTTGAGAATTGTACAGTATACTGGACCAAGTTGCTGTTTTCAAAATCTCTGGTCTGCAGTGGGTTTACTTTTCTCCTCCGGATGTAGCAATTGACCTGAATTCTTGCAGGGCTCACAACACTTTGCTTCAAATTCTCTTTTATATGCAGTTTGCATCTTCTATCTTGCCATCATAGACTTTCTTTTCTCTGCCTTGAGGATGGTGGAAAACATGGAATGTCTGTGCAAATCTTCAATAAATCCTAAGTATTCTTTTGAAAGCTCATGTGCCATAATTTCTTGCTTTTGCATTTAAATTTCAAACAATATAAGGGGACTCTACTGTGTCCTGAGACTTGTGAAAACTGTCACTGGATTGAAATTGGAGGGAGATTATAGGATACCCTTGTTGGGATTCCCTCCAAGACCTTTTTCCATTCAATTCAACTCCAGCCATTGTCACCTGCGTAAGTGGAAGGTATTTACTCATTTGTGAGTGCTTGCAGCTTGGCAGTGCACCATGCAGATGTTATGGCAACTAAGATATGTCAAATTAATCACAAAAAGAATGGTAACAAGTAATAGTAGAGGTGCAAATACATTACTTGTAAGACATGTCATGCTAAGTTATGGCTCTAAGTCAGTCACTTGAAATAGATTTGAAAGGCTTTAGTTTCACAGCTCCTAAATGAAATCTCTTTAATAAGGCCGGGGTGTTTGACTGTTTGAAGACACTGTAATGTGGAGTTTAGAGCTGATACCTTTCCTTTTGAAGAGGATGCAGCCAGCACCTTACAGAGAAAATCTTGCAGGAATTAGAGGATGCCTTAGATCATCAAATTATTTCAGCATGACACATGTCTGAACTTACTTCAGCTTTTAGCATATCATTCAGAAGCAGTGAGACATTTGAATCCCATCAGCTGAAGATCCTAATTTTCAGTATGAAAACTTTCTTCATTTTTGTCTTCACTAAACAGCCAGATTGCCAAATTCAGGATCTGCAGTTGTTGGTGCTATACTTCTCCCTAGGAGAGGAGTTTATGGTCCTCCAGCCTCCACTTGGCAATGTGAGGCGATTAGAATAATTCTTGCCTTCTCTCATTTTATTTTTTGTACCACACGAGTGAGTGGATTTTTCGAAGGAGGTAGTGTCAGCAATAGTGCACTAACCACATTTTCTTTTTGGTTGTGTTCCATGATGGCACGTCAGGATTTTGTGGTTGAGTGCCAATAAAAATGGTCCGTGTTGCAGTATCCTTAGAACTTTTGCACTGAGATACTATGGCTGTGAGTGCCTTAAGATAAATCCCCACATATAAATACTGATTGGTTTAGGAACCACTCTCAAAGCTGTAGCAACAGCATGAGGGAAAAAAGAAGGAAAAATGTAATATGCCTTAACAATGTTTGTTCCATTCTACAATGGCAAACATTATGACACACTAATCATAATTGCATGGTTATTTCATCACATCACTAAGGGGCACAGATAAGGTTGATTAGAAGTATGTAGAGAAGATATCCATACATATATGAAAGTTTAAACTTAATTCTTGATATCCTCAGTTTGTAATATTTGCTTTTTGGATAATTACAGTTATCTTATTAAGCTTTCATCTTTGTTAGTGCTATGTACTTTCAACCTTAGCTTCTGATTTTAGATAGTTTTGGCATGGCAACATAGATATAGATATTCATGTTTAAAATATTATAGAGCCAGATTATCATAAAATCTACATTTTGATTTGTGAAAAATGTCACTGGAATGAAAGAAGTCTCTTTATATAGCTAGCTTTTGAAGAACTGCATTTAGTAAGAAAACTTGTCCTTTCCTCCATTCTTCCTTATATATTAAAGACAAAATTGTATGGCCTCATAAGCATTACCTTAGAGTTGAAATTTATAATATGCATCTGAGAAGATAATTTTGGTTAAGGCACTGGCCAGCCTTAAGGATTAAAAAACTATACATTCACAAACTGCATCTAAGGAACTCTGGGTTCAGTTCCATACTCCCAGAGATTTCCCGTGTGATCTTAGATAAGTCACTAAATATATGTGTGTCTTTCTAAAATGGGAATAATAATACATCCTTCCCCTGCACTCCCTTTGCTTGTTGTTTCTATTTAGATGACAAACTTTTGGAGGCAGAGATTATCTTATTCTGTATATGCAGAGAATTTAGCACAGTGGAGTGAGAGTCCTGGCTGGAGCATTCTGCTACCAATAACTAATATATTTCTGTTCCTTTTCATTTATTTAAAAAAAAAGAAAGTTCAGTCCTCCCAATTACATTGCAATTTGAACTTTGCCTGTTATACAAAATATTTGCAGGATCATGAGCTGGTTATCATAAGATACTCCATAATTAGCAATCCCCCCATTCCTTATGTTTCTTTTAACACTTCTGAGTGAAAACCTTTTCAGGTTCTTCATGCTAATCTAAAACATAAAAAAAATAGACATAATTACAGACAATTAGAAATTAGATGTTATGTGTATTTTTCTAGAGAATAATACTATGCAAAAATACTTTACTAGACAGATTTTAAATAAATGTTAAGGTGTTTTCCATCACTGATATAAGTTAGAAATGAGACAGAGAGAGAGAGAAAAAAATCTACACTCTAAGCAGAACTTTCTTTATGGCTTACTGCAAGGAGATGTATTTTGTATAGAGACCTAAAACATGAAAGGACACTGAAAAAAAATCAAGAAAATCCCAAATTAAATGAATTACAATAGAGAAGGCAGAAAATTGTTTCTGTTCTGCTATACTATAGTTCATAACCCTGAGGATGTTGTCTAAGCAATAGTGTGTAGTATAAATGAACTCTGACTCTGATAACGTTGAGACCTAACAGAGAGAGAATGGTGGAAAGTTTCCCGGAGACACCAGGGAGCAGTCACAGTTATATAACGTACATAAATAGGATAACTGGAAGGGTGATTTCCTAAGTTTTTCTTAGGAATGACAGATCAAACTACAGATGAGACTGCTGTAGCAGTGCAAATTGTGATCTGGAGATAACATAACTACTCAGCAAATCTTATATCCTTGCATAAAACATGAGTAAGAGGGATTTGCACAGGTGACCTTTGGAAAAGCCACTCAAGTGCATGCAGTCGATGCAAGGATAAGTCCTTTAAACACATACAAATGGTGAAATATTTTAAAAATACATAATGCACTTTGCAATGCATAATACACCAGACTAAAACATACTTTCCAGAATCTCCAAAAATCCAATAAAATATATAGTGACTAGAGGAATTTAGGCCAACTGCGGCCATATTTTGAAATCCACATCCCAGTTTTGACTTCAGATGCACATACCGTTGACTTAAGAACCATGAAGAATGTCTCTGGATATAGAGTATATTGAATTTATATTGAATTTGTCATTTAACAAACCTTTAGAAAAAAACATGAAATACATCAAGAGCCAGGAGTTGACTATTTTAGACATTTAGTTTAGCATGGAAGAGAATGGTCACTTATCCCCAATTGTCTTCCAAATTACATGAGGGCTTCGCAATAGTTAAAAACGTGAACTGAAGCCAATGCCTTGGAGGAGAATGAAACTGCCTCACTGCCATTGAAATACCAGTACAAGTCAAGAAAATCAGTTGCTTTGTCTAATCTTCTTTCCTTTGAAAACTTTGCTAATGAGATCAATTCTGGAGGCAGTTGCCTTGATCCACAGTAGTAAAAGTCCTTCTGTCGGCAGCTAAATAAAGCTGGATAACCTAAAGCTATGTTAAGAATTTGTATTATAATGTAAGGTGAACAGACAACCTGGTTTTACTGAGGCAATACTACTACTTAAGAGTGTCATATTATGTTTGGCTGTTAAAAAATGGCCTGTAACTCTTCTTTTAATATAGCATCCTTAATGTCTGCCTTGCTGTAAATTGGAAACTACATTCTTCTTTGGTATGACATGTAATTCAAATGCATACCAGATCAAGCTGGTTTGTAAAATCCAGGATAGGCAGCTAGACAGAGGCAGAACATCGGCAGAAATATTTCTTCGTCTTTTAACATTCAGGGGACATAGCTGGAAAGAGTTTTGATCTTGTTGGGTGCTAATTGTCCACTTGGTATTTCAGCTTTCCTAGGCCTAAAAATGGACTCTTGTAACCAACAAATCTTTAACATCTTTTAATAAATTCCTGCATCCAATTAGGAATCAAGACACTTTATCCTAGATGAAAGAGGGCTGAAAAACTCAGCATGAGTTCCTACTTTGAAGCTGCTGGTCAGACTCTTGAGCCTTGTCTATGCTACCAAGCTTTGTGGACAAAACTTATTGACACCAAAAATTTGACAAAACAAAAATTGCCAGAGGTTGTTTGCACTTTCTCCCTCTGTTGACAGATCATATCCACATTGGAGACACCATCATTGATAACTGTGAGCAATGATCTGTGGGTATGTATCCCACACTGCAGTGTTGTGGAAAGGTAGAACTGATTGTTGCACATTTTGGGATTCCTCAGAGTTTTCCCACAACCTCTCCATGTGTGGGAAGTGACATCATGAGTAGCTCTGTGAGCTCTCTGTGCTGAGGAATGTCAAAACAGCACAGTAGCCTCTCTCCTCACACCCTGTAGTGGGAATCTGCCTGCCACTGTATTTTTAGTGAAGGGCAGAACAGAAACATTCTAATGACTTGCTCTGTAATCCCCCAAGGGAGCAGCACTCAGTTATCCGATATTTCTTGGAGCTTTGAAAAGGAAGGGCACGTGCATGCAGAGATCAAAATGCTAAACAAGAGCCATCAAAGCAGGCATTGTGGGATACTGGCAGATAGTTATAATGACAAAACAAATAGCAGAGTCTACACTGGCTCTTTGTCTACAGTAATGGGAGAGAGGGGGAAGTTCATGTTGTAGAATTTTATTGTCACCTAAATGGGGTGTTTTTCTTGACAAAAGTTGCATTGTAATGAGTACAATTTCACTTTTTCACCAAAAGCCAGTTTTTGACAACAAAACGTGGTAGTGAAGACGAGACTATAGGGAGGAAGGATGGTCCAGTAATTAGGACCTGTATCTAGGACTTAGAAAAGCTGAGTTCAAGTCCCTGTTCCATCACAGGCTACCTATGTGACCATAGGCAGGTCACTTAGCCTCCTTTTACCTCAATTCCTCATCTGAAAAATGGGGAAAATAGCATTCCCCTACTTCACAGTGGTGAGCTCTGAGAATAAATATGTTGATGGTTGTGATGCTTGGGTACTTTGGTAAATCAAATCTATAAGTAGCTAAAATATGAGTCAAATGATTTTTCCATATCCTTTTCTAGTCCTGTTGTGTCAGGTGTGAGACTTGCTGATTCTTATGTGTTACAGATCTTCAGTGACAACACAAGTAAAGAAGGATAGTTACTATATACAATCTGGCAGGTATGGTATAAGGGATAGGAATAAAAGCTCTTAATAATGTCATACCCAAATCTATGGTACATTGTAGCTCTATGTAGAAATATTTTGACCATGTGTTCTATACTTATACAGGAAAAGCTTTCTTTTGCCAATGATCTGAATTGTAAGCTGATGAAAAGCATGCACTGCTAGCCACAAGAATTCAGTCTTCCATTTTGCAACATGACAGATCATGTCCAATATTGGCATTAGCAGTGCAATGTTTACCAGTCTGCCTTATCAGTGGGTTTCAGATCAGACTTACTAGAGGGAGTTGGTGAGAGTATAGATCAGTTTCCTTGGTAGTCCAGCCCTTGACCTCCATGATAAGTAGAGATCATAAAAAAAAGGGAGTGGGAAGTATATATCTATATATAACATTTTTCTTTGATTTTTTTCCTATGAAAATTTTCCATCCACTTCTGCTAGTAAGCCTGAAAACTAGTGCCAAAATGGGGAAACAGCTTCATGCTCTGGATTTATGTCCAGTAGGAACTGAACAGAGATCACCAATTCATTTACAGAGATCATCCAAGCACAACTGGTTGGTAACAGTTTTTGGTACTTGCTGTGGTGGGCTAGGTTATCTGAACCTGTTAGCTAGAGGTATCAATATCTTGTTACCAATCATCTGAGCTAAGAATCACCATGAGAGGGTGAAGGGTATAGAAAAGGCTATTTACTCCTTACTAGAAAGACAACTTGATGACAACACTCTGGGCCAAGACCTCAGCTATTGCAAATCTTCACAGATGCACTGAAGTCAGTGACAGAATGCTGACTTACATCAACTAAACATCTGGCCCAAACTGTCTGTGAATTCCGCTTTCACAGGATAGTAGGTTTTGGTTTAAATCCACCACTTATTTAGTGTCATCCCTTTGCCTCAGTCTCTTTCTTACTCACATGATTATTAGTCTGTGTAGATTTTTACTTAAGAAATTAGCAGAAAAAGGAATCAGCGTGAGATAAGTGACCAGAGAGCAAGTGTGAAAAATCACGATATTTTTCAGGGTGTGAGCCTAGTTGCATGTATAAGAAAAAGACCTTAATATCAGGACCTCTGGTGCAGGCTACCAAAGAGAGAACAATCATGCATCCATGTAAATTGGAATGGTCTCCCTGATCATGGAAGCAGGTTTTGTTTTGTAAACACAAAGCTGAACATTATTTTTTTTGTTGGTAGAAGAGGTAGCAGGAAACCCTGAGAAGAGAAAATATAAGTAGGGCTTCTATTTTTTAGGCTTATAATTGGGTTTATAATGTCATATTGTGGGGATTATTTTAGGAATTTTTTGAGTACATGTCCAAAAATTGAAGATTTTTGAAGCATTATCTTTGTATATGCTGTAATGAGTAATTTATATAGTACACATTTACTCATTATAGTAGTTTATACTGTTATGAATAATCTCTCTAATGTTGCTTAGTGTACTTTACTCTTTCAAACAACACTTCATTAAAGTCTATCATGGAACCTTTAGCAAACATCAGCCATTTCTTCGCAAGCCAGTTAACGCGCTATAGAAATCATGGCCCTGTAGTGGACAATGATGATCTGTATAGACAATGGGATCAGCATTTCAGCCTGCCACTCATTTCATATGAAGCAGGATCAGACCCTTAGCTTCCATTTTGCGCAGTATAGCTTCATAGGGCTAGAGTCTGATACCCTTTTGCTGATTAGTATGTTACTCCATTGATATAAATGGGACTATTTATAGAGTAAACATCATCAAAATGAAAAAGAGAAGTCAATTCTCATGTAGGGTCTGATACTATGAGTTTCTGAAGACTCTGTACTCCCATTGAAGTCAACAGGATGAGCTCTGTGGAGCTAAAGATACATAATAAAGCTATTTTATTACATTATTCAGAGCTACAGAAGGCAGACTCAGTTCCCAAATATTACTATGGGTTGGAAATTTACATGTATGCTATTAAACTACACAAATATATAAATGAAAGCAGGTAATTGACACCACATATGTTTGCAAGTTTGTTGCTTGGTAATTGAAATACCATTTAAAATAAAAAAGAGAGCATTTTGCTCTACATTTAGGCACATTTTGTTCCTGTCAGATATAAGCTCACATATTATTACATGACAAAACTCTGAGTAAAATGATACATTTTCCTTTAGATCTAGCTATCTGGCCTCAGCAAGTTTATTCAGGCATTGGAAATCCCTTATTAAATACATTTTTCAAAACTTCCTGCAATACTGTTTATTTATAGATTACAGGGGAGATAATCAGTGCTATCCACTCATATTCGCTCAGTTCTTCCTAATGATACCTAGTCACACTCAGTCATGGTCATGCATACTTTGTTCCACTCAGAGTAAATTCCATTCACAGTAAATTTGAATTCACACTTCATAGTCCATCATTTAACTCATTCACATCAGTCACACTAAATCAATACACATTTTTTTAATGCTCACTCCTTTCCTTTCACATTTATTCTTAAACATCTGCAGTCGCACTCATTGGCTCAGCATCTATCTTTCTATCAACCCAGTTGTTGCTAATTCAAACCATTCCATTACCCAAACATTAATATAGTTATGGTGATAGGGATACAAAAATATTACCATTTCCGCATTGCCTAGCATTTTTGTTGATGGCAACAAACCAGGCGTGTTTCTTTGCTCAGATTTTGGCATATTTTTAGAGTGCGGAGGTAGAGTGTAACCTGTGTGTGATGAGCATCTGTTAGCCCTAGGTTATTCATTTTGTTTGCCCCTGAGGATGCATAATAATTATAAGACCTCGATGCTACTTTTTCTATATAATTTGATCCTAAAAAAATGTGAAGTTCTGTGAAAACAGGATGGAACGCTAATTATATTTTTTTATATTAGAAATGCAGTATCATGGTGACTAAAACACAGTTTATACATTAAACAGGATTTTTTTTTAAAGCTTAGCTAACCTTTTTGTATTGATAAAATATGTATTCTGGTTTGAGTCCTAAAAGAATAAATGTGGTAATCTTGAACACACAAGTTTTCTCCAGATTCTTGGGTCCAGGAAGTTGTACTCAAGGAAGACTGGGTGGCAGGCAAAGGTAGATTTAAGGCATACATTAGAACCCCATTTATCTGAGCCTCCATTATCAGGCTTTCCTTATTAACCAAACAACCTGAGCCCCAGCTGCTCAAAACCCGAGCCACGGCCATTCACGGCTGACTGCTTGGACCCTCTCTTCCTTCCTCTCCTGCATCTTAAAATAAAAATAGAAAACCCTTTGCCCATTAGGACTGTCTGATTTTTTTATTTTCCAGTCTGGCCACATCCCAATTACATAAGATAAACAAAGTTCCACTGTGTTTGTGCCTTCCCCTATTCTCAGTCTCATCCATCTTAGGATGAAGTTGGTCTCTTGGTGCAGATTTAGTACACCCCAAATGCTGCTTTAAATCATACAGATTTCACTCTGGGCCAGTGGAAATGCTAGTCAGATTTGTTGGGTTTAAGACCAGAGTGAAGCTTTTCTAACAGACTGACGATTTTAGCCCAAAATATGGAGTTTACTATAGAACAGCTGATTCTTACTTTCTTTTTATTTTCTATTTGTTGGACAAAGTAATAATGATTGATATTTGTATCGTATTCATTATGATGTTTCCTACAATCAAAGTAACTCCCATCTGTAACATACTGTGGGCACCTCCCCTCTACCTCAGCAAGACTTACTGAAAATTAGACTGTCAACTTCCACCACACTAGGCTGTCTCCTTTACTGTTAGCTTCTGGAGGCCTCACAGCCCAAACCTTTCCTAGATGGTAGTGTAACCCACATACTTACTGTGGTTCAGTGACCCATGCAGTGGCATCTAGACCACAGCATGGGCTGAGAGCCAGGTGGCTTTTAGCTCAGAGGGTAGAGGCTCCTATACTAAGCTTTCAGAGGTCCCAGGTTCAAATCCTCCTGGTGGTTACAGTAGCAATCAGTAAACTCAAATCCCTGAGGTCTTCAGAGATGTTTCTCTGCAGTGCACAGGCCGTATTGCTCTTCATTCACATAAAATATTAAATTCAATGCTCTTGTTAGTCAGCACACTACAGTTTCTTCACTTAACTGGGGTAAATACACCCTTCCCTTTAAGCACAGCACAGAGTTGGTTAATACTAAATAAATAAAAACAAGTTGATTAATAATAAGGCTTATGTTAAATGATACCAAGTTCCAGGGATAAAAGTAGAAATGAAAAGTGAAAACATGCATCTAAAAGATGAAAATCTAACCTAATAAGATACAGCCTTTGTTTAAAAATTTTTTCCACCCACAATCTTCTTCCACAATCCATTTCTCTGATCATATCTCTTGGCTCCCTTGACTCCTGAGGTGAAGGATAAAGATGAAATCTCTCTATGTTCATTAACATTCTCAAAGGGATTGTCTTTGTGTTACAAGTCAGGAGACCGTCCTGAGGGCTCAACTTGGCTTATCTTGCTGTGTTTCCCAGAGAGCCTTCCTGCAAATTGGTGTCAGTCCTGCCTTCACAAAGCCCTGCTGGGGGATGGGATAAGTTGCGGTTGGTCCTGGTGTGTGGAAAGTGGGGTTGAGATCAGGGAACTCCTGTGGGCCCTGGCAACCATGTGATTCTCTGTTTGGCTTCTTCTACAGGTGGTGACATTGAACCCATCATCACTGGCTTTGCTGCCATTGGCTTCCCAAACTGCGGCGTGGGGAGCAGCATGGACAGAACCCACATCCCCATTTGGGCCCCTGACCACTAGGCCTCCTAATATATCAGTCAGAAGGGGTACTTTTCCATTATTGTGCAGGCTCTCATGGACCACAAAAGCCGCTTCATGGACATCAGTTTCGGGTGGTCAGAGAAGGTGCATGATGCCTGCATCTCCCACGACTCCAGTCTCTACCAGAAGATGCATGCTAGCACTTTGTTCCCAGACCATGCCATCAGGGTTGGGGACGTGGACATACCCATGTGCATTGTGGGGGATGCAGCCTACCCTCTGCTCCCCTGGCTAATGAAGCCCTGCACAGGACATCTTGACCAAAGCAAGGAATGTTTCAATGGAAGGCTCAGCTGGGCCTGCATTGTTGTGAAGGGTGCCTTTGACCATCTCAAGGACAACTGCTGCAATCTTATCTGGCTGGACCTCAGTGAGTGGATCATCTGCCAAGTGGTGGCAGCTTGGTGTGTCCTCCACAATATTTGTGAAAATAAGAGGAGATGTTCCTACCAGGGTGGGAGCCAGAGGCCAATCAACTCACCAGGGTCTTTGAGCAGCCACACAGCACTGCCATACGGTAGGCCCATTGGGGGCTGTTTGTATCCAGGAGGCCCTAAGGGAGAGATTCAAACAACGACATGTGTGAGACTCTCCCCCGGGCTCCCCACAAGGGGCCTCTGCAGTGCCCTGGTATGCCTTTCTTTCTCCACCTCTCCCTTCTCTTGCTCTTCCTTCCTTCCTTCCCCCCTCTCCATCCCCAGCTGATATAATAAACAAGACTTCTTGTTTTGGAACAAAAAAACCTCTAATTTTTAATTGGGGTAAATATAACTGGGGAGAGGCTGGGGAAAGAACCTGTAAGGGGGAAGGAGGGAGGTACAAGGGAGAAGAGGGGGAAGGAAAGGCTCAGGGATAGGTCTGGGACTTGCACCTGCCTCGGGTGGACCCACTGGTCCATGTGTGGGACCCTCCGTAGCCACAGTAGGGGGCTGAGAGGAGAAGCTGGAGGAGCAGGAGTGGCTACTGATGTTGTGGGGACTTGGAAAGGAGTGGGTGTCGGGGGGTGGCTGATGGACCACTCAGTCATGGCAACCAGGCCTGGGATAGCTCCTGCCAGGTGGGGTGGCTCAGCTTCTGGTCAGCACAGTGTTCCTCCAGGTACATATCCAACCTCTGATCCTGCTGCTCCAGAGACAGCTGTAGGAAATGGAGGCAGGCTATGTGTTCCTGCTCAAGGTCCTCATGGGGTTGGTGGTGTCTGCAGGTCTTGCAGGATTGTGAGGCTGGTGTAGGAGATGAGGCTCATACCCCACTCACAGCTAGTCTGGCCTTGAAGAACCAAGAGAAGGGCAGTCATCCCAAGAGACACTGTGCATGAAGCCTAACTCTCATCGAAAGGTCTTGGTTCAGACGAAGGCACTGTGCTTCAAACAAGGCCATTTGAGTCCAAGACAACAGGTAGTTTCCTGCAGGGGCACAGATGTCTCAGAGGGAGCCTCACTACCCCTCACCCTGGGGACAAGCAGGCATGGGAAGGTTCTGGCCAGGCTGGGAGCCTGTGGGCAGATGCGGGGGAGGGGAGGAGGGGGGCTTCCCTCTGTGATGCACACATGCTGGGTTTGGCAGTGGCAGGATCCCACAGGGAGAGAACTTGTATTCCTGCCCTCGGGAAGAGAGAAAGTAAGGTGTTGGGGGAGGTGTGTGTGAGCAGCAGATGTAGCTTCCCAGGGAGCATGCTACTGGGGTTCCCTCCACTTTGTCCCCTCCCCGGCAGGGGCTTTGTGTCCTTCATCTCAGCATGTTGGCCCGGGAGTGGATGCTGCCCTGAGAGTGTACGCATGACTGGTGTTCCCTCTAAGCTGCTGGGCAGCACAGCTTCAGCCCTGCCCAATCAGATACTCAGGGCTCCATGCTGCACAGCTTAGAAGGAACACTGAGCCGTGTTCCCTCTAAGCTGCGTGCTGTGTGCAGCACTGCTATATGTGTATCTCTGACTCCATCCTCCATAGTGGTGGCTTGTGGTGTGGTGGGAAGGTGTCCCACACAGGGTTGAGAGTAATGGAAGCCTGTTCTGGAACCTTGTGAGCAGGAGCACAAGGTTCCTTTGTGGCAGCCAGATTGCGGCTGTGTGCTCTGGACTGGTGCTCCGTGTACACCCATGTGCACAGAATTCTGTGCGATCCCCAGGCCGAGAAGACCAAGTGAGGAGCACGCAGCCTGTCACCACTTCCCAGTGTGTGTGTCTAGGGAAAGTAATGGAGCTCACTTGATGAGCCTTCCCCAGTTTCATTCTACCCTTGGATGACATGGCTGGTGGCCATGGTGTTGGTGCTGGCCGCCTCCTCCACGTCCTCTTCCTTCTTGTCCATAGCCATGCCTTCCAGGATGCAAACAATGGGCATCTCCAAGAAAGTGTGGGGGTGGAGCTGGCCAAAATAGGGGCAGGTCTGGGGTGCTGCCCCTGAGTGGGAGCTGTGCTACTTTGCCTGGTGTAGGCCTGCCTCAGCTCCTTCACCTTCATGCAGTGTTGACATGCCCTTAGTTATGGAGGAGCTATTTTCTTACAAAGAGCAATAGGAAGCTGCAGAGAAGAGAGTGACAGTGACAAGGGAAGAGTGCTTAAAGATAGATCTGAAGGCTCCTGCAGGTTGTAGAAAGCAGATGACTACAGGAGAGTTCGAGAGTCAAGAAAACAAGATTCCAGCTACGTAGGGTGTGACATGGTCTGCCAAAAGCAGGATATTGAATTGGACTTTGTGGATATTATTTTAGGACATTGAATTTTGTTCTGAACTTTTATATTATTAACCGGACCCTAAGCAGGGTGTTTGCTTGAAAAGAAGCCAGTACGAAGTTTATTAAAGAGTCTGGAAGATGAAAAATTGATGCCAAGCCACCCTTTACCATGAGGGGATGCATAGGAGGAGGCTGACTCTGTTATAAAGGGAAAGAAAAGTAAATGACAAACACTTGAGGAAAAACAAACAAACCCCATAATGCCTTTTGGCATAAATAATCCCTTTCATCTCTCAGAATATTCTTTTCGCCCTCACTTTTTTTCCTTTTAAAGCCCAGTTCTTTCAAAGAGAAATGAAAGAAACACTCTTAGACTTTCATTCCTTAGCGTGTGCTTAGCAGATGTTCACCAAAACAAAGTTTACTCAAACATATCTGAGGCTGGACTTTGTATATAAAACCTCTGTCTTTTTTCAAAGCAGAGCAAATTAGTGGTATTTCTCACCAATATAAATATTTTGTACTGCAATTAGCTGTCTGCTACAATACAGATGCTGGAAGAGGGCACATTTATGCACTATAGTTTGAGTCATGCCTTTACGGTAGCATCCATCCCAGTGTATTAGAATACAAGTTCATTTTTATTAGAAATAAATCTAAATATGGGAATAGTTACCAAACCTGTTTATTTTCAAAAGTGGTTTGCAGTCTAATAGCCCTGGTGAGTGTCCATTAGCTTTTGTTTTATTTATTTTGTTGAGTTTGTCTTTGATTTTTAAAAACATTTCGGTCATCCACAGTCATGAAGTCTCCTTTCAGGAGAAACACTGAAGAATCAAGTGTATCACTCCTCCTTTTAAAATTCTCCTTCAGGGCAATGCACACATGGTGTGACCCTGGCTTTTGACAAACCTTAGCTGAACAAAATGTAACAAGCCCTGTATATTTTGAGCAGCATTTTCTATTCTGACAGAGACAGCTCAGTAGCATTTGATGTCTGCTTGCTGGTCATAGATAATGGTGCATCTTGGGACCATTGTCATTCCTGTCAATAAGACAGCCTGGGGGGACATGCAACAAAGCTACCTTTTGATTCACCATTTTTCCTTCCTTCCCAAGACATTTGTAAGCCTGTGGTCAGCTAGGTCACTTTATTTCATCCTGATGTGCCTTGATAATAGTATCATGTCTAACAAAAAATTTTGACAGACCATCGATGTGTGTTTCTTTGGTTTCTATGTTGTTTTCCATGCTTTCTCAATGTCAAACAAGCTTTGAAAGCTACTGATTATTTTTGTTTGCACTGAGTTTGACAAGGTTCCTATTCTTTGAAGCAATTAAGCTCCTGAGGGTGGATCTTGGGATTTGAGTTAATTTCTGAGCATTGCAGGAAGCTACTAGAGCATATCTCATGCTTTGCAGTTTTGCAGTGTTGTGTTTTCGTTGTGAGTTATGAAATACCTGAACCCAAAGGAAACTTGTAAGCTTTAGGGAAAAATATCTGCATAAGCTTAAAGTTAAAAGTTTGGCCTTTGTACAAGTTTTCTACGTCATGCTAACTATTGAGGAAGTTTAAGTTGTGAATTTCCCATAGAGTTTAACTGTTTTCAGACTGTCTACTTGCAGAACATATGGTTTCAAGGCTATTTCACAGAAAACCCTTGTAGTAACAAAGAGACACACAAAGCATTCTGTGGAATTGTTCATGAACAATGGCTACCGGCTTATAGCATGGCTTGTTGATTACCTAAATAAGTTGCATATCACAAATCTAGTCACTAATATTGTTAGTTTCTCATTTAGGTAAATTGAAAACATTATTACTTCATTTCACTAAAGCATTTCCTTAACTACAAAACCAATTTTTGGCAATTACAATAGAACTCTACATCCTATGCCTATCCCATTGCACATGAAATGCATGCATGTTTAGTCTAGTTGTTTTATTTGGCACATAAAGAGAATATATATATACATATATATATATATATATATATATATATATAATCACAGTTCATGTAATACTCGAAAGAGCAAATGGTAGTTTGTAGTTAGAGGTAAAATAACCCTTTCTCTTCTAGCCTAAGTAATGTTTTATCAGAGGGTTCTTAAATGTAACACACATATTTCAGTCTTTCTCCCAGGATTGTAGACAAGGTTTTTCCTTCAAAATCTTTCTCCTTGATATTCCTGGATATCTGGGGCCTGCTCCTGAAGGTGCTGTGCACACACTGTTCCAACAGATGTAAATGGGAATTGAGTGCTCAAAAGTCAGAACCTTTTAGAAGTCAACCCAGAGATTGTAATCTCTTGTCTTCAGAGCTGTTAATATAGTACTTGCAAGCTGTAGGATCTACACAAGTACTGTAATAAACAATCATGAAAAGTGAACATGTTTGAAAAGAAATATCTTTCTGGTGATTTGTAGGATATGTTCTTTTATTATTTTTTTTCACCTGTGAAGTTTGAGATTCTGATTTCTACTTTTGTCCTGTGAAACAGTTAACTCTCCTAGTCATTTATAGTATGGCTTTTGTCTGTGGGGCAGTTTCTACTACTACAGCTCTGTGTAGTAGTGATCCAACCCTGTAACTATGTAAGTAACCATGTATCCTGAGGTCAGTTTCATATTTTGCAAGTTTGTTTTTCCACAGCTCTGAAATGAAACAGTCTTGCAGCCTGTAAGCAGTTGTTGGGTAGGTAAGTGTAATCATTTGGGATCTTGCTTATGCTGGTGTAAATTAGGGGCAATTCCACTGAAGCCAGCAGATTTGCACTGTGTAAAAATGGATCAGAATGATGCCTTAAGAACCCTACCATGTATTATTGTGTTTATAACATTTAAAGCACTTTTGCAGAAGTATAAATGAAATAATTTAAATATAGTTGTGGTGCGAATAGCTAGCAGAAACACAATCATATTAAATCTAGTTTCTCTTCAGAGCAGTGTAGCCTAGTGGGTAGAGCCCTGAACTGGGATTTAACAGACCTTTGTTCTGTTTCCAGCTCTGCTGCTGGCTAGCTGAGTGTCTTTGGGAAAGTTACTTCCCCTGACCTCAGTTTCTCAATCTGTAAAATAGAAATAATGATTCATACTTCTATTGCAACACACTTTACGACCTACTGATGAAAAGTTTTACTATTAGGATAAAAATAGCAACTTGTTTTGTTTTCAGATATATTTCTTCTTAAGTCCAGCAATGATGTGGCCTACATTAATGTCAAAGAGAGTATTAACAATGCTGGAGCTATTCAATTTAAAGAAACAGTTATGCAGTTATTTGCTTCAGATTTTATTATCTTATTGTCCCAAATGTATCAGTGTTTTGAAAATGAAAACTTAGTTTATTCTTCCCACCTAGTGCTCTTAAAGTCATGTTGATAAAAGTAGCGTGACATGCGTAACTCATACCAGATTATGTTTAATTTTTTAATGAAAATGCCTGAAGGAAATAACTGGGTTGGGCCCTATTGTGCTAGGTGCTGTACAAATACGCAAATAGATTAGGTAAAACACACATTGCTGTCAAAGCTGCTACTAACCAAACTATACACCAATGAGAATAAATACCAGGAATATAATTACATCTTACACTAGCATTAGTAGGCTGTCACGGCTCCTTCCCCACTCTGGCACGATGAATGCAGAAGTGGGGGCCCGCAAAAGTACCCCAAAACCTTATCTTTCCAGGCTTTGGTATAAAACTCCCCCCCCAATCTTAAAAACCTAGATTTTAGGGATAGAATCCGCTGCCACCACTCAAGTAATGATAAGAAAAATCAGGGGAGAGATCACTTGGGAAATCTCACCCCTAAAGTACAAACCAGGACACAAAAATTAACCAATACCAGGTTAATAAAAAGAAAAGAGAAAGAACTTTTATTATTACCACAATATTCCTGTTGCAAGAATAATGCCTAGATGGAAAAGTAACAAAGTAATTTACTCATGGAAGGGAAACCCACCATGGGCCAGAGCTTAGTTACAAAGGAGAGCAAAACCCATTTTTAAATGCACAGACATAAAATTCCATTTTCCAAACCATAAAACAATAAAACATAATGGATTTATCTAAACTTTACCCTACTTACAGATAGTGAATTCTTTTCCTGGAGGGAGGCATTCTGTCTTTCCCCCTCAGTAGCTAGCGAGAAACTGCCCACAAACAAAGGAGGGAGAAACCAAAAATTCCTTTGTCCCAGTTTGAAATTCCTACTTGCATTCCTATTGGCCAACTTCACCTAGCTTAGGTGTAGTTAACCCCTTAGTCACAAGGCTGCTGGCTAACCCTCATGATTATGACATGGGCTTATTATGGAGCATTGTGGCTGCAAGAGTCCCATTTCTCTTTTGCTTCCCTCCTGATCCATATGGGGAGAGTAAGATACTACAGCCATTGAAAGGATGCAAGTTAATTCCTGCTACAGAGTGCCTGGCCCAAGAGATGGAAAGCCTGGAGCTAAAGCCACCTCTCATTACAAGGGGAGTTCCACCTAAGAGGAATCAAGTCATTCCAATATAAAAGGCTGTTGGAAGATCCAGGGTGTGGTGTGGAGGAGATTGTAGATGAGACACCAGAGTCAGGAAGTCTGGCAGTGAGCTGAAGATGCTCAGGACATAGACCAGGTAGAGCTGGAGCTGGTGGAAAGTTTGGTTTCTGCAGGATGAAGCCTGGTTGTGGGTGTAAAAGAATAAATGATGAGCTGAAAAATATGTCCCTCTGCCATGTATATTGGCCAAATAGAACAGTCTGTGCACCAGTGGGGCCAACAGCCACCATGGACCCTCGGGTGCTGGCTCAGTGCCCCCGGAAGGGGCAGGGTCTTGGATGGAAGGGGCAGGGCTGGGGGCAGGCAACTCCCAACACTGCCTGGGAAGCAGTGCCCCTTCCTGCAGCCCTGAAAGCCCCATGGAGCATGCTCCAGCAGTATGGCAGCAATTCAAAAGAACCCTGGACTCCAGATGCCACTGCTGCTTCAGTAGCAGTGGCAGTGGCCAGGAGCCCAAGGCTCCTTAGAATTGCCAGGCCTGGGGGCAACTTCCCTCTTTGTCCATCAGCAGGCTCTCTCGGTGCCAGGGACTGAATGGACACAAATTGGACATCAAGAAATGTAACATACAAAAACCAGTAGGAGAACTGTTTAACCTCCCTGGACACTAAAGGTGTGTCTAAACCACACCCCTCTGTCAGCAGACGGATGTAAATTAGACACATCAAAAGTGCAAATGAAGTGGGGATTTAAATATCCCATGCTTCATTTGCACAATGGCGGCCACCACTTTTTTCAAAAAGGGGCTTTTCAACCCCCCCCCCCCCCCGGCAGTTTAGACGGGGCATTTTTGACAGAAATGCCATGTTTCGAAAGATCCTGTATTCCTCACAAAATGAGGAGTACAGGATATTTCAAAATGGGGCATTTCTGTTGAAAATGCCCTGTCTAAACTGCTGGTTTTTTTAAAAGCCCCTTTTTGGAAAAAAAAAAAGTGGTGGCCGCCATTGTGCAAATGAAGCACGGGATATTTAAATCCCCACTTCATTTGCACTTTTTGATGCATCTAATTTACATCCCTCTGCCGACAGAGGGGTGTAGTTTAGACGTAGCCTAAGGGTGTGACTGCACTGCACCGTTATTTTGAGATAACTTGCCTTATTTAGAAATAACAACGCAAACGTTTACACAGCCATTCTGTTATTTTGAAATAACAGAAAGCTTATTCCGAAATCTGTAAACCTCATTCCACGAGGAATAATGCCTATTCCAAAATAGCCATTTTGAAATAAGGTGTGTGTAGACACTCCATTGCTGCTATTTTAAAAGAGCCCCTCACCAAGGCCATTCTAAGTTATTCCTCCCCAGTGCCTCCTGGTATGAAGGCATTCTCTCTCAAATCCTTCTGCTAATGTCATACCATTTTATGTCTCCTTCATTCTTTTTTCCTTCAAATTCATTTGTATTCAAGCAGTAATAATAATCTAAAGGGCTCACATTACATAATAGATGTTATCAAATGAACCTTTTACCTTTCCCAATATGTCTTAACAATCCTTATGAACTTTCTCCAAAGTATCTCTGTTTTCACTGTTAGTACAATTTCCTTTTTACCTCAGTCTTCAAAAGCCATGGATGCACCACATTGACCTTTCACTTTTCTCTGTTTCTCTTACACTGAGCTTGTTTTATGCCATACTTCAAATATTGTGTTTTTAGGAACCCCTAGCTAATGCCAAGAGCTATTGCCTCTTCTTTGAGCTGTACTCACTGACTCTCCAGGTATTTTAAGTCAATTATCCTGATTCTGTTGCTTTCATCCTTGACAATGGTTCCAGTTCTGTATTTAGTATTTCTTAGTCCCATTCCTGCCATTTCTTCTGTTGGGTATTGTTGGCTGTTTCATATGATCTCAGGCACACAAAGCAGGTTGAGGATCTGTTGCTGCGAATACCAGTGTTTATTATCGAAAAGGGTGAATAGTGCATAGCAGTTTAAAGATTAGGAAAGAAACCCAGAATAACACATTCAGGGTACATCTACACTGCAACACTATTTTGTAATAACTAGGGCTATTCTGAAATAACTTAGTCCACGTCTCCACAGGAGGCAGATATTTTGAAATAGTGTCAAAATACTGTCAAGCTGGAGGACTTCCTATTTGCACTCGTCATTGTACAAGGAATAAGGGAAGTTGGAGGAAGAGTGCTCTATTTTGAAATAAGTGCTGTGCATATGCTCTCTATTTTGAAATGAGCTATTTTGAAATAAGCTATGCAATTGACATAGGTCAATTTGCATACCTTATTTTGAGTTAAGCCCTGCAGTGTAGAAACCCCTGAGTTAAAATGGGAGTTTAGGTAGGTAAAATATAATTACTTTCATTGGAATGTAATCAGAATATTCGTATTAACCACAATGCTTGTGAATACTGTCATGGGATCTCTGATTACCATAAGTGAACAAATCTCCATCATATTCAGCAGACTGTACCTCCTAAAGGTCACAGTATCCATGTTCCAGTAGTGGTTCAGTGACTCTAGGGTCATCTTCCAAACATCAACTTCCCATCCCTGCCCATGGAATCACTAAGCAAGCCAAATCCTGGTTCTCTGCTTAGTTTGGGAGATATGGCAAAGTCATAGATAGCATTGCTTTAGATTTATAGAGACTAGAATATATGATTATAGGAAATTAGAAGAGATAAAATATAAGTTTTTATTATACTTAGTGCTTGTTAGTGTGCTTAGATAAACTATTGCAGAAATGGCTCATCAGATTGTCAGTTTCATTCAGTACATAATTCTACATGAGATTTTCACATAGGTTCAGGAAGTAGAGGTGAGTTTATGCCCCGTATCAGAGTCCCAGCCACCAACCTGCTTCTGAGGGCCCCATTGTTGCCTGGGATCCTGGCTGCCATCTCCAGAGGGCCCCAGCTGCTGGTTCCTCTGTCTCTGAAGGTCCCAGTGGCTGGCTCCATGGGCTTCTATGGGTTGGCCCGGAGTCCTGGCTGCCAGAGGTTCTATTGCTACCCAGGGTCCCAGCATCTCTGTTGCAGTTCGCAGAGCCCTGACTGTTGGCCCCATGCCTGGAGCTTAATAGTCACACATGGTATGGCCCCAGCCTAGGGTAGTGTGGGGTGCAGATGGAGGCAGTGTGTGTTTGCAGCTCAGCACCCACATACTAAAAATTGCTCAAGTACCGTGGATTCTAAATTTGGAGAAGGAAAAAAGAGCCCCCTCTCGACCAATAACTGTCTGTGTTACAAGAAACTCTTGGAAGAGAAAGTAGGGATTTTTTTTAATAGAAAAGAAATTTTCTGACTGTCAGCATGTAAAAACAATTCAGTTTGGAAAGTAATACGACTAAATAGTTTTTGAATGACTGAAACAAATGGATGCCTTAATGAAAATCTTTTGAACATCACTCAAAGAGCAGCCTTCAGTGTGGTGGCTTAGATTGTACAATACTTTGTGTGTGTGTGTGTGTGTGTGTGTGTGTGTGTGTGTGTGTGTGTGTGTGTGTGTTTAAAAAAACCTGAGCTACTATAGTTTGCTGTTTTTGTTTTTAAAAATTATTTTTCATATATCAATCACTTATTCTGATCAGATACAAATGTTGTTGTTGTGTCTAGTCTCTCTATATTATTTTCTTCATTTATTAGGTCTCAACCAGGTACATCTATTTCATGTTAGTTTCTAATTGGTTAGCAGAGTTGCTAGACAGCTAGGCAGTTGCTTGATTCTTCACACATGGCAATAATAACTAGAAAAGGTTGGTTGGAAATGCAGTTTTCAACATTTTTGGGCTTTATAAGATTTTTGTCTTTCGAAAATAATATGTATTCTAGAGTTTACTTTGTAATGACAGTGTTTATCCTCTATATTTGCAGAAATAAACAGGAAAGCCTTTAAATACTAACAATTGTATTTGATTATTGATGCTTCTTGGCAACTAATCACAACTCTCTGGTGAAGTCCTAAGTATGATGTGTAAATATTTGACATAAAGGTAAAATAAAGATATTTGAGTATCATATACATTAAATGATTCCCAATTTGGTATACAATAGGGAAACAGTAAAAACGTCATTTGTTTGATAAAGTAAAACACCTATGGAGCATTGCAAGTTGCTGGATGAATTTTAGTGGTCTGATATATTCAGTTTTTCTTTTGTTATGTTTCCAATATTTTTCCTTGCAGGAGTTGTTGTGTATGCTGTTAATTATTGTGAAGATTAAGCCTCTTCCTTTGCAATGCTCCTGATTATATCCTGGACTTCTCTTGGTAGCCTAAGCTATAAATTAATTGATCTTTGACTCCTAAATTTCTGTCCATGGGAGAGTCTGTCTTTTAATAGCCTGCATGACTTCTCAGTCCCCCTTCTCTCAGGTCTCTCATCAAGAGACCATGCTGTTCACTCTGAGGCCCTCTACTCTAATTGTAGGTTCATCTCAAAACCTTAAGCTTCACTCATTCCCATGTCTGTGTCCTCTGTCCCTTATCTTGAGTTGTTGATTTTTTCTGTTGAAGATTTGGCCTTCCTTCAACTCAGCTATTTTCCTAAACACCAATACTTCTGCTGCCTCAATGACTCTCATACTTGCATTCATTGTCACTTATTTGCATCCTTTGACTCCCCCTTAAAATCTCCCCTCCTTGCTGATTTCTTCAAAGAGAGAAATCCATCAGCTTCTCTTCCTTTTCCTTTCCCCATTTTCCCCATAATCCACTGTCTCCTCCTCCCCCCTCATAACTTGACTTGACCTTCCCTGACCTTTCTTTCCACCTCTAACCCAGTGTTGCTTAAACTGTGTTCCACGGCACACTGGTATGCCATGAAGAAGTCGGATGTGTGCAGTGGAGAACAACAGAGTTCAAAATGGCAGCCCTTAAAGGGACAGGCAACTTTTTTTTCTCAACAAAAAATCCTTGGTGTTCCTCACTAAAAAAAATTATTGTTTGGTGTTCCTTGATCTTAAAAAGTTTAAGGAACACTGTTCTAACCCATCCATTCAACTTCATCAATTCCTCCTTTCACGTGCCATTACTTCTGTCCCTTTATTTACCTTGTGCCTTTCCTCCCTTATTGACTTGTTAGTTTCTTCATATTCCTTTCTCTCAATATAGGCCTGGCCAGATATCCTCTATCTTTAACAAACCATCCTTTTCATCCTCCTGCCCTTCTAGATGCCATTCTGTATTTTTCTTTCCCTTCATCTCTAAGGGCATGTGTTCACAGCAGTGTTATTTCAGAATAACATCAGTTATTCTGAAATAACATAATGCATGTCTATGCTACAAGCCTTCATTTTGAAATAATGTCGAGCTGGCGGACTTCTTTCTCTGACTCATGGTGACCCTAATTTCATGAGGAGTAAGGGAAGTTGAATGAAGAGTGTTCTTCCTTCGACTTCCTGCTGCGGAGAGAGAGGGCCAAAAGCTGAATTAACTATTTCAACTTGAGCTATACTGTTGACGTAGTTGAAGTTGTGTAACTTAATTCAAATTTAGCCCTGCTGCGTAGACATACCCTAAAATAACTGAACATGAAGTCTGCAACTAGACCACTAGATTTTTCTCTTCCACCTCTGTCTTTGGAGCTGGTCTGATTGATTGATTTCTGATTCTCACTAATCTAACTTGGGTTTTCAAGAGCTCTTTATGTCCAAATGTCAGATCTCTATATTATTCTTATCCTCTCCTTCATGTTATCTCATTCTCAATAAGTTTGATTCTCTTCTCTCTTCTGACTGCACTTTCAGCATTTCATTAGTGGTCCTTCCTCTATTGTGTTACTGTCTGTAGAGGTTTCTCGGAGCTCTCTCCTTGGTTTGGTTCTCTTCTCACTTTGTACCTAGTCTCTATGAAATCTAACTCAGTGTTTCTCAATGAGTGGTATGAGTACCCTTAAGGGTACTTGAGAGAAGTCTGGGGGGTACATCAAGACAACTGAAATTTAGAGAAAACTGAATTTTTGTTTTACATTTTACAGCACTTTATAATTTTTTACTTTTTACACCCCAAAATTTCATTGCCCACTCAGCTATAATTAAGTTGTTTAATGTTGCAATGGTAGAAAAAAATTTGGTGTGTCTGAAAACTGTAGGTAGTGGGGGTACTTATAATTTTTGAAAGATGTACTTTATAAAAAAAACTTGAGAAACACTGATCTAACTCATCTAACACATATATGTTTGCTCCTTCCAAGCAATCTTGCACCTTAGTCTCTTTCTCTTTGGATGTTTTGTCGTCTTAGTTGAACAAGGCCAATCTTAATTTTCTCTTTTTCCCTTTAAACATTGTCCTCTACCCATCTTCTCAAATACTACGAATAACACCATTATTAATCCAGAGGATATTTTTTACTCCTTCCTCATCTTTTTCCATGGAACCCTTCTGTCACGTAGTGCCGGCAGCAGCAAGGGTTGGGTTCAATATCTAGGGGTTCCTTCTCATCCATCCCACACATAACTGGCTTGAGCCCCCACCCAGTAAACTGGTAAATTTACACATACCTCCCTGGCCACCTCTGAGAGGCAATGCTTCCCCACTCCCAGCACAGTGTCTGAGTGTAGAAAATAAACTTTTAATGAAGAGGAATAGTACGTCTACACTAGCCCCCTAGATCGATCTAAACCTCATTGCAGAAGGAATACTTGCTAATTTGAGTTATGGCTTTAAATCGGAATCCCGTTTCACTGCTGCGTGTAGACGCAGGCAGTTACTTTGGGCTAGTCAATTTCTAAAATGGCGACCGGCTGGGAACATGCAAATCAAGCCCAAGATATTTAAATCCCACACTTGATTTGCAATTTGTCACTCTCATTAGCCTTCCTAGATCGATCTAGGGGCCTAGTGTAGATGTACCCGGAGAGAAGTAACATGGCATTAACTTGGGAAAACACCACGAATAAACAGAGTTCATAACCAAACCACAAATAAACATCCTAGCTCAAGTCCGTTGTGCAGTGTCCTTTACCTCTCAGGCTCACAAGACCAGCAATATGAGTGTCCCATTCACATGCCCAACCCTTCTCTGCACCCCACTCACAGTTGCTGCCTTTAGTCAGGGCAGACCAGAGCTCAGAGGTGATGTGCAGAGCTTACACCTTCCATCCTGGAATGGCGGGGGGGGGGGGGGAGGGAGAGAGGTGGTAGGAGGTGTCTCACTCACTCCACTGGTCAGTTACCATCTACCTGCTCACTGTTTTCTGGCCCCACTTTGCTGACTGCCTGACGGCCACTCCCACTAGCTGCCTGGTGGCCACTCACTATTGCTCCCACCCTCCGGCCACTCCTGCTGGCTGCCTTGCATCCGCTCCTGCTGGCTGCTCCCGCCAGCCACCTGCTCCTGCCAGTTGCTCCGCTGGCCACCTGCCAGCCGCTTGCTCCTGCCAGCCAAACCTATTGATTTCAACTCTTGTGATTTCAGTTTCTCAGTGATTTCAGCTCTTGGCCCACACTGCAGGCCAGCAGAAAGATTCCAACATCTGCTGGAATAACATTTTAAAATATAACATTTTAAAAGAGACTTCTTATGGAGTCTGTTTTAGTTATATCATTAGAATGGGGGAAGGGGAACAGGTTGAACTAGCTTTACAGCTCATACCTGGAGGGCATGTAGCCTTCTGGTTCACCACTCTGCTCTTCTTCCCAATTTACTTCACCAAATCTTGAAGAGAAAGCCTTGTCCATCCGAGATTCTTTATAATGACAGCGTCTCTCCTGCAAGCATTGGTGGTCATATTTTACAATTCCTACGTTTAGGGTTAACATGGTTTATGACCCCACAACAGCCAAATTAGTTACAATAGTGAAAATACCATTCTAACAATTGAATATTTATCAGGCCTATAGCATTGACTGAACTGTATTTGCATAAGCACACCCAGGATTTCTTTCCCATTCCTGCATGAACTGTATTTTCATAACAATTGTTTAGCCCTGTAAGGTATTCAACTACTAAGTGAGCATAACCATACCTGGGATTCCTTTCCCCTTCCAGCTGGATACATTGGAAGCATTGATTCAGACCCTGCTTACATGCAGAAATCCAAGCTATTTCTTAATTCTATTGCTTTTTTCTCTCCTATACATCTGAGAACTTTCCTTTTCTTTACAAATATGCCGCCAAATCTCTTGTCTGGGCCTCCATCATACCCCATCCTCATTATCATGACATCATCTTCTCTGGCCTTCCACATATTCCTTCCTTTCTCTCTCAATCCATATAAAATGCTGCTGCTGCTAAACTCATTTTGGTTTGATCATGAGTCTTCCCATTTTAAGTCCCTCCATTATTGTCTGGAATTTAAGCTCCTTTATAACTCTTATATAACTATATAACTCTGCTCATCTGTACTTATCCTCCATTCTGCCAGTGTTTCCAAACTTTGTGCCCTTTTGTCAGATTTTCTTGCAGTGATCTCACATCTTACTTTATGCTTCCTCTTACATCTCATATGGCCTCTGCAAGTTTACCTGTAAGACCCTATTCATATATAAGTACAGGTTGGATCTCACTTGTCCAGCACCCTCGGGACCTGACTGATCTTCAACGAGTTTGCTGGACCAGGGAAAGTGAATTCCAGTCTCTCTGCTGTTGGCCTCTGGACTTTCCTGGCCTTGGTCTACACTATGGATTTTTTTAGAAATAACTCCCCTTATTTCAAAATAAGCAGAGCATCAATACTACCAAGCCCATTATTTCAAAATAACAGACTGTGGTTTTTTTCAAAAGAATAACTCCACTTTCCACAAAGAATAATGCTTATTTCAAAATAGTTACTTTGAAATAGAAGTAGTGTGGATACTCCTCTACTGCTATTTTGAAATAACTACTCCCCAGAGTCATTCAAAGTAATTATTCCCCAGTGCTTCCTGAGGCTCTAAGTCAAGTTAGACTAATTTTGAAGATTTGCTGTAGTGTGGACACACTATTGTGAAAGAGTTATTTTGGAAGCTATTATTTCTAAATAAGTTATTTCAAAATACTTTCTTAGTGTAGACATGCCCTTGGGGGCATGCCAGCCTCACTGGGCTCTTCTCCTGCCCACTAGCCTCACAGGCTCCCCTTATGGCTGCTTACCCTCTGTTGGCCTCAACCACTGGACACTGCTTCCAGCTCCAGCTGGGCTTCTTGCCCCCAGGCTGCTGACCCAGCTCTGCTTCCGGCCCCAACCGAGCTCCAGATGCTAGTCCCCTGGACACTAGACAAGCTACACTTCTGGATGTCAGGCCCCTGCCCCCCGTACTGCCGGTCCTGGCCCTCCTGTCCTTCCCCAGCCACTGTACTAGTTCTGCTCCAGCTTTTGCCAGGCTCTCAACTGCCAGCTCCCCTACAGCTAGAATCCCAGCCAATCCCCACTCCTAGCCTCTGGGGCTTTCTGGTCCAGGGGATCTCAGGTTCAGCAACCTCTGAGGTCCTGCCAGATTGCCCTGGGCCAGAGAGGTTCAACCTGTACTTCTTAAAGATCCTTCTGTGCCATTCTGCTTAGAATCAATTGTATTGATTAATATAATAAATTGCCTATTATTGTTCCCCTTTTCCTTAGCTTTGTCTATAAACTGTCACCTCTTTCTCTGAGCAAGAACTGTCCTTGACTGTTTGGATATCTTCTAGCACATAGTGGGTGCTACTGCAAATCTGTATTAACAAAGTGAAACTAAAAAGAAATGCTAATTTTCAGATACTTTGGATTTCCTTAGGAGGAACATAGCAATTAATAGTAAGAGGCTGAGAATATTTGAAGCTATATCGATTAGAATAGTTCAATGTTTGATTACCTGGGAAACAAACACAGGAAGAAGTTTTTAAGTTAAAAACTGCTAAAGGATTGGAGATTGTTTCCCCTCCCCCACCACCTTTTTGTGTTTGTCACATTGTATGTGGAAGGTGCACAGGGCATATAAATCAGCTGTATGAGATTTTGAAATAGTGCGCATTATTTTCCTGGTGAGGCTTTAAAGCAGTCATACACAGAAAGCCTTGCTAATTAATTCTTATATTTGCATTATTTTTGGTAGCTTTATTTTTTCTTCCTAAAGGTTACTGCCACTGTTCGTTTAACGGTGTTTATATGATCTTGTAGTAAGTGTTATCACTTTGTATAATTATTATGTGTGATTAATCCTGTTCACACTTGAAAGCTGTGAGACTTTTTTAAGACCAGAGGGTATGTCTTTAATTCTTTGTGTTGCTCACGTATAATGGTAGTTGACAGGAGCTAAAGATAAGGGGAAAGAGGATAGAAAATCTAGAATAGTGTCCTATGGCAAATGATTCTTAAAAAATGTTTGGATTGACTTAACTTCCTATGGTTGGTGTTGAGTTAACTGTAGCAGTGATGTACAAAGATTCTGTATGATGATGTGGCATTTTATGTCTTTCTATAGCAATCAAGTTGCATTACAATGCTTGTTAGGAAATATTTGGCTCTCAAATGCTGATATTGAGGCCATCTAGGAAAAGACCATCTCATCTGAATATAGCCCTGAATTAATTCCTGTTTCACTTTTACTACTAACTAGTGAGAGATTCACTCCTCTATCCACTGCAGAATGACTTTGGAAGTGAACATAACCCATGATAACTGGATTTTTCAAGATACCAGGTACCAGAAATGGCTTACAGCCACAAAGATAGAGTTGCTGAATAGCTAAGGCTTTAGCCAGCAGGAATTTGAACTCAAATGCACTAGCCACTAAGATATGTGGTAACTGAGGGTATGTCTAGACTATAGGGTTTTGTCGTCAAAACTATACCTGCGTTTACACTACTGCCGCAACAGAACTCGGCAGTTTTGTCGACGGCGGTCAACCTCATTCTATGAGGAATAATGCCTTTGGTCAACAGAGTTCTGTCAACAGAAGGCATTGTTGCATCTACACTGTCCTTTGTGTCTACACTCTCATGTCAACAAAGCGGCTTGCTTTGTTGACAGAACTGGATGTTGTCTAGACTCTCTTTGTCGACAGAGTCTTTGTCGACAGTATCATTGACAAAGCCTCTGTTGTCAAAAGCCTGTAGTCTAGACATATCCTAAGTGTTTGCCACAGTTTTTTTGTGACAACACCTAACTGAAGGCAGTTCAGAGGGAAAGAGAGAGAGGGGTCGGTCAGAATGAGATCTGTATATATAAGATATTGATGCTTATTTTTAGTTTCATTTTTATGATGCATGGATTACCTAAAAGCCACACCTAATAAAACAAAAACTAGCAGCTCTGGTTTTATGGAGGGGAGTGAGTTCTTAGTCCTCATGGCTACTGAGAACAGCTGACCCAAGTGCATCGATATGTACAGAAAACAAAGTACTACAAAATATTGCCTTTGGCTTAAAAATAATTAGATTTTTAACAAATCTCCTGATTCTAACTCATGATTTTTGAATATTTAGACTTGGCAGTCTGCAATGTAGGGGTTTTTCTTAAATGATTTATTTGTAAATAATATAAATACTGGATGGATTTTGAAAATCAGTCAGTATGGCCAATTGCTCCAAAGGGATACCTCTGTATTGCAATCAGGAATAGTGACTGGAGCACCACAGACATAGCCAAACTAGCTTAGACTTAGGCATAGCAGTGCTGATAATAGTGAAGTCACAGCAGCACAGTGGTTGCACAAGTTGACTCTGACCACTCAGGACCCTAGGTTCATACTTGAGCTGCTGTTCTTTTCTCTGAAGCTTCAATGTTATTATTAGTTGAGGTAGTTTTCACCTAGCTAGATGAAAATTAGTGTTGGTATGTTTATACATGCTGCAATCACACCTCCTGATCACAGTGTAAAAATACTCAAGGTTGATGGACTCCCACTGAGTTCAATAGCTGCAGACTTAAATCAATATACATTTTTTTAAAATCTCACCTATGACAGACTGGCAGGTTGGTTTTTAGCGACAGACGGGTGGGTTGGATTTAATACTATAAATACTTTTAGCTGAAATGTACATCTTTGAAGCACACTTTCAGTGTAAAGGTGAACATGCTACAAGGTAAGAATTGCTTCCCAGAAGGAGGGTACGTAGTGCCTTGGCTAAGTTTGTGAGTGCAGTGAAACTATTTGTTTTATGCATATATGTCAATAATATTGATGGGAAACAGCCATAAAATTTACAAATGTTTGTAATGTGTATATCGGGCTTTTCTCCGTGGATTTAAAATGTTGCATGTATTCATAACCAGCTTTATACTACCTATAGAAATAAAAAGCATTTGAAAATATTTGATTTTCAGGCATGGATAATACCATATACTAGTTGTTTGTTAATATTGTTAACATTATGTTAATGGCATAGCTTTTAAAAACATTATTTATTCTATCATTATTATATTTCCCAGACTTTGACATGCATTGAAAAATAGCATTTTTATATTGCTGGAGCGTTTCTGGAGCTCTGAACTTCAAGAAGGCTATTGATATCTGTTTCCACTTAAATTACTATCAATGCCAATATAGAAAATAAGGCCCATTTTTAATTCCAAGTGTACTGCACAAGAGGTTAAGCTAAAAAGAACTAGAGACAAATGACAAATAAGAGTATCCCAGATAAGGTCTGGTCCTACTCCCAGTGAAGTCAGTAGAAGAGTTGACTGAAGTCAGGACTTAAAAAGCCATATATTCTTTTGTTGTAGCCAACCCGGCAATTAACATTACTGCACACTGTACTGTATAGTTACATAGTGAAAACCAATTTCAATTTGTTTTTAGACCAGGCACCAAAGCCTCAGCTAGTCCTATCTCTTGACCTACTAGTCAACCTGTTCTTCCTGACTTTAGAGGGTAAGTACTTTGCAAATGAAAATTTACCTTTTAAAGATTACGTGAAAATCCATCGACTTCTGCATGGAGTTATCACTCAATGGTAGCCTTAACTATTAGACAGCATTTTAAGGAGACATTTAACATTAGCACTTATTATAGATGCTCTCTATAATAATTGCATAATCAATAGGTGAAATATTTGTTGTATAATTGAAAATAAAAATAGATAACCCCCAAAGACGGGTTAAAGTAATTTAACTGAAGTACTCTGGTCTCAAAAAGGGATTTCAGACTACAAATTTAGGCCCACATGCTTGTTACCAGGAAGTAAGAATACAGTTAAATGCTATGTCTTCCAAATAATTTATTTTTAAAGTTGTGCATGGATGGACAACTAATATTAAATAATATTACATAGTAGTTAAAAGAAGACTTTCCCAGTTAAGCCAATTTCAGTCCAACTCCAGTGCATCCAGCAAATTAACTCCTTCCATTTATGCTATATCCATCAACCCAGGCCTGGACAAAATCTGTAGAAAATTAATGTGCTCAAAGGATGTGTGCCCTGTAGAGCTTTGATGGGCCGAGAGTCACCAGTTTAAGGATCCCTCCCGAAAAATTTCCCTCCCTCAGCTCAGTTGCATTCCAAGTGTATGGTGGAAAAATAATGGCCCTTTAGTTGAGTGTCTTTGCTGACCTTTACTGTTGTGGTATTGTGTGAGAAAGGAGGCAATCTCTCAGGTAGGCTGTTCTCATGTATGTAGGGCTTCACATATCAAAGTCTGCACCCAAAGTTTCACTTGTAAGCTAAATGGAAGAGTTCAAAAACTGGTTTCAAATTCTATGCACAAGTCAAGATTTCTGTATGGGGTCTCAGATGGTTTAGTGAATATGATAATGTCCCCCTCCAAGCAATAATGCAGCCCAATAATTTCTCACAAAAAAGAGAGTTAAAGGCCTGTGCAGATTTCCTTTGGGTGTGTGAGAGTGAATGATGCCATAGATTGTTACAAAATAAAACCCAGGTAGGACATCAACCCATGTGATTATCAGATACTTGTTTCCTTTTAGTGGCGTCTCTTATTGACTATGTAGTATGCTTTTCTCTTACAGTAAATCTAGCACTCCTTTAACTCAGTGTTAAAGGCTTTTGTGGTTTTGTGATGAAGGCCCTTGGTTCCATAGCCAATGGCAACTGTGGCGTCTTCACATGTAGGCAGTCATGATTTGTGAAACTGCATTACAAGCTAATAGCACAAAAATGGTCTGACTGGTAGCATCAATTTATATGAAGATTCCAAAAGACATGCCGGATTCTCTAATGTAAGGCATGTGGTAGAAAGAGCAAAGAAAAAGTACTATAAGTTATTAACTGTGCTGTTGCTAAAGAAACACTTACTGAAACTGCATGCTTTTTTCCTCCTTAGTCATTTTGCTTCAGGTACACCTTCTGAGCTTCTCCACTTTTTGCACCTCAAATTCCTATTCTAAAAATACTAATGGGTTATCTAAGATCTGAAAAGACAAATTACATTTTTGATCAGTATTTGTTAAACCAGCAGTCACATTGTTTCAATGAATTTTATGAAAGAGTGAAATCTCTAATAGGCAGTCTACTAAATCAATGTTTGCAATCACTATTACTAGTGACAGCTAATCTTCCAAAGGTGAGGAGCAGAAACATTTAATTTCATCTTCACTGACCCTCCACACCTGCTGAAGCCCTGGTCTATTAAGACAGGCAAAATCCCACTTCACATTTTGGTTGTAACAGTATAGAGAATGTAACAATTTTAAGTCTTCAAATTGGAAAGAGTTAATAAATCTTCTCCCGTTACTGGCTGTAAGTTGCCAAATGCAGGTTTCCTTTATTTTTCATTAAGTTGTTGAGCTTCAGAAGATGATTCACTTTATATCATGGGCTATGAGTGTTCATTGAAAAGTTTAAGTAACTCTAAATAATAATGTGTGATGTCCTAAGATCAAAACACAAATGCAAGTTAAAAATACATGAACATTTTTACTTCCACTGCCTAGTAAGCAGAAAGCCAAATCCAACAGAAATATTTCATCCACTCCACAGTGACTTACTAATTCCAAATGAGGCCTAAGTAACACAATCATGGCTGCCTCTTTTTTTAGAATTATGGTTATCTGTTTTGTACTCAAAATATGCACATGGAGGCAGTTTCATCTGTGAGAACTTGGAAAAATTATATTAATCATCATACCAGAGTACAGCTTCTTTCTCAGCATGACTCATAAATATCTTTGAGTATTAAACCTCTTTACAATAACATTAATTTAATCTATAAGAGGACATTGCATGCAATAAATTCCATTTACAAATCTTAGTGGGCAATGAAGGGAAAACTGTAGTTTGCTGCTTATTTATATGGATGATTGGAAAACAATGCACCAAAGTAGAACATTTCAACTTTCCTTTAGCTTCTAAAATATCTTGAAATGTGTAGTGGTTTTAATGAAGCTAGAGCTTCCTAAGATTGATTTGTCTGTATGTCATTGCTTAGCTTGGTGCCAGTCAGAGGCTTACATAGCTTAAAAGATTGTTATTGATTGCTCAATTTAGTGTTCACATATTTAAATTTTATTCAGGTTGGAGTGATGTTGAAATTTGGAGTCCACATGCTATATTGCTAGCACAGTGGTTGACGACAAACGTTAAAATACAATAATCTTTGTAATATAAAATGGCCATTGACTGTATAATATCCATTTTGTGGTTTATGGCCTCTATTTAATATCTGATAATGTAATTATGCTTCAGTAAGGAATGACTTTTCTCCTAGTAAACTGAACTATGTATTCAGTGCCAATGTGAATTACATATAGTGACATCAAAGCTCGGTCAGGGCTTATTTTAGAAGCACATTTTTAAACATTTACTATGGTTTGTTCTACTGTTATACCATGGAGCAGATTTATGGCTGTTAGCATATTCATGTTCAAGAAATGTGTTACTTCGTCCTTTATTTTATCCTGGGAGAGAGGACAAATCAGCTTCCTTAAAAAGTGAATATTGATTTTTTTATTATCTTTTAAGAAACTTTTCTTCAGATCATACAAGCTAGCACCTTTCACAGAACCAGAGATGTCAATGTGTCATCTCCTCAACCAAAAAATTAAAGATGCTCCAACCAACCCATATTAATTTGGGTACTTCATGAGCCATGGAATATTTATTTCCTGTTAATGGGCATCTCATCAGCTGCTGTGCTTGGAGCTGTTGCTGCTTAGATTTTTAAATTTATGGAGATATCTGATATGATCCTACAGAAAGTGTTTTCTCCTATAAATTTTAGTTGTCAAGCCATGTTATCCTGTTTATATTCTTGAATGAATTATGTTCAGTCCAATCCTATTCTCTGCTTACACAGTGCAACATACCATCAGACAGTATAGCAGAATATGACAGTTAACATTTAAAATAACCCTTATTTTATTTGTGAATTGAATACCAACTGTCTATGAGTTAAGGACAACAGATGTGTTAAACACAAACTGGCATCTCTAGTTCTGAAACAACGGTAACATTACTTTAATGTAATTTGTGTTTTCTTTTTCTAATTTATTTACTTTGCTGTTTTGACTCCCTTTCCACAAGAGGAAAAACATCTGTCATATATTCCCAGGAAAGTGTTTGAAAGATGGCATGGCAGACCATAACATGTACATGACTTTTTTTGAAAGCATAGCATTTGGTTAGATAAAGTACAACAGATCCAAAAGTCACTGTGGTCTACCTTGTATACTTGAGAGAGAGATCCAGATTTGATATTCAATTCTGGATTTTAAATGTCCCAAACCATGGAAATGTTATGGACCTTGGGTTCTAGTTCAGCTCATAATGAAAATAGCCTTCAAATGCAAAACTGGGTCTGGGTTTCAATTCTAGTCTGACACAAGTTTGGGGAGTATTTTTGCTCCTAGATTTTATTTTAGGATCCTCTTTTATAAATATACATTTGGAACATTTTAATAGATAAAGCATTTAGACGCTAACAATTCTAGAACTGAGAGATTTATTTTTTTGGTTTGGGCTGAACCAATGCTGAAAATGTTTAGTTTTTATCATCGAAATGAAAACTAAGTATTTCATTTTAGCTCTAAATGATTTGTTTGTCCGTTCTCAACCCCTTCCTTTCCCCCCCAAACACACACCTTTTTTCCCGCTCCTTATGTTCAACCTGAAACAATATTCTCTTTTTGGATTGATTTGGGGTATGTGGCATTTTCTGTTACTTTTTAAAAACAATAAACATAGTTAAATTTCTAAGAGAAGCATCATTGCAACAGTTTTTTTTTAAATGTTGACATGAAATGTTTCAACTGAAAAGATTTCTTTTTCAGTTGAAATTATTTGAATTAACAGTTTGTTTGTCCCAACCAGCATTTTTCAGTAGATCACCATGGCTGCCGCTACCTCTGAGAACTAGAATTAGGAAGGAAGGAAGGAAGGACAGACAAATGGATGGACCCAAACTAGGCTGTCTTTGATGCTGTACTGCAGTTAGAGAGTTGAGGGAATGAAACAATGATGACATAAGTGGGTTTAAACCCCGCTAATCAGCCATACATACTGGAGAGCCCTAAAAATAAACTACTAAGTCAATGATCCAGCCTTTCTTTTCATATCAGATCAAAAGAACAGCAAAAATTGAATCTACAGTTTGTATAAGGAAGAGGTTAGATGAATAGATTCAAAGGCTGGAAGAGACAATTGTGATTATCTAGTCTCATCATCTATATAATATAGAAGTTCCCCAAAATAATTCCTAGAGTATTTCCTTTAGAAAAAAAATCTAATCTTGATTTAAAAATTGTCAGTGATGAAGAATCTACTGTAACCCCAGATAAATTGTTCCAGTTCTTAATTGCTTTCACTATTAAAAATTGATACCTTTCCAGTCTTAATTTGTCTCACTTCAATTTCCAGTCTTCAAATCATTTTAAACCTCTGTCTGCTAGATTGAAGAATCAGCTATTAAATATTTGTTCCCCATGTACATACATATACACTACAATCAAGTGACCGCTTAACCTTCTCTTTGTTAAGATAAATATATTGAGCCTGTTGAGTTGATCACTATGAATCATATTATCTAATCTGTCAATCATTCTAGCAGCTCTTCTCTGAAACGTCTCCAATTTATCAATATTGTTTCTGAATTGTGGGCATCAGCACTGGATGCAGTTTTCTGGCAGTGGTCTCACCATTGCCAAATAAAAGGTAAAATAACCCTTCCTCTCCAAGGCACATCTACACTGCATGGCTACCCTGTGTCTACACAAGCCACCCGTTATTTTGAAATATTTTTTGAAATAATGGGTGAGCTATTTCTCCATCCTGGTAAACCTCTTTGCATGAGACATAAGGGATAGCGCGTTATTACAAAATATGGTGTTGTGTAGATGTTCCAAATTTCAAAATAAGCTATTTTGAAATAGATTCAAGATAAGATATGCAATTTGTGTAGCTCAAATTGCGTATCTTATTTCGAGTTCAGGGTACACCTCAACTCAAGATATCAAATAGTATGGGATCAAGAACCAATGCTTGCTGCACCCCACTGGAAACCACATGCTGTAGTTTCCCATTTACAGTAATATTTTGATTTGAGACTTCTATTATCTTACCTGGGAGGTATCGATGTCTGGCTGACAGGTATTCAATTATCTGACTTGTCCCGTTTGCCCTTTTTTTTTCCAATTATCACAACATTTCTTTCTTCATCTGTTCTATAACTTTGCCAGAACACCAACATTTATTGAAAATTAGCATACTTGTCTAGCAGACTTCTTAGTTCATTTTTTAAAAATTTCTTGGATGCAAGTTGGCTGAAACTTCTGATTTTAAAATGTCTGACTTCTGCTGTTTCTGTTTAACATCCTCCAGAGAGATCAGGGGAATGGGAAGAATGTTATCATGGCCATATGATGAGACTAGGCCAACTGTAACTGGGGAAAAATAGAACAAAAATATTTATTGAACCTTTTGCCTTTTCCATATTATTATTGATAATCCTGCCATTTCTGTCTTTTTATTTTATATTTAATGAAGCAAAGGAGGAGTGGGTTACATATGTAGAATCCTCTGTTTTTATACTTTGTAGTGTTTTAAAAATATAATAATATGGAAGAAAAATATGGCAGTGTTTAGAAAACCGGCAGTTGTACAGTAATTGACAGTTGGGAATTAAATAAAGGATAAACGTGAGGGAGACAAGCAGTGAGTTAAGGACAAACCTCTTCCTAAGTGTCTACTCCTCAGCTCAATTATACCTTTTTAAGGAAAGCTTGCCCATGAAATGTTTACTAAATTATGGAAGTGGCAGGTGATGCTGGCAGGACAGCATGTGTACAAATGCCCAGATATCAAAACACATCACTCAAAGTTTCATTGGAGTTTAGAGAAACAGCTGTCTGTTGAAGCGACTAATTTCACAAATACATGCAGTTGATTTAAAGTACCGAGCTGTAGAACAATTAGTGATAACTCCAAACCAACTAATGTATCTTCTCCCCCAATGGTTCTGAATCCCTGAGGAAGTTAAAATCTGCATTAAAACACCAGTTCAGGAAAACAAACATGTTCCGGAAATCACTTAATAGACTTAGGTTTAAGCACAAGCTTATGTGTGCTCCAGAACTGGGGCTAAGACTTGGATTCAAACTTACTGATACAAGTCTCTATCCAATCATAATTTTTGAATACTTGTATTGGAAAGTGAAGTAAATCTTATAAAGCTGTCAGTAGCCAGAATGCCATTTGTTACCATAATGTCAAAAATGATTTCTAGTTTAATTATTAAAATATGGACCTTAAACTCTTATCTAAATTTTAAGAATTGACTAGGTCATGTAATTTTTGAAAAATCACATAGTTGTTGCTCATTAACAGGTCTTTATGAATGTAAATCTCCTTCAAGATTTACTTTCTCATTCTTTTGAAGGAAAGTAACTTTACTGACATGTTAATGACCTAACTGTGAATAGGTTATCCCATTTTAGTTGAAGGATAGTTCCCTTGATTCATTAAATAAATACTCCTTATGGAAAAAAGAGGAATTAGATTGATATGTAAAAAACTGCAATCACAGAGTGCAGATTTATAGTTTAAGGTAGTAAAGGGAAGTAATATGACTCTGGAAAGATAAATGAAATGGTCCTTGTGGGCACTAAATTTTGCAGCATTGAATATCGTTGGCCATTTGTGTTTAGAACATACCACATGTAGTATAAATGGACTCATGTCCATAAATCTTTAGATTTCAAGACTCGCCCCCTCCCCGAAATTTACAATTTCTGCCAACTTAACTGACTCAGAATGTGTCTTATTCCAATTTCAGCTGGGCATTTTGACCTCACACTATTATCCACCATCTAGTACCTACAGCCACTCTATTGGACCTTGTGTGGATTTCACAGCATTTTGGCAGCCCTATTTTCTGAGTAGTGTTTTTATGTTCACTCTGATTTATTAACCTGATAGGTCCTTGACAGTGAGATCATGAGCTGAGCCTTATAAACTTGGCGTAACTTGTTCACAAGAGTTTGAAATGAATCCTTGGTGAACTGCTCGACATAGCCCTAATTTAAAAGACTTTGAGGCTTATGTGCTGATGATTTGTGCTAGTAAAGTGTTATAATTGGATTATTGAAGTATTAGGTAAATTCAGTCGGATTTACTGTTTGAAGTGGAAATATAAAAAATGCTGGTATGATACTAGCGCTTTGTCATACCTATTAGGAAAATGTTCCAGTATTGCAGCAACAACAGATCTATTTTCAAATATTCAGACTTTGCAGCATAGAACCTTCCAATCACCTGAGAGGACAGCTCAACAAAAGCATATGACTTCTCTTTAGCTCCTGTTTGACTCACTTGCTGGGAATATAGTCTGTATCCTTTGTATGTAGCAATATTTTTCATCCAAATAATTACAAAATAGTGTGGAGTGTGTAATTAAAATATAATGGTTAATTTTGGAGTTATATGTTGTTTTAACTTAAAACACTCTAGGCAAAGGCTAGCATATTTCTTAAAATATAAAATTTGATTTGCATATTATAATTTCATATGCTTTTTCTGTGTTTTCTTTTGCAGTATGCTGATTGTCTGGGTACCTGAGTGTAAACAGAAACTTACAACAATTTTGCTTTGGACTTAAACTACTTTTTTACGAAGCATCACTGTCTTATTTATGTTCTATCACCCTTTGACAGATGGGTAAACTAGGTCATAGAAAGGTTCCATTGTTTGACCAAGATCACATGCTCCAAGCAGCCATTGCAGTGTTTAGTGCTTATGAAGGTGCCCAGTGATTTGATTTCAGTAGTTCTAAGGCTTCGATATAAGGCACATGGATCATTTTATTTTTTCCCTTCCCAGGTTTAAAAAAGGTCTATCCTTAAACTTTGGACTACTACTTAATCCACTCTGCATTCCAGATTTAATTCCCATAGTTTAAAATGAATAAGGCAAATAGAGTACACTGTGAATGGAATGTCATTCACAGTTGTGATTGTCCTTGTTTTTGTTGACTTAAATCTATATGGGCATGTCTACACTTGCCCCCTAGTTCGAGCTAGGGAGGCAAATGAAGCATACTGAAGTTGCTAATGAAGCACGGGATTTAAATATCCTGCACTTGATTAGTATATTCGCCGGTCACCATTTCAGCGAGGCGTAACAGTTAATTCGAGGGAAAGGTTTTGGTTTGGACTACCACGTCTACACGCGGTGAGTTAATTCGGGCTACCGCCTTTTTAAATGGTGACCGCCCATGATATTTAAATCCCGCGCTTCATTAGCAACTCCGGTATGCTTCATTTGCCTCCCTAGTTTGAACTAGGGAGCAAGTATAGACATACCCTATGTCTGTATATTTATAGGGGCTGCCATTTTTTATGTTATAAATTGCCTTCATTCAAAATCCTAAGTACTTCAAGCAATCCTTGGTATTTGCACAAATAGGAGATAAGTACATGGTATACCAGAGATATGACCAAACATCCAAATAGCCACAAACCTTTAGAGGAGTCCAGATCCAGATGTAAATTTTAAATTTCAGGCCTATCTTTAGTTTAACATACCCTGTAACAAAATACAGTGGGAAGCAGAATATGTATATGTCCTCATCCTAGAATGCATTTTAATGTCACCATCATGACTAATATTCATATTAATATTGCATCTTGAATTTCATGTTCTTGAATGGTTTACTTTTAGAAAATAAATCCATTGATGGTTATATTCCATGCTTTATCCCAATATTTCCTATACATATGTTTCTTGAATTAAGTAAATCTAAGATCTGTGTACTATATTTACATTTGGTTACAGTAAATACACTAACAACATTAAGGAATTTGAAATGCTCTTACCTTTTTCAGCCATTTCTGCTTGTCAGAGGCATATAAACAGGACATGGGAAGTTTCCAAAATAATTATTGATTTGATCATGTAAAAGTAAAACAGAGAGTTTATAAAACATGTCTTTTGAAACTATCAGGGCAACTCGTATTAGCTTAGAGTCATTGTTAATTATTGATATCACTATTACAACTAATTTTATTAGCTACTGTAGATCTATAACAACAATTATTAAGTTTTTAAGCACATTGGGTGTCTTAGAGTGTTTTAAATACTCCACTACATTTTTACATAGTTTACCATTAGGCTACATATTTAACTACTGGGCTACAAGTGCAGAGATGATTCACAAAAATAAGGGGGAAGTGTGTGTGTGAGAGAGAGAGAGTGAGAGCGAGCGAGCACACCCATGCATGCTGGTCCAAATTGCTTTCCTGTATGCAAGGAGTTGACTGTTTTTCCTTAGTATTGAGGCAGGTCTTAGGACAGAAGGCCTAAAAACACAGTTGGCCAGAGGAAATTTTATCATGACAATACTTCATAGTCACATGTGAGAAGATCGATCTCTTGGAAGACAGAACTCTCATAACTTTGGCTTTTTTTTCTGCTCTCTATTTTGCCGTAACCTTAAATCATATTGATTGTTTCACTTTTTCTGAACTATTGTGTTTTCAAAAATATCCTCATTACAGCCTTTCCAACTGAAAGACTTTTTTTTTTGCAAATTAAGACATCTGATGCACTATAGCAGACAACAGCATTGAAGGTGAGACCATTTCAGGTGTATACACAAGATAAACCATGACACAATAGCAAGGGTTATATGATGTCTGAAAACAGTATATGATAAGAAGAGAAAGAGAAGCCTTGAAATAATACTGAAATCATATGGAGCTAGATTTTGGTAGGTCTGGTTGCTTTTGGCCATGCTGCTAACAGAAATTATCCTTAAAGCTGCCTTGCAGGGAGGATCTCCTAATGTAGGGTGTTCATAGAACAGTGTAGCAACAACTACAGTGTTTACAACTCTTGCAGTTTTATTGGGAATAATTTGATTATGGCCCCTCTTGACTGCACTGTTGAAAAAAATTCCAGCCTTTGTGAATATTTGAAAAGCAAAGTCATTTTGTGTGTGACCTCACACTCACTGTACCCTGTAGCCTAGTGAAATGTGCACTCAACTGCAAGCCTGGAAACCATGATTTCCATTGTCAGCTATTCCAATGACTGGTGTTCATAGTTCTTTGATTACCAACTATTATTATAAGATAAGGTCTCATACCCTGTGTGGATTAGCAGTCATTCACCAGTTTCACAGATAAGTTAGAACTTTTACGAGGTGGTTTCAGACTGAACTGGGAATTGCACTCAGGATTTGAAATATGAGAGTGGAGTCTCTTGGACTTTGCCCTGCTGTCTTTCAAGGGAAGCATGTCAGATTAGGTGATTCTGTAATCCACATTAACACAATGTGGCTCCATGACTGTCTTTTGCACCTGAATCACATATAAAGGTTTATGACTCTGCTACTGCTTATGTGCTATTGGCTCTAGTTCTTAAGATCAGCTTTTACATGCCCCTCCAAACTCATTCATCCAACCTCCAATATGACTGAAGCAGAGCAGCATTGTTAATTTATCTGTGTTGTCTGTACTCCTTAGGCCAAAGACGGGAAATAAAGCTATGAATCCCGATTCCTAATATTTCATTTCTGTCTTGGACTAATCCATGTGGATGATAAAATTGTGCTTTCCCTCACCAATTATTCCTATAGCTAATGTGGAATAGTTCCTGTTGTGAATCTGTATGTTCAAACTTTGCTCATGTCCTTTGTGTGTAAGCACCCTAGAGTAATTGATAAAGTGATTTTTCTAGAACAAAATATTGATTAAAAATAAATTTGGATGCAGTGCTAATATTTATTTTAGGGTTGGACATAAATTATTTTCACTGGCTTAAAGGGATATATCCCATTCAGAAGAAGTTGTGACAGACCAAGAATGCATTTGACATTGAGAGCAGTATGTGAGCGATATTGCGTGTTTGTGCAGATAATGGAAGACTCTGCCCAGGCAAGCTCCAAAAAAAGGACAGAAACTTTATTTAATAAACTCATGTCCCCAGAAAGTAAGCCTCATTCTTAAAGGTGCACCATCAGTGCCATGGAGACAGGATGCTTCAGGGTATTGCTAATGAGCTATAGAGCCTTTTCCTTTGAATACTGCTCAGCTAAAGTTGTTCACCCGCAATGTTTGGTAGACCTTATATGAAATGAGTTTGAGCCCCAGGTCTAGAGCCCTCATCACAGACTTACCGTCACTAGCTTGTAAATACTATGGAACAATGCAGGGGCGAGGTTACAGTACCCCAGTACCTTGGCAACCCTTTGGCTTTTGTACTAGCCTTTTGGGCCATTAATTACTCAATCAAGTTGGAGCAGCCATTAGTTATCCATATAGTTACAATGAATCTTAATGAAGGAACAGGGCCTTAGCAGGAGGCCTTGTTAAGGGAGACAATGGAGGAAAAGGAAGCAATGTATACGTCAAATAGCTAAGATCCTTTACATCCTGTATTGGGTTCATGACTTCTAAAGTTTCATTCACTGTCACTTTGATAACTTGAAATTTTGGATAGCCGTTAGAGCTTAAACTTAAAAAAAACCAACCCTTTCCTTATTTAAAAAAACATTATTGGAAAAAGTAATAGCTCATGCATAGTTACCAGTTTTTACCCTGTAATAATGTCACATTATATTTATTCATTTATTTTAAACAGACACATGCACATGAAGACTGGTCCACATTACAGTCTAATGGTCTGCAAAAATTCTTCATGCAATTGTTTTTTGAATACATATTTAATTTTAAAAAAACACAAACCATTATAAAAAGAAATAAAAAAAATCAGTCTTTGGATGAAGCATCCAGTTTTAGCCTGGGGCAGATTTTCACAGCTGAGTTACAGCACCCAAAACACTGACTTATAATGGAAATGCTGCCAGAATTTAAACTGTAGTAAAATTAGTGGGTACCATTATAATACTGTAAATATAGTTTGGTCACAGAAAGATTTTTCAACCCAGAATATTCAGAAAAATATCTTAATTGAATTTTTGAGGTTAATTGTAACTGTTGTGTGAAACAAACAAGAGACTTTCTTAAGCGTAATAAAACAGAGACACAGAAATAAAATAGTATGAGACAGTCCTTGTACACCTGTCCCCTTTATTTTAATAAATCTGATGCTAGATTTAAGGACTTGGAAATGAGGAATTAGGAAGCATGCAGATACCACTCAAATTGGCTATTAAAAGATTAGAGGTTTTTAAAACTGATAGAACAGCAGGATCAGACAATATACATCCAGGAGAGCCAAAGAAAGTGAGAAGAGAAATTGGAGATTCTATATAAGACATTTTAGATCCTTGAAGACGGGCAAAGTCTAATATAATGGCATTATTTAAAATTGGTCTGGGGACACACTGGGAAAGTATAAAACATATATTTTGCCATAAGCAATGGAAACTGTCCTAGATAATATTTTAAGGCATCAAATGAGGGGAATATTGGGACAAGTATTGTATGATTAAGAAAAGCAAATCTTATTTTAGGGGTGTGGGGAAGGGCTTTATGTCTGACCAGTGTACTGGAATCCTTAATCATTATTATTTCTGCCATGGTAGACAAGGGAATGCAACAGACATCCTATACTTAAATTTTCAAAAATGGTTTGACAAGGTTTCCTAGAAAAGGTTAATGGCAAGATATAGAGCCACAGAATAAGTAGAAAGTTGGTCTAATGGAGTTAAAATTGGCTAAAAAACACAAAACAAAGAATCACACCATAGTAATCTGTGCGGGCTTTACCAAGTGAAAAGGTTATAAGTGGTATATTGCAGGGATTATTCTAGGTCCATGGATATTTATGTAAAAAATTATAGGGTACTTACCTATTAGTGTTATCAGTAAAATTTGAAATCTTGCTTTCACTAAATTGTGTAAAAACAGCAATTTTCTGAGAAACAATGTGTTCAAATTCTGTAGAGCTAAGATTGTTTTCTTACTGGTACTGAGAGAGAGAGGCTCTCCAGTGCATATCACTAGATTGGAACAATGATACTGAGTGTTGAAAACTAGAAAGGAAAAAATATAAACTTCAATGGAAGTTGTATAGCTAGCTACTGAATTAATCAGGCTATTGGGGTGCTAATGTTCCCCAAGAGACTAGCTGAGGTCCAAACTGTTCAGCTAAAAAGAAACATCTCTGAGGCTATGTCTACACTGCAGGTACTTGTCTATAGAGAGTATGCTAATGAAGCACTCATTAGCATTTGTCACTCTGTCATTTGCATATCTCTGCTGATGCTTTTTGCGCAAGAGGCTTTTTACTCAAAAAGTAACACAGATTGGATGATACATTATTATTGGGGAGCCTGGGTACCAAACAGTTTTAATTTCAAATTATTCCATAGGCAGGATCTGAGATGCGTTAAATTCTTTGCTCTGCCTCAAATTGCCATCCAAGCCACTTCATAACTGCTGCATACCCTCATGCAGAGTAATGTACTAGTTCTCATTCTGATTCCAAAACCCCACCCTTCTGGTTTTAATTTGGATAGCATTGTATGTATGTCGAAACTGCAGGGAGAGTTATAGACAATCCACTATTTCACTCTCCCCTACAGATAAGAATAGCTAATGGAAAAGAGATATACCTGAAAGAAATTATAAAATGGAGAGCTATCCCCTTTTCCCCCGCAAAGTGCCTGTACAATGCTAGCTGCTGATATTGACAACCCACTGACAGAAGAATGGAGAAAACACATAAGTGGGGTTTTGGGGGTGTTTGGGGAAGATCGAACTTTTTTCTTTCCCCTCACCCTCAAGGGGGTCTATCCTGCCAATTGTTCCTCTGAAAAGATCACAAAAGTTCACTCCTGGAACAAATTGTTTCTATAACTCATGATACTAGAAATGCAAACATGGATAAACTTGTTGAAAATAAACTGACAGCGTGCCAGTTTGCTTTCAACAGTGGCATAGAACCAAGCCTGACATACAGAGCAGAAAAGTGTATACTTTTGGAAATAATTTCTCAACTGATAAGTTAGAAGTGATGCATTAGAAGTGGGGAATCTGAAAAATATTTAAGGACATATAATCTATTAAGCATTTTTCAAAAAATAATGAAGTGTATGCCTTTATATTTACACATGGTCATACAATAGATGAAGCACCAAATTGTATCTGTTTTAACTCATAGGCTGTGTCTACATTGGCCCCTATTCTGTAATAGGGATGCTAATGTAGCACTTTGGAATAGGCAAATCCGCGGGGGATTTAAATATCCCCCGCGGCATTTGCATTAACATGGCTGCCGCTTTTTTCCAGCTTGTAGATAAGCCGGAGAAAAGCGCCAGTCTGGACTCGATCCTCCGGAAAATAAGCTCTTTTCCGGAGGATTCTTTCAAGTAGGAATAAGAGATCCTCCGGAAAAGAGCTTATTTTTCGGACGATCGCGTCCAGACTGGCGCTTTTCTCCAGCTTATCTACAAGCCGGAAAAAAGTGGCAGCCATGTTAATGCAAATGCCGCGGAGGATATTTAAATCCCCCGCGGATTTGCCTATTCCAAAGTGCTACATTAGCATCCCTACTACGGAATAGGGGCCAATGTAGACACAGCCATTGAGTATGTCTACATTAGGAAATTATTTCTAAATAACTTATTTCAAAATAATAACTCCTGAAATAATTATTTCAAAATAGTATGTCCACACTACAGGGAAACCTCAAAATTAGTCGGAGGCAGGTTTCCTTAATTTGGATGCGCTTCCTTCACCATAGAGCCCCAGGGAGCACTGGAGAGTAATTACTTTGAATGGCTCTGTAGAGCCGTTATTTCAAAATAGCAGCGGTGGTGTATCCATACTACCTCTATTTCAAAATAACTATTTTGAAATAAGTGTTATTCCTCATAGAGAGCAGGAGTTATTATTTCAAAATAACCAGCCCCTTATTTCAAAAAAATGGGCTTGGTAGTGTGGACTTTCTGCATGTTTTTTCAAAATAAGGAGTCATTTCAAAACAACTCCCTAGTGTAGACCAGGGCATAGTGAGAAATACCTGACTCCACAAGTAGTGCTGTTAGTCTAAGTTCAAATACTCATTGAGGAAAGTGCCACTCAGTGTAAGGATGGCAGAAGGCTAATAAAAATGAGAGGAAAACTGTATGCTTAGTCCCTCCTAGAATGAGATCAATTGGGAGAGCTAAAGATACGATCAAAGCTAAAGTTTAACGTGTAAAAAGTTTGGACTAGTAATGAGTTATTTGATCACAAGTGAAAACAAAATGGAGTTGAAACACAAGCTTTACAGCAAATAAAGGCAAATGAAAAACCAAACAAACAACATAATAAAGTCCTAATGGTAAATATGATTCTTAGAGCAAGGAAGCATAAATTCCTGAGAGAGAACTTAGCTCATACTCATCAAAAAGATATACAACTGATTATAAGCTCCATGATGAAGCAGAGTTTTATTTGAACATGTTTGCCCCAAGCCTCTTGCCAAATTGCACTTACAATACTTATAATTGACTTTAGTGGGAGTGTCTCATATAATGGTATCAGGATCCAGCTGATTTCAGTTACAACATTAATGGAGCAAGTGGTTGTTATTTATTTACTAATTTATCTTTTCAGTCATGTAAGGCAACTCCCCAATCTTGTTGTTATTGGACGCTAGGCTGGTCTTTTGATAGAATTAACATCAGCTACCAAAATTTGTGAGTGGCTGTAATAGTCAGGCATTTGGGGAACCGTGGCTACAACCACTTATCCCAAGCAATGAGCACACTCAGGCATTTCTGGAGCAAAGGGTGGCACAGGAGCTGTTCTACTGCTTCTGCATTGCCAGATTAGGAGTCAGTTCTCTAGTCTAGAGGATGGCTCTGGTCAGTTTAGGGATGCTTTGTGCCAAGGGTGTGGCATAAAGCAACTTTAATATAGCTATGGATCTATGGTGCAGCCTTGGTGCTGTATTGATATCAGTGTTTTGAAGTCACATCAGAACTAGTACAGGGTTTCCAAACCTGGGGCGCACACATCACAAAACTTTGCAACAAATATCACAATTTAAGCTGGCTGGGCAAAAGCAGTTTGGTTTTGTGACAACTTGTAAGTAAGATTTCAAGATTTTTTTTTTCATTCATGGGAATGAAAATGAAGCCTTTTGAAGGTGTTTGCAAATTGCATTGTTGTCAGAGGGTCACTTATCAGATCTAATAGAGCTCTCTCTTGGGTCTACACTGGGCCCAAGAAATAGCCCTGTTTAAAACTTCACTCAGGATCAATGTGTTTTCAGTTTAACGATGCAGCATATTTTATAGAAAAACATTTTGTTCTGACCAGCTCGAGACACAATACAAAACAGATGGAGCTGCATTCTAGCCCTCTTTAAACACTCTTACACCCTTGTATGTATTTAAAAGGTAAAAGGGGGAAACATTAAGAAGCTGTTTCTAGTCTTTATAAACCTGTCCTGAGGAACAGCAGTATTATCATATTGCAGTCCAAGTATACAAACAATAGCATTAGTCTGAATATTCATTCCTCAAACAATTCAAACACGGTTCATAGTACAATCCTTTTGTACAGCATACCTCATTTAACAACCATTAATACATTTGCCATCTCAAATCTTGTGCAGCTAGTAATGATATATTTTTATTCATTGAGCTGATTTATGTTATCTGCAGACCTACACTAATCATGTGGAGTGTAATATGCACTGTATGCTTGCCAGCTATTTTTAAAATTTTAGGCAGTACCCAGTTTACAACACTAAATAAGCAGAAATTGTAAATGTTCTTTTCTCTTGTAACATAACAAGAAAAGAATCTGAAGCCCCCTGACCAATTTTGGATTTGAGAAGTATAGCCTATTTCTTGTATCTAAACTGGCCTGGTACCTTAATTATGCCACAATGATTACAGGCAACATTACACAAAGGCTACATCTAGACTACATCCCTTTTTCGTAAAAGGGATGTAAATTAGACGTATTGCAATTGCTAATGAAGCGGGGATTTAAATCTCCCCCGCTTCATTAGCATAAAAATGGCTGCCGCTTTTTTCCAGCACGGAGCTTTGCCGGAAAAAAGTGCCAGTCTAGAGGCGGATCTTGCAGAAAATAAAGCCTTTTCCGAAAGATCCCTTATCCCTCTATGAAATCTATTATATAAATATTTCATAGAGGGATAAGGGATCTTTCGGAAAAGGCTTTATTTTCTGCAAGATCCGCGACTAGACTGGCACTTTTTTCCGGTAAAGCTCCGTGCTGGAAAAAAGCGGCAGCCATTTTTATGCTAATGAAGCGGGGGAGATTTAAATCCCTGCTTCATTAGCAATTGCGATACATCTAATTTACATCCCTTTTACGAAAAAGGGATGTAGTCTAGACGTAGCCAGAATGTATACATCTTTGGCAGGGCATCAGGCTGAAACAAATTTGTTATTCTGGTTTTAAACATTTGCTGCTTTTGTAAGGTCTTATCCAACTGGGTGCCCTCACTCCCAGTAGACCTAATTGTGTGATCTGGAGTTAGTTCCTACTCAGAAAAAGCCCCATTGACTTCAGTCAACAATTTTCCTGAGTAAAAGCTGCAGGGTTCAGTGCATTGTTATTAATTAACAATTTGTGAGTGGACAAGGCTACGTTTTATTAGATAAGTTACTCACTGTGAATTATTCACCCAGGTTGACTAACTGAGTCTCAAGAAAGATGGAACTATGAAATTATAGTCATTTTACCAATGGAGAATCTGAAATATTATATTTATATTATAACTTGTTGGGAGTGTCAAATTCAATGACTGACATAACAGGTAGTAGAAGATAGGACTCCGGAATCCTAGTTCTCTGTCTGAGCTTCTTTCCTGTAGGCTATTCTAGTTACACAGTTGTCTATATTCCTAGGAATAGAAATTACTATTCAAAGTACACTGTACTAGTATCATGCATACAGAAAACTGAAAAAAAAAGTTGCCAATTACCATTCTTTGGCATATCTGACATAGGTTATTAACAGAAACTATGAAGAATATAAGGTAACACCATCCAGTGAAGTGAAAAATCCCCAAACCATTAAGCAAAATAAAGATTTGGGGACTGAAGCATAGCCATCTTCCAAATATTTCCTCCAAGGTCAAGTCAGATCTGCTGGGTTATGATGTGAAACACTGTCATATTTCAGAGTAGTTTTGAGACTGCTCTAAACTACACTGAAAATGAGGTACAGTAATTTAGAAGTTAGCCTGGGACTCTGCTGTTCCAAGTGGTTCATAGCAGCCCCTCTTTTGCTTCAGCTGTACCCAAAACTTACTGAAGAGCACTGAGAATCTAAGACTCTGGATCTAATCCAAAGTCCATTGAAGTCAATAGATGTGATTTTTTGTTCCATTGACTTCGGTAGGCTCTGGGTCAAGACTATTTCTAAAAATAGGGAATTTCTTTTCACGTTCTTCTAATGATCATATAGTATAAGAAGAGTTAAAAATCCTGTACTCCAGTCATAATGATGATACTATTTGGCATTAATACACAATATTCCACAGTGTTATTCAGAAAGAGATTTTTCTGCCTTGTTTTGAAATGTGGCTGGAAAGTCCTTTGGTTGAACACATTAATTCTTTATTTCATAATAGTATGGGGTTGTTATTTTGGGGTAAAACATTTCACGGTAATCCTTACATAAAGCAAGCATTCATCTTTCTTCTAGATACCTATTAGGTTATGTAAAATGATACATACAGCTACCAAAGGAGAGAGAAAATTGTATGTTTTATTGTTTCCTACGCATTAGCTCTTTTGGAAAAGTCCTCTAAAATTCAATAGGGATGAAATCAATAGGATTCTACAAAAGTAGTCTTAGAGACTATGTAACTTAGGGTATGTCTACACTATGGGATAAGGTTGAATTAAGATATGCAGCTTTAGTTGCATTAATTGCATAGCTGAAATCAAAGTATCTTGACTTTCGGTGCTGTCCACAGTGCAGAAAGTTGAAGGGAGAACACTCTTCCTTCAGCTTCCCATACTCCTCATGAAAACAGGACCACTGGCATTGACCGGAGTGCCCCTCTCAGGTTGAATTAACTGTCTTCACTAGACCCACTAATTCAGTCCTTGGAAGATTGACAGTGGCAGCTTTGATCTTCTCTGTAGTGTAGACATACCCTGGAGACATTGATGTTTATTCAGTAGGATTCATATATAATTCTATAGGAAGGATTTTATTTTACATTTTACATGTAATGGCCCAGAAAACATATAGAAATATTTTTCTAGTGTAATTTACTATTACATTGTAGAGGACTTTATAAAATGGTTATCCAATTAATCACATTGTAAACTACTGCAACATATTGTAGTAGACTCAACAATTAAATAAAGTGTGGTTAGGAGGTCTTTGTCTTTCACTGTTTTCAAATAGGTCCCTTATTCCCTATTTCCATCCCAAACACTCATAGGTACCGAAACGTGGCATTTGTATGAAGATCTTATAACCTCTTTCCCACCGAGAGATTGATAGGTACCATCATATATCCGAATGGGAGGTTCAAACTTTACAACACTGAAGATTTCATTGGCAATTTTACAGAAGCTTGAGGGAGACACCTCATTTCCATACATAATTACATACCATTTAATAAGAAATAAATACACAACTATAATGGTTGATTGTATTTGTACTTTATCTTCCTTGATGGCTGACCTAGATATTACTTGTTATTTAAAATCAATAGGATGAAATCTTAACTTGACTTTTGGTGCTGTCCACACTGCAGAAAGTTGAAGGGAGAACACACTTTCTTCAGCTTCCCATGTTCCTCGTGAAAGATTGCAATCCACCTTCCAATTATTATTATTTATTGAGAACTATCATTATTCTTACTGCTTTTAAAATAGAGACAATTAAGATCCCTAAATTGTGGAGAGTGAAGGGCACCAACCAAAGATCAATGGACATGTTGTCTTATTGTCAGCTGTCAGGCCGAATATGGACTTGTGATGTATAAAGAACATGAGCATAAGTAAGTGATCCAGGTCATGCCTATCATAAACCCATATTCAGTAGTGTAAGCTAGTGGGGCCAATTCTCGTCATCTGCATTTGAGGGGAGACCTTGCCTCCTTATGAGCTCCCATGCTAGAACCTTCTCTGATCAGAACAAGAGTGGGGAAATAAGCAATTCACAAGGTGGGGCATCCAGGCCCATCCTTCAAGCAGGGTGGATTGTATGCAGTCTGGGCTTTGTCTGGGGACCAGGACAAGTTGCAGCCATTTACTTACTCAGCCTTTAGGCAAGGTGAGTAGCTGCCAGTTAAGGCTTGGGCCTACAATCTGGCTGAGCTTTGATAGGCTATTTCCCTAGCCTTTCATCAGCGTGGGGCAATCAGCAATTCAGTCTCTGGCCTTCCATCAGTCAGAATTGTGGCTCCAGTCCAGTCTAGGGGCTCAAAAATAGGGTGAGCAGCACCTGTAGTCTATGGGGCTCCAGTAAGGGATTGCACTGGTGAGTATAAGCTTTCTGGCCTGTGAAAGAGGATACATCCCAAGGATAGGTTGGCAGGGAGAACACAGGTCCACCCAACTCCAACTCTACCATGTTCCAACCTAAGACCCCATCTGTGGCAGAGCACACTGTCACTGGGTCAGCAGGATTTTGTCTGCAACATGCTGATCTGGTTTCAGACTTGCTCTCCATGAGAATATTGCCTGGTCCCCATAGGCTGCTTCCTTCTTTCCCCTTCAGCTTAATGCTATTCCTGCTGGTCCCTGGGGTGACAACGGTTCTCCTTGGTGCTTGCCTCCAGAAAAGGGGAAGTGGCATTTATCACATCTCGTAGCCTCTCCTCAACAGAGCGTCTGGTCTTTTATATTTCCCCTTTCTGTGACACCCCTCTGCTTCTGCAGGACAATGTAGCACTTTAAAGACTAACAAGATGGTTTATTAGATGATGAGCTTTCGTGGGCCAGACCCACTTCCTCAGATCAAATAGTAGAAGAAAGTAGTCACAACCATATATACCAAAGGATACAATTAAAAAAATGAACAAATATGAAAAGGACAAATCACATTGCAGAACAGGAGGGGGATGCGGGGGGGGGGGGGGGGAGGAAGGAAGGTAAGTGTCTGTGAATTGATGATATTTGTGGTCCTCCAGGCACCACCCAGCAGGCAGCTTATGGTGTTCCCTTTACACCCTTTGTGTCTGAGAGGGCCAACTTGCTGTAAGTTGCTATCGATACTTGTAATCTGACATGTACAAACCACCATCAAAGGAATAACCATGTCCAACACTACAAGCACCAAGCCATCATACCGTTCATATCCATGATTTCAAGGTCCAGCTATAACAAGAATGACCATGCTGTAGAACAGCCAACATCTTGGGTTTTCACGAAAAACCAGTACATGTCCTATGATGCCAATGAGTATGTCAAGTTCACATTAGCACAACAATGGAAGTGCTATATTCCTGACCTTTTTAGTTGTCATGTGACAGCAGTCATACAATACCATCCATAAGATCAGTTTGCATTGATTTTCCCAATAGCCAACTCTAGCCCGTCATAATTTGTGTAAACCTAAAAGTTTGACTCATCGATCCCTCCTGAAACTGCACTGAAATGTATACTCTTGATGACAGGTCCTGCTTACACTTGATCAACTGGATTCCACCATATCCAGCTCATTATCACTACTTTGTGGGTCTAATACTAGCTGTGAACTGCGAATTGCCAGAGGTTTCAGAAAAGCATTCATTCCTTGTGCAACAGAAAAGACTGAGGTACTCTTCTAGCAAAATCAAGCAAACAGAATCCCCAATGCTGCAATGGCATTGCTTGAGTCTTTGAAAGAAGAAGACAGTGTGGAACCCTGATGGTGCTTGACTTCACAAGGTCAAGCCACAAAGCCTGGAAGCTCTCATATGTTGTAGACAATATGGCTACAGGAGCCTACAAAAAGTAAGTTCAGATGCCATCTGCTCACAATTTATTGCAAATTCTCACTTGCTGATGGATAAACACAGCCAGAAATAACTTAAAAACATACTCCAGGGTGAGTTGTCTTCATCTCTTTTTGCCCTTACTCAGTGGATGAAGTAGACTGGAGTCTCTCAAATACTAAGTAGTAGGAATGGAGGGAATGAAGCCAGCATTCTTGAAAACCTGAGACTGAACACAAGAAAGGTGACTAGCAGACTTCTTCAGTGACGGGCACTTTTCTGGCTTAATAATATAAGGTGAGAGATAGCCAAGGTCATAGCCATTCAGAAGCCTGGATAAGACCCAAAAAAGACATGAGCCCGTCTCCCTATTCATCAGTTGCTATAAACTGTTAGTATGGTTCCTGCTTCAAAGATTGCAGCCAATATTGGAGCAAATGGTACCAAAGAGCAGGCCAGATATAGAACTGGTCACAAATGCTGTGACAAAATGCCAGTCCTAACCAGCTACCTAGAATTTGGCTACCAGAAAAAAATTAAAATGGTGGCAGCATTCTTCAATCTTTCTTTTGCATATGATACTGTATGGTGCAAACTCTCCTGATGAATTATCATTAGCTTTACGATACCATTCAATCCTCAGACTCCTGACTGAGATACTAAGTAACAGAAGATTCATTGTATATCCTGGTAAATCTGCCAGCCCAGACTGAACATTGGCCTCCCAATGTTTAGCTCCTGCACAGTTCAGTCTCCATATCACCAGGATTACAGTTGCATCATTTTGTAAATGACCTTGTGCTAGTTCTGCAAGCATCCTCTTTGAAGGTTAAAGAAAAGGTCATGAATTATGGGTGCTGGAGGTTTACAACATATTTTGAAGCTTGGCAACAGAAACCCAATGCTTCAAAAACATTTTTCTCTGTCTTCTACTTGAATGATGAAGCCAAAGTGCTAATGAAAGTGAACTTTTGTGGTCTGGCTCTACCACATGACCACAATTCACGGTATCTTAGAGCAATTACTAACACCGTGACAACATCAAAAAAGAAGATAAAGGGTTGCTAGGTAAGACACTGCTGTGATCTGGGATGTCAAGGCCTAATTCTGGGCAGTCATAACTAGTGGTCAGAGCTGAAATCTACAATCAGGAGTCAAGTCAGCTCAAGTAAGATACTGGGACATCAGTACCACTAGTGGAAGGTCAGGAACCAAACAAGTTCAAGACACCAGGAAACAAGCTAGTGGGAACAGGAAGCCTCAAATTGGGTCTGGGCTTCATTCATCCTAGGTCAGCAGTTGTCATTATGCTGACAAGTGGAAGGATGAAACATGGCTGTTCCTGTGGACCCAGTTTCAAAGCTTATGAGTCATGATATCATCCCATCTCCTAGGAGCATCTTCTCGACAACATAGGTTCAGATTTTCTTGGGGTGGTTCCCATGGAACACCCAAACCGAGATGGAAGCATGAACATTCTCCACTAGCTCAGAAGTGTTTTTCTCTACTTTGTAATCCCAGTCAATGAGGTAACACAATTTACCCCACTTAACCTTTGAATGAAGGACTTTGTGGACAATGTATTCCTCCTGATCTTGTGCTTGTACTTGTGGGGATGGAGATTTGGGTTTATGGCAAAATGCGTTCTCAGTGTTGGGTTTTAAGAGTGAAATACAGAATATAGGTGGACTCTAGTGGAACTGATGACTGGATTGATTTGCTACTAAATGCAATATGGCCAAGGAACCAATGGTCTAGTTCCTAAGAGCATCTGTCTGTGTTTAGGTGATCTGTAGAAAGCCTTATATTTTGTCCTACAGAATAGGCGAGGCCTCATTGCATGTGCTTGTCTGTATGCTTTTTGTATTCCTCTTTTGCCTTCTAATGGTATCCCTTCACCTCTTCTTGGGTGTGATGGTCGTGCTGAACTAGGTCCAAGTATGATGCATTAGAGAGAGGAAGTCAGTTATTGTGAATGAGATGGAAGGTGGTACAAATAATTAACAAAGAAGGGACTGTGGCCTGTGGATGCACGATCTGCATTATTATAAAGAACTCACCATATGGTTATTCAACAAGAAATTAGTGTAATTGATAACCAAAGGGAGGAGAGATGTCTGTAGTCAGATTTTATATTCAGAGACAAGTTTATTTTCAACTCATTTTGGATCCAGTTCAGGAAAGCAACTCTATTAAGGAAAGAACTTGTACTTTTTGCCATTGCTTAAGTCATTTCCTGAAAAGAAATTGGACTAATGCAAGTGCTTTTTTGAGATTTTTGCTGCACTTCAGGCTGTCTCTTAATACTTCCAAACAATAAGTATTTTTATAAGTATTTGAAAATCATCTCTGAAATTTGTCTAGCAATTGTAAATGATAAAGCCAAACAATTAGAAGATGCTAACATAGCCAGAATTTAATATCTTCTACTATATTGCTTGCAAAATACTATGGTCTTACAGTTACCACATATCATTTTGGTTTTAAGGCTCTGCTTCTCACTTATATAACTAAATATTTCAGTATTACATATTAACATACTTGTGCTACAGCAGACATCCAGTATCTGAATGTGCCCAAATTATCCTCAGATATTGAAATATGTGTATTCTTGTTCTCTTCTTTTTACCTGATTAAGAAGAATGGGCACAAAAGTTGTGAATCCCTTTTGACTGGTTTCTTCTCCAATGTGTGTTGATAAGAGACATGGAAGAAAGAGAGAGGAAATAAAAGAAGAATGTTTTATTTCGCTTTCTTATGCAAAAAAGCTGGTATAATTGCAAGGAAACCCAATAACGTTGTTTGTTATGTTAGTTCAGTTGGAACAATCATGCCACCTGCAGTTGCGACTCTGCATGCTTTACATTACTGAATGGAGTCATTTCTATTTCCCAGGAAGAGTGAGCTGTAAAACTGTTACTGTGTTGTGTGTGTAAAAAAAAAAAATAAAATAAACATCCAAATTAAGATTATTAGAAAAGTTTCTAACAAAACATCATTGAAATTGCACTTTTCTCATAACTTTTGTCCATTTGATCCAAATCCAAAGTGCTTCCCCCCCAAAAAAAGAGATCAATAACAGGCAGGGAAGGGTTGTGGCTAGTGTTTGCATTTCATAGATTGATTTTTTTTTTTGCACATTTTTCATTGTTTCTCTTCATGCCTCAGGGAAAAACGTATGAAGACAAAATGACATGTGCTGTGTTCCTTCGAGATAATTTTGATCTGGGATCTGTGTAATGTGTAAAGGTTAGATTTTTTTTTTTGGTGGATTGAGCTTCAAATGGCTCTTTTTGGTATGAAAAGACAGCACACAAAAAAAGCTGCATGCCTTTCTCCAGGTACAAAATGAGTCAAACAAAATAGGAGGGTGTGCCAGCAATCACAGAGTTCAATTATTGTGTCAATGTCACTTTAAAAGTTGCAGATACCTAAAGTATTTCTAGTCCCAAAGTGTCTAATCTGCTTTCCAATTTTCCACAAGATGCTTTTAATATTTTGAGATTGATATTGAACCACAGGGGTCTAAAAGGTTTCAAAAATCTCTTGCATATGCATTTGGAACCAAACAATCAATTAGATTAATAAAGAGGAATTGTAATTTATATATGAAGCCTACATGCTCTTGTGAAATGTGTGGTACTGAAAAAGTAAGATACAAGAAACTGGGCTTTAGTATCAGTATGGAAGGTTCTGTGATCCTGACAAGAGGTGGGAAAAGAAAAAGAAGCAGTATTATAAAAAACGGCTAATGTTAAGCAGTTGCTTCCTCCTTTGCAAGAATATTGGAGAAATAACTGACAGCAATGTATATCAGACTAATCAGAGTCTAAGAAGCACTTTGCTTTGAATAAACGTAAAAAACAACAAATAGTCTGGTAGCACTTTAAAGACTAACAAAACATGTAGATGATATCATGAGTTTTCATGGGTACAGCTGCACATGCACAGAAGATAGTTGATAGCAATGTGATTGCCAGTGGTCACTAGTAGCTTATCTTGACCTGGCTGGAGCTCTTTCTGCTTTAGAGACATTGCCTTTACTCAGTGTGCATTCCTTGTCTCACAAGCATACTTCTATACTGTGTTTGGTATAGCTACATGCCCGGGCATGATAACTCTTGATGCATTATGGGAAATGCACTTTCAATACTTTTCCTTATGGCCACATTCACTGTGTTGGAAAATCTTTGATAGAATAATTTCTCTTTGGAGAATGCAGTTCCCTTGAAATGCTTTCCCTTGAAAAGCATGGTAAGTTTTCTAAAATTTTGTTAAGGGGGAAATATGAGGAATAAAGAAGTTCTGACAATGCCAGAATATCCTGTTTCAGTATTGTAGAAAAAATCATTCAGATGTTGATTTTCCATTTTGAAGCAACTTATATTACAATATATAAAATAAAAATGAAATTAAAACAAAAGGGCAAAAAATAAAAGGAGTATTTATATTGATATGAAACATTTTTTTCCAAATTGTCTTTTATAGAGAATTTCAAAATGTTCAGATTTTGTTGCAGAAGAAAGCCACATTTCAAAATCTCAAAATTATTCTAAATTTTGGTCCTTAGCTCAGCTGTAGTTGTCGGCCTTACAGCTGTGTGTTTTCAGCACTTCCTTCACATCTTTCATGGGTCAATTCCCCCTGAAATTTCTAACTATTTGATTTAGTATGTATCTATCAAGATTGCATCACTTACATTCCTTGCCTCCAGTGCATTATATTTCCTGTTTAACTTTCCCACCCTTGGTGGCTTTTTGCAGTCTTGGAGAGCAGCTATGCCGGGGTGGGCAAATTCTGGCCGACAGGGCAGATCTGGTCTACAGGGTTAGTCTCTGGTGGGCTCCTACCTTCATTTTTACTTGCACCTCCACAGGCATCAGAGGATCTGTCTGGCTGCAAACTGGCGTTTGTTGCCAATGCAAGCAGCAAGAAGCAGCATCCTGGTCTGCAACGCTTTCCTCTGCTCGCATTGGCTGTGAACGGCAATGTGAAGCCAATCAGAGCTGCGATCCTCCGATACACAGGTAAACATAGGGGTGGCAGCCTGCCAAGGACTAACCCTGCGGGCTGCCGTTTTTTTTATTGCTCACCCCTGAGCTAGGCCTAAATTCTCTTAAATTAGACTGCTGTGCTTTAATTTTAATTGGTTGTATTGTACATTACTGTGTTTCCCCAAAATTATATGATGTCACTGAAACCTGTGTCATATTTAACTTCCTGTTAGGAGTCTATTAGCATATGCCTGTTTTATGAGATTATCTTCCACCTATGACTGATAGAATAATTTAAAATGAGAGAAAAGAGCACCACTTCAGGTGGTATGGTCCAGATTC